>NC_137461.1:233018153-233618153 GCF_964235325.1 Thermobia domestica | reverse complement strand
GCAGGTCCCAAGTCGGCAAGATGTAGATTCCTTATGGTTACATATGGATCAATGTCTACCGGGAAGGAAGTTGACGTCGGCCCACGTTGGACATCCCGGTAGACATGGCATCCAGCCTTACTTTTCTCGCTAGCGTAATACAAGTTGATTTTATGCAGATGTTTGACATTGAGAAATACTTCAGTAACCATTCACAAATTAAAATAAATTAGAATGATAATTTTCCGATATTTCACTGTTTTTTTTTCAAGGGTCAAAATTGCAGGTGGCATCCAACCATACTTTAATTGATTGCGTAAAATGAGTTGGTCTTGGGTGAATACCTGACATTAAGAAACTATATAGTATACAAAGTATATACTGACTAAATATATGATACGATTAACAATATTTATACTAACTAATTATATAGTGTACATAAACTTGTTTAGAATACGTATTGTATATTTATTTGGCTAACGAATCAATTGATTTACTATAGCGTTCTTCTAATACTCGAATGTAAGTTTTTTGTAGTTTAAAGAATGGCTATTTTAAATATGCATTTACAATATTTCCTGACACGGCTTCTTAAACATGAGACAAATAGGGATTGTTAACAAAATGCATCATACCAGCATTGAAATAAGATAAGTTTCCAAGAGCGAAATAATTTCGGCAAATCCGTTCAGTAGGTTCTGAAAATATCTTATATATAATGAAGAAATAAAACTTCTAGCGCGCAATAGCCCATATTACGAAATAAAATATAGTATACCCGACGACTTACATCACTGGCATTATATAAACTTTATTCCGGCGAAAGACTTATTAAAAATCGGTTACATAAAGAAATCGATATAGAAGAAAAGAAAAATTGGCTCCCCCGGCACCCGATGGCTCATAATCCAAGAACAAAATTTAGTATATCAAAATCGGAATCAGATATGCTTCCAACAGCGAAGGGATTTCCGAAATCGGTTTAGCTGATTCTGATCATTTTTTATACATAATAAAACAAAAATAACGCTCTCAGTTCCCGAGATCTTATGTTCCGTGAAAAAATATGAGTGAATTTCTTAGACCGGTGCAACGCGAATGCCTGCGTCTCGTTAGCCTCGATTCCTTATGGTATGACGTCATGTTTAACACCTATCAACCAAGTACTTGGTGTGGAACGAAATCACACACACACAGGCTAAGACAGGTGAAGGGAGAGAGAATCATAGATCACGTCCGCCGGGGTAGGCTTTTAATTGGCTCTCGTCATTCCTCCTTCTAAACGATTAAAAAGACTGTTCACGCAGTCGAGCAAGACTTATCAACTCTACCACTGTCATAATTCAAAACCATGGATCCGCTGTCTACGATATAAGTATACGTTTTCCGATCGAAACGCCACACGGGAAATGTACACGAACTACAAATTTATACTTTTTTTTTCATATTTCGTATGTTTTATGCAACCAGTCGTGTATTTTCAGGTTCGTTTCTTTTGATAATATAGAACATGAGGAGCATAAGTAAAATAATTTAAATTGCCGACCTTAAAAGGTTGCTGTCCACAAATGGTGTTGCAGTCTAAAATATGAAGAGTAGGAAAAGCAATGAAAATGGTACGACTACGGTATACGGTCGTCATATAAGGGTGAATGCCACATTAGATATACTTGACAAATATAAAGTACTATAAGGATAACGAGTTGAATATATATATATGTATATATATATATATATATATATATATATATATATATATATATATATATATATACATATATATATATATATATAATCAGTTATAATAACATGCCTTTGCAATTTTTTAAACTAGTAATCAAACAAATGCTTATATGTGATACTATGATAATAATATCGCAAGGTGACATTTTTGGAATATTTTCGGATACCACCAGGATAAGAATGTGACAAACTTAACTAAGTTTTTTTTTTAAATTACAATACATCAGGTTCAAATGTACAATATGAACGAATACTTAAAAAAATACGCTTATCATGTAGTGTTGCAAACTAAAGACGCTACAGTATAAGAGACAATTAAATTTTGGTATTCTCTATAGCAGTACTAGAGCAAGTGATAGTAACGAGGTTATGCAAATTCAAAGTATTTAAATATGTAATAATATGTTCGTGGTATCGCCGGTTTCTCTTAAACAGGAATAAAGATTGAAGGGATTGAAGGGTTCCCATAACTTAAAAATGCTTAGATAAACGCCCCTTCCAATTTTTTAAATGGAATTCCATAGATGTGAAGATTAAAACACAATTTACAGCAGTTCGATGTCTGAAACCGTTCTGAGATAATGTAAATAAGGTTAAAGTTAGCAACAATGCTTCTGAATTACTATGATATTCCGAGAAATTCTGATAATTAACACTTACCAAAAATAATTGCTGTAATGTTACAGAAGCAAAGCAAATCATAAATTGTTTTAATTTTTTCTCGCAAATACGTTATTTTAAGCAATAAATCATATTTGGCAATTTTTTGCGTATCACAGGAATGGTTTGCTGGAACATCAAATTGCTGTAAATATTTATGTTTATTGAAAACTATTTGAAGTTGATTGTGATACACTTGACACTATTTTCAAATAACATTCTTTGAAAACAATGTGTTTTTTCTCCCAATTCCTTGTAACGTTCTCCCCACTCGTCTCGTATGTCATATGATAGCCGCAGTATTCAACACTAAAGTGTTTTAGATGAACATTAACCTGTTTTGAAACATTGCTTTACTATTATTGTAATGTTGTAGAACACTTGAACATTGGTTACTTTTTGTTGTGTGTGATATTTTATACAACACTGCATAATAAATGTATTGTCGTAAGTTTTTTGTTTTGCATATTACCTAGCGTTATTTGAATAGTATAACTTTATGTTAGGTTGTCAACACTGTTAATGTAGTTGTATTATAGAGTATGTCAAACAACATTCTCCTCTCGGTATATGCATGCTATACAATTTCCTTGTGTTGTATCTCTTAGTTTAAAAGCTTCAACGACGTATCAAGAGAAATATACGTATAAGTGATCTCTGTCACAAAATAAAGAACTGAATATAATAATCAACGAGTGACCGCTTTAGTTTGGACTCTGTAAATTCCTAGTATTCTCGGTCAATTTAGAAATTTCATTTTTCACATCTCATCCTCCCAACCCTAATGCGGAGGAGAGCTGAACTTAGACTTTAGTGGCATCAGGAGTGTGATTATTCGTCTCCACAAGAGTCAATACTAGTATGAATTTGACACTAATATAGCTCATTTTTGATTACGGTTATACGTTTTCTACTTTCTACTTCCCTTACTGCTGCTACTAGAAATCTTACTCTCATTGGAGATGAACTTTGACTTACTCGGCACTAAGAGTACAGTCTTCATGTCAGTGATCTAGAAAACCATCGATTCGACACTGATGTCGGTCATTCTCAATCATGTTTATATGTCATCCTTCTCACTCCCCATCATTGTACCAGGGTATCTCTCTCCAACAATGTTCCTTTCCAAATTGTAAGTGGCACGTTCCAAGTATCGTTAAAATTCTCCAGGCGCTCTAGAGTTATGCTGGAACTCTGAATGATGAGCATTTAAACTTGAATCCGTTTGAACTCCTCTTTCTAGATTTCTACCATTTAAATTTCTAAATTCCGAACAAAAATTGGTATTACCATCAAACATATTTTTGATACCACTCTTGGAGTTGAACTGATCACATTAGAAACTCTTCTATAATAATTTCCCAATTCCAAGTATCTATTTCGAGCACGATAATCTCCAGAAGAATTGAAATTCGGAGGAGAAACCCCCACTTCGCTTCTAAAAGGCGGTTTAGTAAAAGTAACTGATCATTTCTCGAAAAAATTATACTAGGAGAATTGGATACCCGACTGAAGCCAGTTTCCGCTGAGCTATTTACTGATGAATCAAAATTGTTTCTAACAGGAGAAGGAAAAAATCTTAGAGCTGTATTATCCCGCACACGTGGAGTTAAACTCATATTTAAGGAACCAAAATCCGAATTCAAATGAAAACTAGGATGTCCCGTAGCATTGATCGTTACAAATTCAGAATCGGGTATATCTATAGTGATGTATTCACGTTCGCTTCTAACATTCTCCATCATACAATAATAATAGAAGCAACACAAAAGTAAAAAATGAAAACAGTACTTATATATATTCATAAACATATACACTAAACTATTAATACTACGAACGAAAATCAAATAGAAAATGATTCCAATACTCTGGAAGAGATTTGAATCAAGACTAACAAAAATTAACATCAATTATTTAAGATAAAAAAAACAATGTTTTCGGAGTGGCGATTTTTTTGAAAAATTGTTTTTATTTAATTTTTTTTTTTCATTTTTTTCAATTCAGATGAATTTATGCTTACAAGCATTAACAAAGTCAAAAGCATTCATAATATTATATCCTAATACATTTATAAACATTGAAGTGGAATGCTAATGTTGGAGGGAACGACTAACCAACAATTCTAACAAACAATTTTATTAACTAAAGGGACAACAATTTTAACAAACTTCAAGTCAAAATTTCAATGCTATCAGAATTTAATCATATTCCAGATTTCTTTTATTCAAAAATGGACTAATCATGTAAACTAAAACTATAAATATCTATTTCTCTTTCTATTTTTATTACACTGACTAACTATTGATTTAACACAAATAATTCTAGCGCGGACTAGTTCTTTGACAATTGTAACGCCCACTTCCTCATAGCCTCCTCCATCCGAACCCAAATTAAGATTTTTAAAAAAATAACCTCTTCACGGATATGGCATCAAATGATGCCACATATTTGTCGTGAAAATACTCCAATTTTTTTTTCACGAAAAAGAGTGCGAACTGAAGGTAAGTGAAAATAATACTCTGAAGCAGTCGTTTTTACTTACCTTCAGTTCGCATTCTTCTTCGTGAAAAAAATGATATTATTTTCCCGATAAATATGTGGCATCATTTGATGCCATTTTCGTGAAGAGGTTAACAAAACAATTTAAAAACTCAAACTGTCAATGTGGGCTCACTCGGAAAAAGCCTGGCAGAGCGAACTTACTGGGCCTGCTCATATCACGAATGCACCTTGATGCAAATAGCAGACAATTGATCCAATATTTCACACCAAACACATCAAACAAGGCAAACACTTCAAACATATCAAACAAATAAAACAATCAAAGGACAATGTTTCAATTTTTCATAATAACAATTTTATTGTAAACGAAGTGAGGGTGGTGTATATGCATTAAAATGTTTGAATGATACATTTACACATTATTTAAATAACTAGTCATTTGCCATTAGAGATAACTAAAATTTTCAACCCAATGTAAATCTGATCAAATTTCAATTATTTAGATTTCAAGTCATTTGTTCATATTCAAACTAATTAATTTAATTTCCGGCATATGATTCCAAATATTATTTGAATTCCGAATTTCTTAAAAAAATTAGAAAGGATAGTAATTAAATTTATGAATTCTCAGGAAAAACTTCCAAAATCGTAAAACTGGAATTCTTCTCTGACAAATTTAATCCTGACCTCAAATTTTTCTATCCTCAAATCCTAACTAATAAAAATTTGCCTATATCAGTCTTCATACATATCATAAAATTAAACCTGTCTTAATTTGTCTATCCGCTTTGATCATTAATTAAAATACCAATCTTGACCTTTTGACAACTGGAGAAAAATCGACTATATTTCATTTGATTGTATTTAAAGATTAATCTCAAGAAGAATAAGAATAAAGTAGCTGTAAAGAAAAACATGATCAAATAATGAAATATTGGATCTAGCGTTGGTTCAAATGTCAAACACGTAGTCCCAGTTAATTTTCAGCACCATACTTCGCCACCGAATTTGGAGTAATATTCGGATTAATTCAAACAAAAGCAAAGGTCGGCGAGTTTTTCCTCTATGGAACCAATTCTACAGACGGCCTCACATATTAACATAGATCAAGTGACACTACTACTTATTTAATAGAAATCAAATTTATCACGCACCTCTGTATAGTTTATTTGATTTTACCTGCAATCAGTCTCCCTTCAATAGAAACCTTGTCTCCTTTTTGACTAGACAGATAACCTACAGATAGAGCAATTCTTTGTTCAGTGCTAGTCTGATATTTCCTCAAAATTATTCTAAACTAGCAGCGTTCACCCCGCTTCGCTGCGGTCACCCCGGAACGCAATAAACTTTGTTACTTAGATAATTTTTACTTTTTCGCTTTCAAGTGATATGATAAAAACCATAGAAGATTGCAGTAAATGTTAACATTATATCGCCTGTCATTTATGTTAACCCGCCCCGCTTCGCTGCGGTCACCCCGGAACGCAATAAACGTTGTTACTTAGATAATTTTTACTTTTTCGCTTTCAAGTGATATGATAAAAACCATAGTAGATTGCAGTAAATGTTAACATTATATCGCCTGTCATTTATGTTAACCCGCCGAGTGACACGGTCATGCGGGTTGCATATAAATACGTTTATTTTTACCTATGATGAACTAACAAAGGATTTGTACGTTATGGACACTTGAATGGTCAATTATCTCAAGACACTGGTAATTAAAAATTAAAGTGATATGATAAAAACCATCTAGGGTCCAAATCCTAATAACCCCCCAAAAATGAAAGAAATTGGTTCAGCCGTATTAGCGTAATGAGGGAACAAAGGATTTGTACGTTCTCTTTTATATATAAGATTGAACTGTCCCGATAAATGAATTATTCATGGAACGAAAGCTTAAGTACGGGCAAATCTGGCGATAAACTGGTGGAAACAAGGTCAAACCCAGATATCGAACAATTGACCAAAATCGGATTTGTCCACTACAAATATGTCTCTCTTTTCTCTATATTTAAAACAAAATCTCCAAAAAGGTAACAACTGAGAAAGTTATAGTAAATATACTTTGATTTAGTGCTCTTGGAGCACTAAAAATAATGTAATCTGAGGGATTCGTAATAACTTAGTATTCACTGACCACTTTGGCCACCGAAATCCCACCCCGGCTCCGTAACTTTCTTACCTCAACAATTTCACCCTTTTCTTTTCCAAATTCTTCTCGAATCACTACAAACTCATTCCAAATTACGAAATATAATAAAACCTTTAATTCATCAAGTATTAAGCTCACTGGCACTGAACGTCGAGTTGCCCAACACTCTCCATTCAAACACATAGCCTAGCTATCACAAGCAAACGAAGCGGAGAACGCGACAACGAAACAAACCACCAAAGTTATATCAAAGAACTAGTCAGCGCAAGCAGGACTTACGCTGGCTGGTAACGATTAACAAGTTAGGCTCCTTCCCCAAGTTCGCGCGCATAGATCTTTCTCTCCAGTTGTCAATAGTTACAAAAAATACAGTCAATTCCTCCACCCATTTTTCCTTCTATGTTTCATTATTTTTTTCTTTTTTAACCATATTTAAAAAGAATAAACTTCTCGTTACATCAACAAATAATATACATAAGTATTAATAATTCTTGCCAAACAATATATATATATATATATATATATTTATTTATTTATTTATTTATTTATTTGTATGCATTCATTCTTCGTCGATCATAGCATCTCGAAGGGATGGAGTGCTACACCTTGAACGGTCTCCTCATCAACAATGGACCAGAGACCAAATGATCTCGTACAAACATTGTTACCATCATGAGACGACTTTGTAAAATCTGTACTGCTATGTGCGTTCATCATATATCTTTTATTGCTGTCAGCAAACCATTGTTTTGCGGCTTCAGTATTTCCAGATGTGACTGGCACCATAGTCCAGGATCACTTTCTTCCCACGGGTACACTTTCACTTGTTATTTCTCCTTGTTTTGGTGCGTAAAATAGATGCTCCCTTAATTTCAAGAACAGTTGGTTCACCAGTACGCATTTGCTTATATATATATATATATATATATATATATATATATATATATATATATATATAGGTTGTTCTGCGTAAAAGCGGTATGCCTCACGCACGAGATTCAAGTAACACTTTCACAGCAACAATGAACTAACAATTAGATACTAGTATCGTTAAACAGTTACTTGTTCATAAGAAATCCTAGGAGTTCTCGCAATGCCATCCATTCATCGCTGACCTTGTTTGATTACGTTACCAGCAACACGCTGTAGTTCTGCGGGCGTCATATTGTTAATTTTTCTGGTAATGTTGCGTTTAACATTGTCTATTATGTGAGGATTGTCAGGATACACTTTCTTTTTCAGTGTGCCACATAAACGGAGATCTAAAGATGATAAATCACTGGAACTTGACGGCCAAAGGCCTCTACTAACAAATCTGTCCTAAGGGAACACGTTGCTGATGTGGGCCATACTTAAGATAGATGTGTGGCCAGTTGCGTCATCTTGTTGGAATATTTTATACAGATTCTCTGCGTTTGTTAATTGGGCATAGAAAAAGTCAAAGATCTCTAGATACCTGGCACTGTTTCAGGTGTCATTGAAAAATATTAGGCCAATAATTCGCATGCCGGACAACGCACACAAACACCTGTCTTCTCTGAGTGGAGAGGTTCTTCATGTAGATTATGTGGATTGTCCTGCGACCAGTATATCCAATTCCTAGGAGTTTATATAACCTGATGAAATGAAACCGAGTCTTACCTGACATTAAAAAATGAAATAAAATCTTTAAGTTTTACATCTCACGGTTATGCCGGTTAGGCTAAAGGAGACGGTGATGATGAGAGATGAGTGAAATGGTGGTATGAAGAAAGTGGGAGGAAACAGGAAAACCCCGAGAAAACCCACGAGCACGGTGTTTGTCCACCACAAAGTTCACTTGGCGGGGCTGGGGTCGAACCCGAGACCCCAAGCACCAGAGGTGAACGCTCTACCACTGAGCCACCACACCCCCCTTTTACCTGACATTAACAAGAGCAGAGGGTCCAAGTTAGCCTCAACCATTAATGTTAACAGCCAGTTACAATAATGAACTCTTCTTTGTTTATCCTCACATTTCAACACTTGAATCACACTCACACAATAGGCTTTCGATCTTATGTATTTGTATATATAATTTTGTAACGATTACAAGATGTACGAGATACACCAACCTCCTACTAGAGGTCTTCTCGTAATGTCTGTCGAATTCTGCCTATAGTTTCTGGGTTCCTCACTGTCTGTAGCTTATTTTTCCGCACAATCTGCACGATTTTACAGTCCTCCATATCTTGTACAGGTCTTGAATATTGTTGATCGTGGGGAGTTTCCTACCAGGACTCTTAGCTTGTAACGTTTCTTTACATTCCTTTATGGAGCCTGTAGTTTTGTAAAATTACACAATATCAATTCGCTGTTCTAATGAAAGCTGCCCTATTTCAGTCACAAATGTTCCTTGTTAACACAAGCGCTGCGTCAACACATAACGCATTGCAACATTTCAACAATACGAGCTTCTCACAACGATTAACGCACGAACACACTGCTGTACTCAACTTTCCGATAAAATGCAGTGTAGCCAACTTTTGAGACAGCACTGTGACAGCACAAGCAATTTAACAAGTGATGATTAACCATCACCTGAGGTCTACCGGTTTTATGTGGGACAATGTATAGTGTGAAACTACCGTGTAATAGTAGTTTTGTCACATATAGCTTTTTCTTTGGGTTGTCTATTTGTTATGAATAACTCTAGTTTTATTTGAGTTCATTAGTAATTTCTCGTGTTTGGGCTGATATTGTACTAATCTGAGCCGCCATTAAAATTTGTAAAATATAAATTAATGATTTTAATTTAATGTTACATGACCTACCATTAATGTTACATTATCTACCTACTGTGTATACTAGATATTCCACAAGGAGTTCCTTGATGTAATAAATTAGATATAGTGTAACAGTTTTAAATATAATACTTAATAGTTTCCTTTAGTAAGCCGAAATTCTTTATAGAAGCTAATATTGATTTTGCAAATAATATTTAACTCTGCTAATTATTTATATATTTCACAACTTCGTCAATTTGCTTGTTTCTTCACATATTAGTAAACATCGGGAAACATGATTCATCATAAAGGAAACCATGATCCACCTACGAAGATACTTCTCGGAAACATCTCTCCATGGTTTGCAATATACGTCAAAGAAAGGGGAACATCCCTTTTTAAGGTAAGTACGCTTTCTATTAGTAACTACGAGTATATTAAAAGGTAAGCTTATAAGCAGAGGTGAGGTTAGTGAGAAGCTGTTAAGAAATAAAACCATGAGAAACTTCAAAAGGAGGAAGTCTGAAAGGCGAAAATTTTCAGAAAAAAAATACACGTTTTGTTACGCTTATTTTCTTTCTTGGAAAACTTCCAGGTATTTTGATCATTTTAATCTTGCTAAACGAACAACAATACATTTAAGAGTAGCTATTATTTTTCCATAATAAAAAGAATAAACCTTTAATTACTTTATGTTTTAGAAGAAAAGAACATTTACTTTCTCGAAAATTAAGAAAAGAAGACAATTCAATATGATAAAAAGGGAAAATCGGTGAATACCATGGTTCTCTAAATCCAGTCCTATTACAAATAGTACTTCATCTCAATGTGGTCTCTTCATCTCAATGAGGTCTATATGTCTTATCTTTGGATTGATATATGTCTTATCTTTGGATAACAGCATAATATACCATTAAGAGTAGTTTATAAATATGTAGTATATCTCATTAATTCTACAATATTCGCGGTAGACAACCCTAATAGGTTTGAGAGCTACATACCACTTTTGAAAAGACTGGATCTACATATCACTTTTGAAAAGACTCACCCTTCCTTCACCTCTCCCTGCCTAAAGCGGTGTGTGACGTAATATACTCTTTCCAATCAGACGGAAAAAAAAGGAATCACTTTACAAGGTTTATAGCTCTAAAACCGTCTCTCATTCGTTTGTACTGAGACGTCTTTCTAGAGTCTGAATAAAACAAAATGTCACAAAATGTTCCCGTAGCTTCATAAACACCCTTATTTGCATTCTTTCCCTTTTCCAAAGGTTGCATACCACATCAACCTAGGAAGATGCTCCTTGTGAATTCTATGGAAATTGTTAATCCTAGCAGTAGGTTTTGTGCTTCCTTAAGTCGGTGCAGAGCTCGAAACACTACTGACAGAAATGAGTGTTATTCATTTCTTGTCAGTAATTGCAAGCAGATGTTCCAGTTTGCGTCATTTGGGCAGGACAGACATGTGTAATTGCCCCCTCCCTTGAGCTTGAGAAATCCATAGTGTTTGATCACATGTATACTAATATAATAAAAACAAAATTCTATCCCAGCTCGCGCTAAGTATAATTTGTGGTGGACAAACACCATGAGCTTAGGTTCTCCAATTTACTCCCACTTTTTCATTCCACCATTTCCTTCGTTGCTTGTCACAGTCTGCTTTATCCTCGTCGCATAATCGTGGGACGGAAAACTTAAAGATTCCATTTCATTTCATCTTTTTTACTAATAAAAAATGAAACTATTTTGCCGGTGGAGAATTTCCTCCTCCCCCCGGACCCGGAAAAAATCTAAAATGACGCTTCTTTTAACAATAGACATATATAGTTACGATAGCACATTGTTAGAGCACTTAACTTTGGTTTCAAGAGTCGAAGGCTGAGCCCAATCCAGAACAGTTCATGGATGACATTGAGAGAGAGAGAGAGAGAGATTCAAATATTGAGACAGAAAGTAATGATTTGCATATACAAGTTTAGAATTGGAGAAAAAATGATCGGACAGCATCCGTATTATGATAAAAATTGTTACTTTGTGAAACAGAAGAAGGAAAGGTTCCGAACTGCGAGGATCACATGAAACAGTTGTTAAATTAAGATAGAGAATTCTTTTAACAGCATCAGATGATTACGAAGGTAGAGAAAAATTTTAAGATCTGAAGATTAATAAATTTTAAAAAAAGTTTTCAGCTTCGAGTCGGGTTTCGAACCACGAACCTTTTAGTTATTGATCCATGATCTTATCCACTCAGCCAGGGAGAACTCAACGTAGCCTCTCACATACTCTTACTTTACCTAATAGAATGGGATATTCCAAACGTTAATTCGGTGGATGCGCCTTTCAGATGTAACGCAGACATCTTGGAGCTTAGTTATAAGGTGTATAATGAAATTTTCCTTGTTCAGGAACACTTTTTAAGCCACTGAAATTTATTCTTATTGTGTTCATTAAGTTATATTTGATAGAACTATATGAGAAGATAGTACATAATACTTTGCTGGTTGTCTGTTATATGAATGCTTAAGGTAAAAGATTCCTACCTGGATGGTCTTAGGTTCGAATCCCGAACATTCTTATGATATTTTCTTCTAACCACGCACATACTGTGGAATCGAGAAACTCAATTTTGAAGTAAATGTAGCTACAACTAATTTAAGACGAAATTATATTCAAATATAATATTTGTTATGACATGCTTTTCTTTAAATTGCGATGTTTGAATGTTGATATTAAATCCTACTACCCTTATGTAGTTCATTTACTTACGTCATATCATGCTGAATGTTTGACACATGAACATAGCCCGTGATCACATGAACATAGCCACAACGACGACAGTCGGATGGTAATTAAAAAATCCCAAAATCCCATTTTTACTTTAATATATGTATCTTACAAATTTATGCAAATTAACTTAAAAGTGGCTATGTTCATGTCGTGGCTTGTCAGTGAGGGTTTATTGAACGGTAGTCCTTCCCTGGTGGTCCTAGGTTCGAATTTCGTCAATTCTTGTTACTTTGTCTTTTAGTTACACTTAGTTTATGCATTCAGATTTTGAAGCTTGAATGTAATAAATTATAAGCCTGTGAATTAATTGTAGCTGACATTGTTTTCAAATGTGACACGTTAATACTTGCTTTTCATTAGCTTACGATATACAACTATGAAAATAATACTAGATTCAACTTTGTAGCTACATTTAATTCACTAACTGCCATTGTATTTGCTTCTACCTTGAAGATCTGGAATGCATAAACTAAGTGTAGCTAAAAGAAAAAAGTAACAAAAATGGACGAAATTTGAACTTAGTACCACCAGCGTAGAAATCCCGTTCACTAACCCCTCATGTAAAAAGCAATGGAGTACACATGACTATTTGTGAGTTATAAATACTCATCCAAATGACACCATTATGAGAATGTGTAATATGTTTTTTTTTTTTTTTTTTTGCTCTGTTTCTCTTCAAAAGCGTAACATATTTAAAACAATTTGATTCATTTTACATTAGAACTTCCAAAAAGATTATTTGTGTTTGAATATATTGTCTTTTTTATCAGACATTTCCACCCAATACAACTCAAATCAGAGAACAGAAAAAAGTCTCTTACTACCTTAGAAAATGGTCCTAAATGAAAACTGCATCATGCACGCTGAACGGTGGCGTAACTAACTGAAGCGCGATGCGGAGAATCACTGAAGAAGGATGCCCATTTAAGTTTCGTAATTACTCTTTGTAAGTTTTTATATAATTTCACACCTTTTCCTCAATGTCTAAAATGGACACTACTTCATTCTTAGAAGAAAATAAGTTGTAAAGGAACTGTAGACTGTAAAATCTACTGAAAACATTTATCATCACTTTGCTGCAACAGATTTAACGGACAATAATAAAGGAAAAGATTGCGTGAAATTACAACTTAGAATGAATTATCTAAAGTTCTATTATTAGATAACTGTCATAGTAGTGTGCCGTATTTGTTTAGACACCTACTTATTTATAACTATACCGCACTTTTCCTGTGAAGAGAACAGCACTTAAGCCAGCATTCAGTGAACCAAACGCCATTAAAACCTATATTCATACTAAAATGGTGCAGATGATGAGCTCTTTGGCAATCTTCAGCATGGAAAACGAAAACAAAGCCAACACATCGTTACTGAAAAATTAGTCAACGAATTCCTCCTCGAATAAGATCACATGCACAGTTATTTTCCAGATGATAATTTATAGGTGTACGTAAGTTGGTTGAACTTCCTACATAGTTAGTGGCCAAACACTGTAACCATCCCCAATAAGGGAGGAAGGTGAAATGTAAAAGTAGTCGAATACGAACGATAGCTCCGTTCATAGTTTCATGTCGAATTCATAGTTTCCGGGGTCACAAAGATGAATAGCGAAACTGTTGATTATGATTAAGGATGAGTTAAACCTTTGTTGGCATGGAGGTCAGAGTGGGAGGGTGACAGGCAAAAAGAATCGAAATCGTTCTATACTTGTGTCGAATGCATAGTTTTCGGGATCACTGACATAAATAATGCCATTTCAGGTATAGCATATGTCCAAGATTGGAACCATTGACAGGAGGGTCGGAGGGGAGGACAAATGAAGATTTCCGAACAGTTCCTTTGGCATGAGTTTCAATACACTGGGAATGAAAGTGGTAATGCACATATACTGGTGTCACATCCGGACCTTTCAGAAATATTTGGTCTAGGAATTAATTCGTGCGGTTTTTAATAAAAATTGAAGCTTTATTTCAAAAACAAAGTAAATGAATACGTTAACAAAAATATTGTCCATCGCTAGCCACTACTTTCTCCCATCTTTCAGGCAATTTACGGATTCCGTGTCGAAAGAATTCCTCATCTTTTGACGCAATCTAATCAAAGATCCATTTTTCGATATTTTCTGAAGAAGTGAACCGCTGTCCAATCAAATCGTTATTCATGCAATCGATCAAGTAGTAGTCAGACGGAGCAGTGTCTGGTGAATATGGCGGGTGGAGTAACACTTTCCATCCGACATTTTCCAAATAGGTTTTGACCGGTTTTGCGACATGTGGTCGAGCGTTATCATCTTGATAAATAAGTTTATTATGCCTGTTATTCCATTCTGGTCGTTTTCAGGCCAGAGCTTGCTTCAAACGCATTAATTGTTGTCGATAGCGGTGTCCATTAATAGTTTCACCAAGTTTCAGAAGTTCATAGTACACCACACGTTTCAAATCCCACCATATATACAGCATAACCTTTGCACAATGAATATCTCGTTTCGGTTGTGAAGGACCTGGTTCACCTTGCTTCACCCAGGCCTTTTTTCGTTTAGGATTCTCGTAATGAATCCACTTCTCATCACCAGTTACAATTCGATGCAAAAATCCCTTCCTTTTCTGTCTTTGAAGCAGCAATTCGCAAACGGTTTTTCATCTTTCAACGTCTTTCTTTTCAATTCATGTGAAACCCAATAAGACATCTTTTGAATTATTCCTATGGCTTTGAGACGTTTGGAAACTATTGTTTGCTTAACTCCAAATGCTTCTGCAAGTTCGTCCTGCGTTTGACACGAATCATGATCAAGCAATGCTCTCAATTCTTCATCTTCAAATTCTTTTGGCTTTCCAAATTGCTTTTGGTCTTCCAAGCTGAAATCACCACCTTTAAACCGTGCAAACCACTTCTGACACGTTCGCTCAGTTAGAGCATGGTCACCAAACACTTCCACTAAAATATGATGACTTGCGGTAGCACTTTTCTTCATGTTAAAGCAATGAAGAATAACTCCCCGCAAAAACACTTTATCAGGCACAAAATGCGCCATTTTCAGTTGAAGAAAAAATGTTGTTGTTTCCGCTTCAAGCAACTGACATATACTAAACAAGATGCTCAATGACAGTAGTTTTCAACGCATGTTTGGATCAACGAAACTATGGGACAATAAGCTAGTTACGCCATCTTTTGTAAAACCGCACGAATTAATTCCTAGACCAAATATGATTTCTGGGCAATTGTCCTTGCATTATCCCGTGATCACTAGCTAAAATACTCACTTCTTTGCAGGGGCATCGGCAGAAATTTATTTCAGGATTCGAAAGCTTTTTGAGGGTTCCAAATTCAATATGAGGACATACTATACTAAAATGTCTAACATCATCTCTAAAAACAGGTAAAATGTACAGATAAGTAGTGATATCGGGGGGGAAGAAGCCAGGGGTTTCTGGACCGACAGGGCTACATTATGTGTATGTCCCTGCTGCTCTGAGTCGTCATAAACTTCTCTTCAAACGTATAAGACATACCACATATATAAGAAATGTAGAACCTTCAAAATATATGTTATTGTAAGTAAGAGGTAGAAAATAATCACAAACTAAAGTTGAAGGATACATTTTTTAAACAATCACACTTGAAAAAGTATATTTATAAAGACATTTCCCACTTATGCAAGGCTAAAAACAAGTGAGGAGCGCTCACCTGAAGTGCCACTATTTCTTTTCGAACAAGAAAACTATGAATTCGATACCAATATCTTTCTTATTTCTTTACTTTTTTACATGCCATCTCTTCCTCCTAGGGATGGTTTCAATGTCTTCCACCCAACATTAAATTGTTCACATGGTTATGTACACATATACTAAATTCGTTTGAATTTCCTCCAGGAGTCCATGTTCCATCGTAGGGTTTAGTGTACTTTTTTCTCAGTCAAATATCCTAAATATTACAGCAAAAATGTTTTTTTTATTGCCTCCTGACTGTCGTCGTTGTGAAAACATTCAGCATGATATGACGTAGGGAAATGAATTACATAAAGGTAGCAGCATTAAATATCAACATTGAAACATCGTAAGTTAAAGAAAAGCATGTAATAGCAAATATCATATTTGAATATAATTTCGTCTTAAACTAGTTGTGACTACATTTACTTCAAAATTCAGTTTCTCGATTGCACAGTATGATCGTGACTAGAAGAAAATGTCAATAAGAATGGTCGGGATTCGAACCTAAGACCATCCAAGTAATACTCCCTTACATTAAACATTCATGTAACAGACAACGACGCAAAGTATTAGGCACTATTTTATCAACTGGTTCTATCAAATATAACTTAATGAACACAATAAGAAGAAATTTCACTAGCTTAAAAAGTGTTCCTGAACAAGGAAAATTTCATTATACGCCTTATAACAAAACTCCAAGATGTCTGCGTCCCATCTGAAAGGCGCATCCACCGAATTAACGTTTGGAATATTCCATTCTAGTAGGTAAAGTAAAAGTTTGTAAGAGGCTACTTAGAGTTCTCCCTCGCTGAGTGGATAAAACCACGAATCAATAACTAAAAGGTTCGTGGTTCGAAACTCGGCCTGGAAGCTAAAGACTTTTTAAATTATTAATTCTTCAGATCTTAAGATCTTTCTCTTCCTTCGTAATCATCTGCTTCATGTGATCCTTGCAGTTCGGAACCTTTCCTTCTTCTGTTTCACAAAGTCACAATTTTCACCATAATACGGATGCTGTCTGATATTTTTTTCTCCAATTCTAAACTTGTATATGTAATCTCTCTCTCTCTCTCTCTCTCTCTCTCTCTCTCTCTCTCAATGTCGTCCATGAACTGTTCTGGATTGGGATCAAACTTCGACTCTTGAAACCAAAGTTAAGTGCTCTAACAATATGCTATCGTAACTATATATGTTTGTTAAACGCAGCGTCATTTTGGATTTTTTCCGGGTCCGGTGGAGGCGGAGATTCTCCGCCGACAAAATAGTTTCATTTTTTATTAGTAAAAAAATGAAATGAAATGGAGCTTTCCGTCCCACGATTATGCGGTGAGCATAAAGGAGACGGTGACCATAAGCAATGAAGGAAATGATGGAATGAAAAAGTGGGAGTAATCGGGGAACCCAAGTTCATGGTGTTTATTCCCTACAAAGTTTACTTGGCACGAGATGCGATAGAACTTTTTTATTATATTAGTATACATGTGATCAAACAATATGTATTTCTCAAGCTCAACGGAGGGGGCAATTACACACGTCTGTCCTGCCCAAATAATGCCAACTAGAACATTTGCTTGCAATTACTGACAAGAAATGTATAACACTCATTTCTCTCTGTAGTTTTTCAGAGCTCTGTGCCCGCATTAGAGACTTTAGTAAGCACAAAACCTGCTACTATGATTAACAATTTCCACAGAATTCACAAGGAGCATCTTATTAGGTTGATGTGATATGCAACCTTTCAAGAAGGGACAGAATACAAATAAGGGTGTTTATGAAGCTATGGGAACATTTTGTGACGTTTTCTTTTATTCAGGCTCTAGAAAGGCATTTCAGAAGAAACGAATGAGAGACGGTTTTAGAGCTATAAACCTTGTAAACTGGTTCCTGTCTTTTTTTTTTTTTCGTCTGAATGGAAAGAGTATAGCATGTCACACACCGCTTTTGAGAAAGAGAGGTGAAGGTAGTTGGTGAGTTGGTTGAATATCGTAAGTAACTAGTAGGTAAGAAGTGTATTTCAGAACGCATAAGTCCACAGCACAAGAGTTTGTTCCTAACTTGCACTTAAACTTTTTGTAACATTTTCTATGCTTCAAACTGCAGAAATATACGGATTCCTTGTGTTTAATACGGAAATTTGTAAGGAGCATACATTCTTCCTATGCTACTTTTCCAGCTTAGATGTTTTATCATGCCGCTGCGGGTTGTCTAAAATCTTATAGTTCTTTTATTATATACGTATACGTATGTGACATGTGTCAGCTATATGATACGTCCGTCCATCCGTATGTGAGATCCTGACCTCCTACACTGAGAAAAATCTGTTCTCCGGACAGCGGTATTTTGCACAAATATACGGAATCCTCTTGGTTACTATACAAATCAGTACGAAGCATAAGTTATCCGTATGCTACATAGGCACTGTCGTTAGAAGTTAGATCATGACGTTGCAGAGTGTCTGACATGGAACAGTTTTCCGTATAAAACATACATATACTTATGTTACCTTCGTTAGATATATGTTATATACGTCTATTTGTATGTGAAATCCTGATTTTCTATATTTTTTTTCATACGGGAAATACGTATAGATGGAACACTTATATAGAAGGTGTTATTAAACATGCATTTTCAGTTATACGTTTGCTGTGCGTTAAGTCAAAAACTACAGGATTTACAAGTGTAATATATAATGTCGGGATTTGTATGTAAGTACATACGGTATTTTTCCTTCATATGTAGGTTCGCCAAATCCTTAAATGTTTGTGATTCATACCTATAGGGTGCTGGAACTCAAATTTTATATTACATATTTTGACCAATATTGCATATTTCTATTTTTTCTAAATATTCTTTTTTTTTTACATAAAACTGTCTTACAATTTTGCGTTTACTGAAATGTTTATTTAAATAAAAAATTAAAAACTCCAACTGTGCACGGCTTGCATCTAGATTCAATTTTGTCATGTCCATCTTTTCGTTTCTATACCGAAAGAGAAATCTCTCTTTTTTTATTTGTCAAAGAGAGAAATAAACCATGTTTCGCAGAATTTTCGCCGATAATAAAAGAAATATAAGAAGAAACAAGTAAAATTCCTCCCTTCGGGGTACATTAGCAGCGCCGTTTATTCTCAACTCTGGAGGAATACAGATCAAGTGCCTGACAGGCGACTGACCAGGAAATTCCTAAAATGAAGTTATCGGATGTTGTACGGGAAAAAAGATGAAAGGAAATCCTCCGATTCAAGTTAAAACTCTATGCTAGTGTGCTTCCAGGAATTTACTGCAAAGTTCGTTCCAAGAAGCTGGCGACAATTGCAATATCATAGCACGTAACCTAAGCTTTCAAAGAACTTCGAACTTGTTCAACTGAATGACAGGAGGACAGTACTCTAGTACTGCAGTTACAAAACGCACGTGTTCTGTATTGACTGTCGAAGTTAGAAATGGCTCCGGTTGACTCAACATTATCCGAGAAATTGCCTCAACTTTAGCTATGATGCGTTTACTACGGACGGTAAAGTGGTGTTGTGAAAAGTATGTGATAAAAAAAACTGGATTTTTAAATTGGGTTTGTAAAAGTAACCCATTAGTTCCTCAGCTCCATTTAGACCCATTAGTTCAATCAGTGGTGTATTTAGGGGCGTGACTTCCGGGCTTAAGCAACCCCCCTTACATCTTACTTAGTATAGTAAAGTAAATGAAATATCTTGCAGAATTTTCACATTTTCAGACAAAGCCCCCCCTCGAAAGTTAGCAAAGCCCCTCCCGAAACAAAATCGTAAATACGCCACAGAGTTCAATGAATATTTAAGTGACTTGAGAAATTATTATTGATAGATTTCTGATGGTAATACTTCCACAAAACAATGCAATAATAATAATAATAATAATAATAATAATAATAATAATAATAATAATAATAATAATAATAATAATAATAATAATAATTACTATTATTATTAATATTATTATTTATTGCACTGTCCGAAAAGAATTTAATTTCTTGCAGTATACTGTACTGGCAAAATTTTTAGTTTTTTAGATACCTTGTACTGGCAACATTGTTTACGTTCATTCTGGATTTGTATTTTTAGTATTGCTTGTCTCTTCGTTGTGCAGTAGTTATAGTCTATTTTGGTGGCTGTAATGAGTGTTTTGACACCATAAGAAATTCAAAAGTTTCTTGCCTTATATGACGATGAAGAAGTGACATCTGAAACGGATCAATTATCAGTGCATTATTCTTTGTCTTCGTCTTCTTAGTCTGATCAAAATTACGTAAATAGTGTTACTGGACATGGGAACAAGGGAATGCCAAACTTTCCAGAGACAAATCCTTAAATGGTATGCAACTCCACTGCCATCTGTAGAAAGGAATACAGCTCTAACATCGTGCATCGAACCCCAGGTCCTAAAAATATAGTTTCACGTATTCATGATGAACATTCATTTTTCTTGTTGTTTATTCCGCCATGTGTAAATAATATTTTGATTGTAAATACAAAGAAAGAAAGTAACTGGGTAAATAATCCAATGTTCTCGGGATTGCTGCCAGATTGAATGTTGCTGTGCTGAGATTGTTATCATACAGTGGTGACATCTTCAGAGCTATGGGTTGGAGCGTGCTGGTCGTACAGTTTATATTGTAATCTTAAGGAATTACTGTGCTTCTATTAGCTGTTGTTATTGGCCAATAGCGTGCTCTGCTGTTGCCGGTAGAATCCGTTCTCTGATTGACTGTTGGTTCTTTTCGTACTGAGAAGCTGAAGCCAGATGTCAGATAGATGATGACCTTCGTCTCTGTTAAAGGAGAGCTCATGTGTACGAATGAAAAAAGCTTCATGTATTTTCCTATCCCAGAACTGTTTGCTCTTCTTCAGAACTTCAATTTGGTTCCACATAGCCGTATGATTGTATTGTATGCCGTGCTCGGCTACTGCAGATTTTTCTGATTGGTTTAGTCTTGTGTGTCATTGGTGTTCTTTCATTCTGTCTTTAATATTCCTTCCCGTTTCGCCCATGTAAGTGAGTTTAATTTAATCTGCAAGATTGAAGGTTTTCAAGGAAAATCTAGAAGTGCCCTGAACGTAACCAAGCCATATCAGTGGTATTACATCTATCTGTTGGTCTAAAAGGTCACAATATTACAAGTGACAACTACTTTACATCGTATGAAAAGGCACAGTATATCACCCAAAAGGAGACAAAAATAAGTCATCCATTCCAACAACGATACTATATATCGAAGGTCGCGCTCAATACGATTCAGTGTTTGCTTTCAGCAAAGATACAACCCTCTGAAAAAGAACAGATATGTAGTTTTGCTGAGCACAAGACACAATTACAGTAACATTAGTGAAGCTGGGAAGAATAAACCACAAACTGTTTTTGATTACAATGCAACAAAACTAGCAGTGGATTCACCAGATAAAATAGTGTGAACGTACACGAGGAAACGAAAGACAAGTAGATGGCCTATATTTGTATTCTGTAACATTTTGGACATTTCCGCTTACAATGCGTACTTCCTCTTTATTAAGGTGTTTCCAAACTAGCAAAAACAGAATCCGAGAGAGAATGCGGATTTTTTCTGGAGAATCTTGGAAAAGCTCTGATTAAAGACTACATCAAACAAAGAACTAATATGCCAAGAACAACTGTACGATCGCTCCGTGGATTGAAAAAGGAGTGTATTCATTCTATTGCGAGTAGCCCTGATGTGCCTAGGAATGCTGATAGATGTCATACGTGCAAAGGAGCAGAAAAGAAGAATATGATCAAATATAATTTGTGTTGTATATATATATAGCCACGTAGCCAAGGGGTGGGTCCGGACACCCCCTTCGAGTCCAGAAAGAAAAAATATTAGAGAAGGGAGAAATAAAAAGAAACGAGAAGATATTAATCGGCGTCAAAAATATAAAGCTACAGCAAGCGTTTGGTTAGCTCTACTATTTCTTATGAGGAGCTTTCTGCGGTGGAAACGTGGGGGTAGGCTGAGGGCAACATATACGAGTGTGAGAGGGGGAATAAGTGGGGCCTACAGTGGAACTTAATAACACAGAAATATGGAGAATCACACGTTTCGCTCCCGAATGGTGAAAGAAATGTATGTCAAATGTATAGGAAGTGCAACATGAGAAGAGGTGCTATATTGTTGGGGATATGGACATCATGGGCGCCATCTTGAAAATATCCATCTTGAATTTAAATTCAAAATGTTAAATGAAAAGTGCGGCATGTGGTATATCAATTAACATCGAAATTTTACCAGAAATGCATTGGTGTGAATAATTTTATAGTTTCTTTATTGTGAATTGAGAAATACGAACATGCAACAACGTCTGGAGGGGATATATGGACATAGGCAACATAACCAATGTTTCATTTGAGTCCTATTAAGGTACAAGTCAATTGTCCAGCAAAAAATACATGACAAAAAGATATACTGTACGCATATGACAGTGATCGTGTGGAAAACCGTAGTCACTGGATGCACATTAATAAGAAGAGTACAAAAAGTGTGTTCACATGCAATTCACTGGGAATGTTGCAGGGGATATAGATTGCTGTCTGTGTGTGAACAATATACGTACTTGCCTAAAACACGTTTCATTACACCGTGAGTCATTTGAAATACAATAACATGAATCATAACATAGGCAATTACAAGTAAATATAGGCGCAAAAAGATACCGTAGCAGTGTATGAAACACAGTTGATGTGGAGCGTATCGATAAGAATGTGCTGCAAGCAAAAGACATTTTCCCAGTGTGCACACCTGACGAAGCTGGGATTAGTAAACTGATCTTCCTGACAATCTGATGCTATATCAGAATCAAAACAAAAGGTCATTGGAGTTTGAAATTTTCCCGGATGTTCTTCAAGATATCTAGCCACGTAGAAGGCATAACTAACTAACTAACTAACTCTATTGCCTATGGAACCCGGAGGTTCAATGTCGAGTTCACAAAAGCTCTCCACTGACTTCTATCCTTAGCTAACTGCATCCAGTTTCTACTTTGTATTCCAATCTCTGCGAGATCCATCTTAATACTGTCCTCCCATCTGCACCAAGGTCTTCCCAATGGTCGTTTTCCGATTGGTCTTCCAGTCAAGACTTTGAAAGCGTTTCTACTTTCTCCCATTGCTTAATGAAATTAATCAACCGGGGAGCACGAAATTGAAAATGAGTGAAAGCTTGGAGACTCGATGCCAGATATGAAACCCATCAATGTTCAATGCGGCGTCAGTGATAAATCGCACATACTGCTTGTAAGTGCAAAAGAATCCAACGTCTAGAGGTTGAATAAGTCCAGTGCATTTGGGGGGTATGATTTGTTTGTGAAAGACAACATTGTCTGGAACACTAGAATGTATCAATTGCGCATCTTTGTTACAAGACCACGAATCGACAAGCAGGAAAAGGCGATCTTCTGTCACAGTTGGCCAAAATACGTCTTGGAGAAATAACTTCAGATCATTCTTGCTCATATTTGCAGGTTTTCGAGCAAATGCCTTGATATTCGAAGGAGTGTCTCGCATATTCGCGGGGAATTTACCTGTAGGTTCAGCAGATCTTAGAAATAATGGTGATAACACTTTACCATTCATCGCATAATCGGCATTATCATATAAGAGTGCGTAACTGCTGTCGGTGGTCCAATGCTAGTATACACTCGTTTGACACCTTTAGTTGCCAGTGTTCTGCCTGAATGCAGATCCTTATCAAATCGACTTTGATCTGTGTTAACCACTTGGCCTACATTGAGGTTTTCTTCCACGATTATAGCCTTTGTTTCCTCGCTAAACACGTCTGCAGTTTTCTGTAATTCTTGCTAACTTTTGACAGATTTGGACACTGAGTGCGTAATTTTGCGTGACACAATATTTTTACGCTTTTTAAATTTTGCTACCCAGGAAGACGATGCCTTGAAGTTAAGAGTGTCAGTTGGATCAATGCCTTTCTTTACATTCATCGCCTACATTCGAATTGTCCAATCGTGAATTATTCCATTCATGGCCCGCGTTCGTTTAAAACGTAATAGCACCTCGTCGTTTATTTTGAAGATGGACGCTTTGTTGAGGTTGCGTTCAAAAGTACGAAGGGGCTTCAGACTCCCCTGTAGAAATTTGTACCGTGAAAATACAGACGATGCTTTTCTTCTTTTGCCGGATGTTTTTTCTGTCTCATCCAGTAATTATAGGATTTCTCTAACTGTGCCTTCGTACATTTCGTAGGCTGTTTTGGTGGAGAAGGGGCGTATGACGAACTACTAATCTGCTCACAACTGCTATCTTTTGGAGAGTGAGTTGACGCATTCGCTACACAAGATTCTTCGCGATGGTCACTGTCACTACTCTCACTGTCAATCTCATTCTCATATGCTAGACACTAGTCTATAACTAACGTTTGATATTCTTCGAGCACCGTATCGTTATTTACTAATAAGCGTCTGATGCGTTTAAAAGTATTACGATCTTCTCGACGGGGATTATCATCGGACGTCCCAAACTCACGAACTAATAACGCTACCGCTATTTGGGGATTCATGTTCACGAACAGGACCCAAATACCTTCTACACTTCAAGCACTACAACATTAAACGTCAATTTATAACACTTATTTACCAGGAAGTGAACGACCTAGGTCACATTAAACTTCGCACCAGTCACTCTCTTGTCTCAATATTTTCGTTTGCTTGCTACTAACGCAGTCAGTTATTTATATCGTTCACGCAGTCTCTCTCTGTTAACACAGAATGTTGTCGATGGCTCTGTACTACCTGGTCCGACCTCTATTGTTTGTAACTTCTTTATCTTACGCACAACTAGTTTGCACCTAGCCACAGAGTTTATAATGATCTACATTGAAATTGCAATTGAAATGTAATGCAACAAAAAGCCGCATTTTCAACATTTTATATTACTATATGTTATAATATTAACCAATTAAGTTTATAAGTCACAGCATTATAATATCAGTCACTTATTTCGACATTCTTTGTGTTGTCCAGTGTTCAAACCCCTACGTGCCAAAATTCCATCATTGTAGGCTTGTAATACAATAAACGATACATACGAATCAGAAACTGTCGTCAGCCTCAACCTAATTACCTTTGGATTTTTTATTCTTAAGGTTTATTTCATGGGTATGTGACATTTCTTTACGCATCTCTGTGCTCTTTCTTACCTGCTCGTTTTTTTCTAATTTACAAGACATTTACAATAGCAGTTTTCACACCAATGAATTTCTGAAAAAAAATTCAGTCTTAATTGATATACCATATGCCCCACTTTTCATTTAACATTTTGAATCCAAATTCAAGATGGATACTTTCAAGATGGCGCCCATGATGTCCATATCCCCAACAATATAGCACCTCTTCTCATATTCCACTTCCTATACATTTGACATGCATTTCTTTCACCATTCAGGAGCGAAACGTGTGATTCTGCATATTTCTGTGTTATTAAGTTCCACTGTAGGCCCCACTTCTTCCGCCTCTCACGCTCGTCCATGTTGCCCTCAGCCGCTACAATTTTGCATATGGACATCTTTTTCAATCCTCTTTGACATGTAATGCACCTCGTCCGCCAACTCGAGTGTCCCATTCGTACAGTTCCCTGGTGAGAGTCTATCTTATCGAACCGGTTATCGATCGTCATTTGTAGTCCATAAAATTAGCATGGAGATAGATGGAATTCGGAATGGTTCGTTACAAAAATATATCCATTTTCAACTTGACTCTCCCCAGGCACGTAGCTACGGGGTGGATACGGGTGTCCAGACCCCTCTTTGAATCCGGAAATATGAAGTATTATAGAAGGATAAAACAAAAGAGAAAAGAGAAAAGATGAATCAGCGTCAAAAATATAAAGCTACAGCCAGCGTTTGATTAGCCCTACTCTTTCTTTGAGAAGCTTTGTGTATTGGAAATGGGGGGGAGGGAGATCAAGTTGAAAATTGATACTATTGTAACAAAGCATTCCGAATTCCATCTATCTCGATGATAATTTTATGGTCTACATATGACGATCGATAAACCGGTTCGATAAGATAGATTGTCAGGTAGAACTTAAGAAAGCCCAGACTCACCAGTAATATGAGCCGTTTTGAATTTCCTGAAAACACTAATTCATTTTATAGGACGTCTTTACCCCCAAAGAAATCTCGTTGCTATCCTTGATGGAATTAAACGAAGATAACAAAGAAGAAGAAGAAAGAACACAATAAGAAAAGAGTTCAAATGACCTCGGAAGACTATATCTTTCTCAGTACTTTCTCTTCGAGATTTCTTCATTGTTTTTTTTTTTTAATTAAAGTGCTTACTAACATATCCTCATTATATTGTCCTAACAAAACAATATGGGTATATTGCCAGTAAAATAGTTTAGATTGATCGATCCTCTGGTGTGTAACCACAGTATTTCATGTTACGACCCTCATTTGTGTGCGTGCGTGTTTGTGTGACGTTCTAGTGTTCTAAATGCATTGGCGCCTCAGGCATGTTAAATTTCGTGGAATAGTAAAACAATTGTTGAAACATTTTTAAACTTTTGAAAACGACATGAGAATATATCACGTATTTCAAAAATATTGGGAGCTCAGGATATCCCCCACCACCACCATCAGTGACTCTTGTGACTAGATTTTACGCATCTTTTGTTACATTTGACAAACCAGTCTCAACATTATTGCACGTACGAATGTGGTTTAAACGACAAATTGAAGTAGAGAAATGTGAATGGATCCATTTTTACCCAGAGTAACTTATATATATGCAAACATCGAAGGACATACAAGAGTTAATACTGTTGTTGACATATGATTGTCAATACGTCACATGGTAACATCAAATCTAGCAGCTAATTCTAATTATATTTTAGTTGTGTTAGGTACAAAACACGATCTCATTTGTAGATAGGTACGATAGCAGTATAGGGTGCAACATGCATTCTAAAATATTACATACATATAAAATATTTTGTCTTTCATTGGATTTAAAAAAAATAATTACACTTTGTAACGCGATCTCCACCCATTATACGCGTATGTGATTGAATGGAGCCGTCGTTAGGTAGAACAAATGTACCTTCGGGCACATCCACACTTATAACGTATATCAGGTTCAAAAATTAAATTATTTAATGCATAAACAATGTTAATTAAATATATAGTAATGCTGATTTCTAAATAACGTGAAAAATTATTAGAGCGAATGCAGTTACTACTCATAAATATACTTAATAGTATGATTAACCGGGAAAATAATATTCTTTGTTCTAATCATCAAATTTATGACAAAATCAGTAAAGAAATACATATAACCACTGCCGACAAAGAATTCCATTCAAAGAGGCTACTTCAATAGACAAATATATCTTCAGCAATTAAGGACATAACAACTTACTAGAAAAATTACATATCATCTGTAAGAATTTTTTTGAACAATTCTTAGTAAATTATATCAACTATTCTATATAATTGATTAATAATTAACTCACCAATATTTTTAATACAATATTCCTCCTTATTATTTGAATACTATGGGCATGGAACTTCACATAGAACATGTACTAACACGATCAATTAGAACACCAAACTTCTTTAACTTTAAACATAGCACAAATAACCAAAACTTCTGTCACTATATACCGATCCTCAATCGTATTATTAGAATGTAATAATATCACGTATTAAAATTTCAATTTTCAGAACTATACTTCCAAGATACAAAATAACAACTGGTTAATTATTAATGGGTTTTACCCATTTCGAACAAAATTCGAAACTCAGGATAGCTCAGACTTCTACCTTTGGAATCAACAGCTAAAGTGCTGTTGCCTATAGACAGAAATTAAACGTAGGAAGATAGTTCGCACAACTTCCGCTGTTGGCGCTGTTATAATGTGAAGCTGATTTTTTTAAAACTCCAAATAAACATCTCGTTACACATTCACCTCTCCCTCAAAAAAAATTTTTTTGTTATGAAATATGCAGAATCTCGTTCGTCACAAAGTCAGGATTAATCACCAAACTAGTCTCACTATACCTACTAACTAGCAGAAACATACTTCCCAACTACACCAACTAAAGAAAATAAACCAAAAATAAAAAAATAACCCTCAAAATACAATCAAACCACTACCAAACTCTACACTCTCTCTACAATTAGTAACTATAGTAATTCGTCCATGATTCGCATCTTTCATAAATTTACAAAACATTTCCAAAAGAAAAAAAATATGAAATAGCGCCTGAATGCTAATTCCTGATTTTGTACATATATATACTTTTTAAACATATTCAATAATAGAAAAAGAAATAACATTGTAACTTACAATTATTGTCTTGATTACATACTGAACGAATAGTTTCCAGTCGAAAATAATACGTTGATTTATCCATAACCAGTTTTATCACAGACTGGGATCCGGTCCACGGAATTCTCCATTAACAATTGACGATACAATCCACCGACTATTGGACTAAAAGCCCAATTTACAATTAAGGACGCAATACATTAGACATATTTAGACGGACACATTACAGGCCTGCAACGAGAAAAATATTTTAACATATAACACTTTAAAATTTTACTTAAAATTATGTTCGTCTATTGTCTTATAGCACCAACGTAAAGCTTCAATAACACTATATGTTTCTAAATATATATATATTCTCATTTCCTTTTTTTTTCTCCCAGTACTAATAATGAAGTTTCCTAATTAATAGTGATTCTCCTTTCTCTGAAAGGTTTTGTCATTGAGACATGTACTCTACGAATATCTCTGTCATTTATAACAGATTTAACCTGTAATGAGTTTTTACCAAGGAATTTTTGGACTTCGAATGGCCCCAACCACCTTTCTGATAAACCCTTCGTAATGTTATCAGCCAAAGATGACTTGGTTTGGGCTTTAATTAAAAGTTTATCACCCACCTGATAATTAGTAGGTATTTTTCGCTTATTAAAAATTTTCTTTTTCCTATGCCATACTTTCTCCATATTATGGAGCGCATTTACCCACAAATTGGGGTCTTTCTTTTGGATATCTAGCTCCTGCACATTCCATTTTACATCTAATGGGTTTCCGCAGTTATAGTTACAAACTAAATCAAAGGGACTACACTTGGTCTCCTCATGAACAGCGCTGTTAATCGAGTACTCTATTTCGTATAGACCCGTATCCCATTGATTCTGTCTCTTACTAAAGTATATCCTCAACGAATTTTTCAAAACTGAAATGTATCTTTCATCTGCGTTTGAGGCACTATGGTACGGAGAAATTCGAATATCACGAATACCATTACTATATAAAAAAATCTTTAAATAGTACAGAGCTATACACACTAGCATTGTCATGTGCCAAAGAGAATATAAAGCCATGTCTACACATTAATTTATTTAAACGATTGATAATGGCTTGGCTAGAGAGTACAGGGAGTGGTTCTAAGAAAACTCGCTTAGAAAACGAATCTATCACAATCAAACAATGGCGTCCTGATCGTGTATTGCACATTGGACCAATTGTGTCCGATACCATCTCCCATTTACAAATTTTTCAAAATCTGATGTTAATTGACCCATTTGTTTCCTATTATTAGGTTTATTTTTCTGACATAGCTCACAGCATGACACAAATTGTTTTATATCCTCGACCATCCCACTCCAAGTGTATTTGGCTGCTATACGCCCAATAGTTTTTCTTGTCCCTAAATGACTTCCGGGTAAAATGCAACCATGATGAAACTCTATAATACTATTGGCTAGACATTTTGGAAGACAAATTTTATGTTTTTTTTTTATATCTTTAGTCCTTTTACACAGAATCCCTTTAATTAACTTATAATCCTCTAATTTCTCCTTCCGTTCTAAACGATGTATAATCTCCTTTAATTCAGGATCTCTAGCTTGATGATCTTTCATGGATATGTTAGCAAATGGCATATTCCAGAGATTTACTAAGCATAAATTATTAATCTCTTGTTCTATTATTGGCTCTAGATACATAGATTCAAAATTTTCCTCGTCAAACAATCGTGACTTAAAATCTGCACTTATATTCAAGTTACTTGAAACCGATTTTACTGTGAAATCAAACGCTAATAATCGATACAATAAACTACCATACCGTTTGACCCTTCGTATGTTACGTATTGCATACGCTAAACCAACATGGTCTACCCTCAATTCGAATTTATTATGCAAAAACGTTTTATATCGTTCCATACATTGAACCGCAGCCATAAATTCAACAAAAAGATCGGCATATTTAAATCATATTTATGTAAGCGTCTAGAAAAGAATGCTACCGGAACTCTGTTTCCCTGACTATCTAATTGTTCTAACTTGCCTCCTAAGGATTTCAAACAGGCATGCGATGTAATTATAAAGGACTTATTCAAATCTGGAAGTTTCAATACTACATAAGCTTCAAATAATTCCTTTATCTGATCTAAAGCCCTTTGCTGTTCTTTTCCCCACTCAAATTTACACTTCGCCGAACGAAGTCGAGTTATCGGTTCCATCACTTCATGAAAGTTTGGTATAAATCTACTATAAACCTGTAAAAAACTAGCTAAGCTAATCAAACTTTTCCGATTTTTCGGTGCAGGTAATTTCCTAATAACTTCTGTTCTAGAAGGATCCATACATAAATTTCCGTTTTCAACAACAAATCCCAAATATGAAATCTTTCTCTGAAATAACGCAGATTTATTAACCGACAATGTTATACCAACCTCATTAAACTTCTGCAAAATTGACTCAATTAGTTGTTTATGATTCTCTATATCTTTACTTACTGCCACTATATCATCAAAAAATCAATCCACACCTTGTTCTTTCAAATGATACAGCAAATCAGTTAAAACCTTTGACAAAATAAATGATCCTGAAGATATACCAAAAGGCACATTCTTATACTCAAAAAAACCGCGATGAGTTAAAAAGGCTGTATATTGAGTCGAATTTTCACTAAGTTTTAAATGATGATATGCTGCATGCACATCAAAATGGCTGTAAATAACTCCCTGAGATAGACTAGCTAACACATCTTCCATACGGGGAGTATATTGTGCATTTAAACACAAACGAGAATTTAGAGATTGATAATTCGCTACAAGCCTTTTACTTCCTGACTTATTATTTACAAGAAAACAAGGAAAAGCCCACTGGGAAATACTAGGACGAATTATTCCTTGAGCAAGTAAATCATCTAAAATTACATCCATTTGCTTTTGTTCTACCCGCGAAAGAGGGTAAGTTTTTTTTTCGTATAGGTGTATCGTCCTTTAACAATATTTGATGCTAAAATCCTTTTATACATCCTATCTTATCACTAAAAACATTAGGTTATTTATTTATTAAATTATCCACATACCCTTGCAAAGTACCATCCTGTTCCAAGAAACTAGGGTCTACTGCGATTGGTGACAAAGTCAATGGCCGCTGTTCAAAATTCCCTGACCTCTCCGGATACAATGAAGAAAAAGTCTCTCCTGGGTTGGCAACAATGGGTGTATCAAAGGGCGCTGGTGATATGGAAACCTAGCAGACGCCTGGGGAGGAAGTCATCTCCCTTTCTCTACAACCATCCTTCCTCATAAACAAATTGGCGTAAGCAGAAGCACCATCACTACAAAATAAATCGCTTTGCGCAGAATAAGAATTATCTTTTTGGGAGGAGGGCGAAGATTATAAGTAAGTGGTACCACGGCACGTTCTTGCTTCAATAAAAGTTTGTTATTATCAAAGTCTATCTGAGCACTTATAAATTTTACTTCCTGGACTCCTACGATAAATGTAGGTTCTAAATCTTCCACTGGAAAGAACTTCAATTTTAAGTTTTCTTATGAAATCTAATAAATAGGAAAACACAGGAGTTCAACTCGATCTTTTGTCTATCCACACCTACTCCACTAAATTTTTGCTCATAAACACGCACAGGATTGTTTAAAGTTTTATTCCACTTCTCAAAGTACTGTTTATTCACCAAGGAAACCGAGCTACAACTGTCAAGTCCTCCTTTTAATTGTTTCCCCATAAAAAAACATCGACAAATGCTGCAATTAGGTTCTTGATTGGTCCTCTATTTTGACTCTCACTCTTAACGTCCCTAAAGTGTGAAGAAAGTTTATTAACTGGACCTTTATTCCACTTACTTGCTTGGGAACGGACCCGGGACCTCTCACTATTTGCAACACTGCGTACCCGCTCACCGCTTTCAATGTTCAACTTAGCTATACATTGAGAAAGTTTATGTGGGCACTGGGAAACTCTATGATTTCCTTGACAAAAATAGCTCTGAACTACTTTTCTTCCTAATGTTTCCTTTTGTTGATGTTTAACTAAAATATTGTAAACAATTAAGTTCCGCTGATGTAACTCATATTTTTCCACTTCTGCTTTAACAAATTCTAGAGATACTGGACGATTATATTTAAAAAGTTCATAACGTATTTGAGGTCTCATTCCATTTAAAAGAATGTCAATTAATGTTTGTATATCTTCTCTCCCGCGTGTGATCACATAACTAACTACCACACTCTCGACGTGAGATACTATATTAACCTCCGGCTTTTGCAAACAATAAATATATTTACGTTCTATTTGTTGTTTACCTATCGGGGTCACAAATTTAGAATACAAAAGGTAACTAATATGTACCCACTGATTTGAACCCTTTATCAAATTAGATAACTCATGGTTGATAAGGCCACTACTCCTTCCTAAAGCTATAATAAACAAAGCTTCTTTTGGGAACAAGTTGAGTTTCATAATCTTATAAATCTCTAATAAGAAAAGAAAAATAATTTCGTCTTTAGTTCCATCACAAAAAGGAATTCTTTTTATTTTTTCTGAAAAATTCTCATTGGTAGCTGATAATGCTAATTTATTCATATCCACAGAGAACGGCATAAAATTATGTAAATATGGCCTACTACGTTCATTCTCTGTATTGATTTGTTTATCAATTTTCCAACAGTCCTTCTCATTTAAAGTAAAGCACCTCTTATCTACCACAGGTGTGCTGAAACCAGTTTGCCTTAACTGACCTACCGCAACACTCTCACTCTCATTCCTCAAATCGTGAGGCGTTGCACCTGTCAAGGTCGAATTGTAAACACTGCTCGTATCTGAATCTAACAACGGTGATAAACTATCAGCTGTTTGTGGCTCAACTGCCCTACAGTAACTGTTCCTATATCTTTCGTTTTCTAAAAACGAAAAATCTCGCTCCCTCGAAAAAGGATGTAATGGATTAGGTATTATCAAACCACAATCTCCATTAGGAAAATGATTTAAATTTAACTGGCCCTGATGGGCAGGGGTGGAGTGGCTATGTAAAAAGAGCGCGGTCACATACTCTGGGAGGGCGCCGTCCATCTGAGGCTTTCGCTTGTATGTAATACCCCTCCTAATAAAAGAAAGTGCCGGGGGCTTTCCCCGGAAAATTAGTACACAAAACACAACAATAGATTAACTAGCTATTGCAGTTAATCACGATAGAATTATACAAATTCAATATTTTCATAAACAAACAAAGAGACTTTGAGTACTAAATACGAGGCGTGTTTTTTAAGTAAGGTCTATTTTGGTGTAGACCCTAGTAGTTCGCGCGCATACCGCAACTAGCGTGTGCGTCGTGTACCGGCATGCCTCGGGAACAAATGTGCTCAGTTTCAACTCTGTAGCTGACCTGTACGTTTGTGTTCTGTGCTTTAACAATGTTTAAAACTATCAAGTCGCCCGCCGCGTGTGAGGTTCGCTCAGTGATACGGTTTTTGTCAGCAAGTAACCTGTCTGCTACAGAAATTCATCGACAGATTTGAGAAGTGTACGGTGATACTGTTATGAGTGCAAGCAAAGTGCGTAAGTGGGTACGAGAATGCAAAAATGGCCGTGGCAACGTCCATGATGAGGACCGCTCCGGTCGCCCTTCTTCGATTACAGACGATTTGGTGGCTTCAGTTCAAGCGAGGGTTCGTGAGAACAGGCGCTGCACAATAACAGGTCTCTCAAACGAATTTCCTGACGTGTCGAGATCAGTGCTTTACAAAATTGTTTCTGAACACCTAAAGTTTAGGAAACTGGGCTCCCGTTGGGTCCCGAAATTCCTAACGAGGACCACAAAAACCAAAGATTTGAGTATGCCATGAAGTTCTTGGCTCGTTATCAAGAAGAAGGTGACAGCTTCTTGAGTCAGATCGTAACTGGAGACGAAACATGGGTTTCGCATATCACGCCCGAATCGAAGCATGGAATGGAGACACACACACTCGCCTGTAAAGGCGAAGGCCAAACAGACTCTGTCCCAGCGCAAAATCATGGCGTCGGTGTTTTGGGATAGGCATGATGTTTTGTTGGTCGACTTTATGCAACGAGGAACCACTATCAATGCAGAAGCTGCCAAACCCTGTGAAAGCTACGCAGGGCGATTCAAAACAAACGACGCGGCATGCTGACAAAGGGCATTATTGTTCTTCATGACAATGCAAGACCTCACACTGCAGGTCAGACCCGCAATTTGTTGGACAGTTTTGTCTGGGAAGTTTTAGACCACCCACCCTTCAGTCCTGATATTGCGCTGAGCGATTACCATCTGTTCCTCCACCTCAAACAACATCTCAGTGGCAACCGTTACAATGATGATGACGATGTGAAAACGGCAGTGAACGCTTGGTTATCGGAGCAGGCGGCAAGTTTTTATGAAGAGGGTATTTTGAAATTGGTTGAGAGAGGTCTATAAATGTTTGAACAAACTTGGCAACTATGTCGAAAAATAGAGTAAAGTATGTACTTTCTGAAAATACATTTACTTTTTTAAAATAACCTTTCGTTGTGTACTTATGTTCAAACGCCTCATATATTAGGCCTATATAAATCTGCCCACTTTAACTGAGACTACAAAAATCACACCAGTTGTTTAAATTCTTCGACTACATTTGTTAACAGCCTAATTATAACTGAATATTTGAGTTAAGTTTGGGTCTTATGCTATTTTTTTATACTTCTGTCCTTTTAAAGCTATGTTCATCATAACATTAACTAATATTTCGTCTATTTTTAAAACCGTTAATAAAAAGTATACATGAAACATTTACTACAAATTAACAAAAGTAAATTGGGAATTATATGCGTACCTGGCGAAAAAAGAAATTCAAAAACAAAACTGGAAAATGAAAGTAGTCACCGCTTTATGCTTGAAGGAGCCTTCACATCTCCTTGCTTTTTCCACACATTTTGTCAATAATAAGATTGTTGTCTATTTTGGTCAGAATGTCTCTTTCTGAGTTCATCAAGAACAATGATTCCAGATGTTCATCTGTAAGTCTTGAACGGAGTCTTGTTTTTATGTAACGCCACTAGCGTCTCTAACGGCGGGAGTGGGAGGGAGAGACATGTAAAAATGGTCCAAAATGACCAAGATTAGAGTGAAATCAATATATTTCGAAATCGCTGAGATCATTAATGGTACCACCAAAGCCTAAAACAGAAAGGGCAAGGCCGCAAGCCGAGTAAAGACGAGATCTGTGGGCGAAGCATTGGGGAGGGAGGGTTGATATATAAAAATCATCCAAAATGACCGATATTAGTCAAACCTATAAATTTCAGGGTCCCTAAGATCATTATAATGACATTCCCAAAGCCAAAAACCGAAAGAGCGAGGCCGCAGGCCGAGCGAATACTGGGATTTGGGGCGGAGCGTGGGGTTGGTAAGGGTGATATGTAAAAATCGATCAAAATGACTAATACTAGAGTCAAATCTATATATTTAGGGGCAGAATTTAATATCATTAATAGCATTCCCACGCTGAAAACAGAAAGAGCGAGGCCGCAGGCTAAGCAAACACCGGGGTCTGGGGTGGAGCCCTAGCTGGCCAAACGCTAGCGAATTTATAAAATAATTATGTACCTTTGTTTTTTTTAATGTATTCAGAGAGGAGACTGTGCGCCTTTCCGAGGCTAAGACGGGTCTTAGCCCCTCTCGAGGAGGGCGCAAAGGCACTGATGTGAGGAGGGCGCAGCGGCCATCGGGCCGGTACTTGATTATGGCCAGCCCACCCCTGCTGATGGGTACGTTCACTACTCGTATCTGACATGTTACTGGCTCGAACCCAACAATTTATAAAACTCAACTCTCACAAAATTCTTTCTACATACAGCCAATATGTTACCAAACAAGGAATATCCTGACAAGTAAGAACCAGATACGTATATCTTAACAAAATTAGCTTCACTGGTGCTAACAATACTATATTTCATATAGATGAAAAACAGAACCTGCTTTCCCAAATCTATCCTTCCTGCTACTTATAATAATGTTCCTAATTACGAACAATAAGAAGGTACTTTAGCTGTTGTATTTGTGTAACGCGATCTCCACCCATTATACGCGTATGTGATTGAATGGAGCCGTCGTTAGGTAGAACAAATGTACCCTTCGGGCACATCCACACTTATAACGTATAGCAGGTTCAAAAATTACATTATTTAATGCATAAACAATGTTAATTAAATATATAGTAATCCTGATTTCTAAATAACGTGAAAAATTATTAGAGCGAAAGCAGCTACTACTCATAAATATACTTAATAGTATGATTAATCGGGAAAATAATATTCTTTGTTCTAATCATCAAATTTATGACAAAATCAATAAAGAAATACATATAACCACTGCCGACAAAGAATTCCATTCAAAGAGGCTACTTCAATAGACAAATATATCTTCAGCAATTAAGGACATAACAACTTACTAGAAAAATTACATATCATCTGTAGGAATTTTTTTTGAACAATTCTTAGTAAACTATATCAACTATTCTATATAATTGATTAATAATTAACTCACCAATATTTTTAATACAATATTCCTCCTTGTTATTTGAATACCATGGGCATGGAACTTCACATAGAACATGTACTAACACGATCAATTAGAACACCAAACTTCTTTAACTTTAAACATAGCACCAAATAGCAAATAAACGTAGCGAAGGTGGGCGGGTGGGTTAAAAATAACTTTACTCAATTTCTCTCGACAAACTATAAATTACTCAAAATTTGGGATCTTAAAGCATCTACCGAATATTTAGAGTCGTAATTTATCGAAATTTTAGGATCGTAACAAAGGCGTAAGCCTCACAGCATCTCCATCATGTGCCGGTTCTGTGTCATCAGTTATGGCTCAGAATGATCTCTAAAAATACTTATGGAATAAAGTGACTATTGGGGATGGAACTGATGCACAACACGGTACTTAACAACCAAATTGTGATTGAATTTAAATAAAATTCAAATATTTCTAATTTTGGAAATGACTAGTAGGGAAAGGGTGAGAGAGAGAGAAAGGTTATGATTAAAAGATAAGGGATGAGCACTAGCCTGATTGATCCATCAGGACTGGCGTCGTCCTGGTCATCTGGCACGATGAAATGTTTGCCGTGAAGGAACCTGGATCTTCTGGTAACAGCCAACAACTGGAATTCAATTCTGCTGGACTGCTAGGGGCGTCGAACTCTCTCCGTGATGCGTCTCTAGGATGTCCTTTTACATTCCCATTCTACTAATCGTAACTAACAAATGTATCTGCGGCGATGAACCGGCAGAATGGTATTCTTTGAACTTGGAGTCGGTGGTCCTCCAATGGTGGGATCCGCTTCTCCCCGATGATCCTGCACCTGCCCCAATCGTGTGTTGAATACCCCCTGTTGTTCTGTTTCTCGTGGTTTTGATCAATTCAAGAATGATGACCTAATCGGGAAGTATCAGGCTGTGCTTGAAGGTATGCGGAAAGGAAAGAAGGAAGCTAGTCGAGTTCATTTAACAAATATGCATTTACAAAAGCCGTCTGAGAATGTACACTTCTAGTCAAAGTTTTCAAAAGTTCATGTTTCTTTATATCCAATACATAGTTACTTCAGTTACTTCACACTTCTGTCACCATATACCGATCCTCAATCGTATTATTAGAATGTAATAATATCACGTATTAAAATTTCAATTTTCAGAACTATACTTCCAAGATACAAAATAACAACTGGTTAATTATTAATGGGTTTTACCCATTTCGAACAAAATTCGAAACTCAGGATAGCTCAGACTTCTACCTTTGGAATCAACAGCTAAAGTGCTGTTACCTATAGACAGAAATTAAACGTAGGAAGATAGTTCGCACAAATTCCGCTGTTGGCGCTGTTATAATGTGAAGCTGACTTTTTTTTAAACTCCAAACAAACATCTCGTTACAACTTCCACGTACATGATTCGTATGACTTCACATATATTTATTCAATTTTCATCAAAGTCAGCATAATCTTAGTTTTTGACCAGTTTAGTAGGAATATGAAGAATTTCCCTGGATGTACCTTTCATCCTTTGACCACCAACACTTGAAGTTCTGGAAAAAATAATATCTAGAAGTTCTAAAGTGATTTTACGTAATCTTAATGACATTAGAATAATGATTGAACTAAACTGACCTGCATTCGACATCGCACTGTGATGAACTCTCTATGCTAAGTACCCACGTGAAATACAGTCGAGAATAAAAGTTTTGTTTTCAAGTTATGTAATGAAAGGTACCTTTTAGATTTGTGATGTTTTTACAACAAAATAATTGCTATTGTGCACTTGATAAATTGCAAAAAATAATAAAAGTAAAAATAAAAAATAAAATAAATAAAACTTCATAAAATTAATGAAAGACAAAATTTTCTTGGTTGCGTCAAGTTTCTTTCATTTGTTTCTGTTACTTTTAATACTTACAGTTATATCAAGCGAAAAGTCATACAAGGATAAGAGGCATATTTCTGTAAATTCTTTATTTAAAACGGTGACTTCAGTTACATTATCCTCTTATCATTCAAGTATTTTAGGTTTGATTTTAAATAATGTTTGCCTAGTTGTACATCAATAATATGTACAAGAATTTTCTAAACTGAAATTATTCCTATACATTTTCAATTTCAGAAATCTTTTTACAAGTTAGTTGTGTTTCGCTTCCAATAATACTCTGTCTTATATTACATAAATGTAACACTTTATGCCAATTTTATTGATAGGTTAGGGGAATTATAAAACCTTCATTGCATCTAATGGTTTCCTTCAAAACTTGCAAACTTTTGTCATCCATAAGTAAAACAAATTTATCATTTGCCTCTGGAATTCAATAATATTGGCAAATATGGGGGTGATCTTTTTCGCATAGTCATTATTTCTCATATAAATAAGTCACAAACACCCTCGTAATATGCGAAAGAATGCAGAAGGACCAGTGTTTGACGTATGGTTAAAGATATGTGTAGTGCCCACGATTTATTTTTATGTTGGTTGCTGGATTTGCCAAATCTCCTGTTTGATATCTGTTCTCCTATAACCATGCTTTTAGTTGAGTCATCGCATTAATGACAGCATTAGAAACTGGGTCTAAGGTGACAACTAACTGTGAGAGGTATAGGTTCTGCATTCAGCTCATACCTTGTCTATGAACTATCTTTCGTCCATGAAATCACGTGGACGCTCACACTCCGGGCTCCAGCAGTAACACTACATGAAATTTTGCAGTAAGTAGAAATTTGTGCCTAGGATAGCACTAGAAGCGCTATACTTTATCATGTCGTAGCAGTTACTGACGTTCAGTTTTTGTTCATACAATACTACCTTGGGTAAATCTGCTTGACGTAATCGCACGTTGCACCAAATAGTATCACGTTTATTTATTGTGTATTGGTTGTTTTTCCGTTTCCGAGTCCTGGATTTGTAATGACCAGAAATGTATAGAGATATAGAATAGAATAGTTTTGTGTATGCAAAATCATATTTCTATTATCTTACTACTGTTTAGAGATCATTTGTTTACAACACAATACCTCACATTAGATGCAAGGGCGAAATATTTTATCGTTGAAATATTGCGTAACATAATTAATCTATTGATTCTGACAACCAATATAATCTAACAAATTTCGTAGTGAAAAATTTGTGTATGCGAAAGATTCTGTTTCCTTTTTCATGTGTCATCCTAATGGATATATTTTAATGTTATGCTCTAATTCAATGCTGCAACAGCGATTCTATAAAGCGTGAATAATATTCGAACTTCAAGGAAGCACAAACGGCTTATAGAAATTTAATGGAATGCGAGACGAAGCAGAATTTAAACTTATTTTGATTCTAAATCTCCCCTTTGATTAATTAATAATTAGATATATGTTTGTCACAATGCAATATTAGAAAATTATTTTGTTGAGAAATACTTTATCCCTAAAAAGAAGTGTTCATGATGTATTGTATTTGAAGTATTTGAGGCAAACATATGTTCTTGTGAAGTTAATGAAATATTTCCACAGGGTATTATTATTATTATTATTATTATTATTATTATTATTATTATTATTATTATTATTATTATTATTATTATTATTATTATTATTATTATTATTATTATTATTATCAAGAGGAACATTTGAAGAAAATTACTCTTGAGATTTTTTTTCACATATAAAATAAAGTGAACATCAATAGATATGTAGTTCCCAACATTCTACAAAGAATTAACACTTTTCGTTCGATATTATGCACCGTTAGCTCATATAATGTAATAAACAATAAAGGAACAAATTCTATGACCTAACAATAATACAAATGTGTTTACCTTTAACATTTTAAAGGTTTTTCTGGATAGTAATTCTTACTGCGCTGTTTTGGTTCACTATATGGACGATTTTTCGGAGCTGGAGGAAATACAAAGACAATCCTACAGTAGTCACCATAGAGAGGAACTATGTAGATTGGCCAGTGCCATTACCTGCTTTCTTTATGTGCTCAGAGGATTACGTACACCAACGTACACTGAAAAGAGCTATGAGAGAGTAAGATTGTGTTTCTTGTTAATAATTTCTTTTAACATGTAGTATGGTATATGTCAACTATATAGATTAAGAATAGTAATTGATTGAGAATAAAGAGCACAGTATGTCTTTAGTAAGTTTCACAATGATTTAGACGTATACATGATCACCTAATCGCTAATATATCGGTTTCATGAAATTGTACATCACAATTTGTACTGAAAGTGGTTATTTGAGTTGAGTTACTTTTGTACGAAACAAAGTATATTTGGATGGTACTTGAAGGTTTTGATCTCGCTGTCAAATATTCTCATAAGAGACAAGGGGCGTAAACATCAAGTTTCAGCATTATATAATTGTGTCCTATTGAACGTTTTCAAAATTATGTTCTTTTTAACAGTTCCTAAATTTAAATTGTATAAATACCCCTGCCAGAATGTAGAAAGGGAGACATTATTTACCCATGTTGTATGAAAGATGTAACCATATCAGGTTATATAGTCTCATAAAACACGATAACTTAGGTAAAAATCTGAATTCCGAAACGTACGTTTTTTTTTACCATTTCCTTTACCCATAACAGGTGACAAGATTGAACAATCCAAATTACAAATGTACATTGTCCCGGAATTATACTGCCACCGTAAATTTTTAATTGTAGTAGTTTTCAAAATTTAAGGAACGTGCTCCTCCAAAACTTTAGATTTGACTAGAGTACACATTGCCTAAATGTGGAGGTCTAACTCACTGACCTCGTGCCAAAGGACCCCAATTTGTTTTTGTGAACTTAGTCACATCAATGCCCCCTGTACTACTGTTGAAGGTGGAAATGGAATCAGAGAGTTGGCAGGCTTTATCGATGAGTTATACCTATCTGAATGTTTAGGAGGTTGACTTAGCGTTAAATTATCTTAGTCATAGTAATTTAAAATATTTTCCTGTTAATATAAGATACATCAAAATATTGTAGTAATATTTAAAGATAAATATATTCAAGGAATCATTATTTTTTATTGTATATACTTATGTTACTTTGTTTGTTAAAATGAATCGTAATGTATCAGCACGGAAGCTATAAAAGACGTAAATCTCTAGTTTAATGTAATTGAACCGCCGTACTTCCACCGAGAATCGAACTTAGCAGTATGTGAACCAGCTATGTTAGCAGTATGTTCTCTCATAGCAGTGTGCTGGTTATGAGATAATCAGGAAGAGCAGTTTTTGTATGTATTTGACGCTGCTTTCAGACATTTAATTTTTTACTTAGTACAGTTGATAGATAAGATGATCTGTTTCGGAGTCGTAGAAATAGAACTTCCTGCAATGCACGGTGCGTCATTTTTCGATCGTTCACTATAATCTGGCTGGGTTAGTCTATAGTGACTACTCTTAAAAGCTGGAAATACACACTACATGCTCTGTACAGTCAATTACTTGGCATGGTTGGACAATTTGATATACTACAGATGAAGCCATGTTCGAACAATTTGTCAAAGTACAATGTAAGTAATATGGTACTATAAACAGCGTATCTTGTAAGAAAATGGTGCTCCACTACACTTTATAGTTCCTGTACGAGGATCTATGTTCAAAATGATCCGAAACTAGTGCTGCGGCCGTAATGATCTATGCTTTGGCGGACTTGAGATACTTTCCAGCAGGAGTACGCCACGTTCAATCGCATAGTTAAAGACTGAGTAATATGCTAGATTTGGGAAGGGAAATAAAATATATTACACCAAAAATATGTAAATTTATGGTGTGTAACCTGTCATCGTACCTGAAGTTTTCGAAACTCAACACGAGTTGAAATAAACATTTGAAATAAATGTGGACACCTCTGTAAAAAATTTACCAAATTCCAAAGTGATTGTTTGTACTTTGTTCCGCATATGTTTTATTTTCAGATGTTCCATACGAATCATCCTGTACCTTTGAGATATTCTAAATCCGTTTCTCAGTTGTTAAGCATTGTTATTTCCATTACATCTCTAATTGATTAGCATACTTGCTCCAACGATTTAGTAGTACATAAAAATGACTTTTGAAACCTTCGTTTCTGTTTCTTTCAGCTCATTTGGAAAGCTAGACAAAACAACGCGCAAACTTTACATGGATTTTCTATCAGATGTAGCAAATATGAATAGGGTTAATATGTTTAAACTTAAGAGGTATAAAGGTCTTCAGCTTCCAGACATGACTATAAATGAAATTCATAAAATGGTAAGGAATACATAAAGTAATTTCGTAATATTTTCTATTTTAGGGTATGATGTTTTCCAATGCCATTTAAGGTAACATATAATTAAATGTACTTTTCTAAGTTTATAAGAAACATATTTTACTGATTTAATCAATAACAATATCATTCTTTTCTACAAAATTTAATATAACATTATATTCGTTATCATGAGAAATATATAATTGTGTTTTAGCCAACACACCACAAATCACCTCTAATGTAATAATATTGTCTAAAACGGAGCCACTGAATTTATGTTCGATAATGATTTTGTTTATGCTTTACTCTTTTTACATTAATAGCGTATAGTACTTTTAACTTTCTAGAGAAGAAGTGCTGTAAATTTTTACACTACTTTGCATAGGAAGAACTGAGTTTAATGGGCCTAAATACCTTAGATTTCATTCATTTTTATCAGCTGTGGACTAGGTTGCACCCTTATAGTAATTCGAATGAGGGTATACTTATTGAACACTTGCAGATTGTCTGTTTATTCATACCCAAATTGATATATAGAAGAATGTTTGAAGAATAATAGGAAAGAACACATATAGGCCTATTCACTAATGAAAATTGTAATGAAAACTTTAACATACGTAAAGAAACGTTATAACGGCAGCTTGTTGGCGGTTAGCAGAAAAGAAGTTAGAAACGATTGAACCAGCAAAGCATAAAATCATTGGCATTGATTTAATGCTGCTATGTTTGATGAAACGTTTTAGTGATATGTTCATACCAATCTCTCGATAAGGACATGCACACATCATAGGATAAATTTTAAAAATATCAGTAAGAATTCTGTCATATTTGTGTGTTTTAGGTAATTTGGCTTTTCAAGCATATAATCCATTTATCGTACATTTAACTTATTCTGGGACTCTAAATATTTGCTTCAAATGCGGGATATCCTATCTAATTTGGGATAACTATAAATTTTAATACAGACACAGACGAATATTTCAAGTTTAGTGATTATTTTCTTTGTAGCGTATATTTACTCAAAAAGCCTATAGTAATGTATGTATTATTTATTTCAATGTTATCACTAGCAATTTATTATTGTTCTTAAAACTATAATGATTCGAAAACCAGCCACTTTGGTGTTATTTTTAGAGGGGCTTAGAAATAACGGAATTCCACGAGAGTTGATCTTTTTGTAATGTATTTATTATTGAATAATTCTAATCATAACGATTACTATTATATAACTTAATATATATATAAACATGGTTTCTAATATACAATGCAACCCGGAATTTGGGATAGTAGAACTTTTGAACCGGAAACGGGAAACAAATAATTTTTATACCAAAATAAAACCTTGTTCATGCATATATTTGTAAACTAGGAAGCAACGATTGAAGTACACTAAAAACCACACAGTGCTGCTAGATGCAACTGAAGGTATAAATCATTTTTTTTACAAGTCACGTAAATTGACTCATAATTCATACGTATGGATCTTCTGTCGTTAATTTTCAGTTTCAATACTTGGAGTAGCTTGGAAACTAAGGAATGGAAAAACGAATGTTTCATTTCTACCGATAACTAATCGGATGAGACCTCTGTAAGGGGTTACTAGGGAAAAGGGGGTTCTCATAAATTGACATTCTGCATTGTCAACAATGCTGATGTTTCAGTACATCAAAAGGTGTGCTAAGGATCTCTCTACATTATGCAATTCCTGAAAACAATGAGAAACAAACTTTGAAATTATCTTGATAACACTTTTCCTTACACGCACCCGGCAACACTGCTATTCATTGAATTAAAACGGAGCACTTCCAGAATCTGCCGTAGAACTGACATATTAGTTTGTGATGAATAGCAATGTTGCCGGGTGCATGTAAGTAAAAGTTTTATCATGATAATTTCAAAGTTTGTTTTTCATTGCTTTCAGGAATTGCAAAATGTAGACAAATCCTTAACAAACGTTTTGATGCAATGAAACATCAGTACTGTTGCCAATTTAGAATGTTAATTTATGAAAAACAACTTCTCTAACAACCCCTTACAGTGACCTCATCCGATTCGTTATCGGTGGCAATGAAAAAGTTTTTTTCCATTTCTTAATTTCCAAGCTACTCCTACTATACAAACTGAAAATTAACGATAAAACATCCATACGTATGAGTTATGAGTCAATGTCCGTGATTTGTAAAAGAATTGATTTACACCTTCGGTTACATCTGGAACACTATGTGGTTCCTAGTGTACTTCAATCCTTGCTTCCTAGTTTAAATATATATGCATGAACAAGGTTGCATTTTGGTATAACCATTATTTGTGTACCGGTTCAAGAGTTCTACTATACGAAACTCTGAGGTTGCATTGTATATATGACTCTTTATTTTAGGGTGTGACTTTTACCAATTTATAACTATTTATGTTGGCATTCTAACCCTCTAGTACAACATACGTATCGACACACAACGGTACTAGCTTACCTGCAAGATTCTTTGTGCTTGACCATTTGCAGATTTTGTTTCAAAAAAAAAAAAATTACGTAATTTGTACTCCTTCTATGCTGTGGAATATCGCTTTCGTATTGAAATGGTGCTATTAATGTTTATCTACTAAATTATAAATCTACTAATAGAAAAGTTTGAATTTTTAATGCATGAAAATTTATGTTGGTTTTTATAAATTATAATGACATTTTCTCGGAAGTCAGAAAACGAAAACATCCACGTTAAATATTTCCTGAGGATAAACTATTCAGTATTTTTAACGGGGTTTCAGAGTAATAGTTACCTTCTTCGCAAATATTCTTAGAAGAAAAAGGATTTTAATCTATAAAAATGAATAAACAATTTTATATAAACTATGTTTATTTAAAATAAAAAGTTAGTACGCAACACTTTTTTATTATACTTATGTAAAATATGCATAAATACTTCTCTTATCGCCGTGAAATTTAAGAACTTTGGCTATCAACGAGCTTAATTTATTATTCTGTAAACTAATTTAAACTTTGATGAAAATTATTTTTTAAAATATATATTTTTTACAAAATTTGCAAGTGGTTATTGTGTGCCGCGTTTAGTGTTTTTATATTCATTGAGATTGACATATCAGCTTTTCGCCAATCACAAAATTGTTTTGTGTCAGGTGACTCTTGTGCGCTTCATAATCTTGCACTATGCATATGGAAATGTTGGAGTTGTTCTAAAATTAGTATATAGAGTCAGGATTACCAACTTTCCAACATAGTGCTTAAATGGTGTAAAAGAATTAGAAAGCACTTCACAGGTACAGCGCGAGAAGATTCATCAACACCTGGTGGATTGATGCTGAGGAAAGTGTAGAGTTATGGCTGAAAGAAGAACCCGCAGGACTGCGAGAGAAAGCTCGAGCGTATTTGGTGCGTTTCGGAACAATAGACCGCCCTCTGTTTCGGAATCAGTAAAATATTTCCAAGAGAAGGAAAAAGGTAAAGAAGTGTTGCCAGGCGAGGGGATTTTTATCAAGAAACAGGTACGCGGAAGATGCTTTGTGCAGAGTATTGGACCTCTGCTATTATAAAGTATGTGCGTGTATAACAAAAGAACATTCACAGAAGTACAAGGAAATTCCGAAGAATTAGCTAATCGCAGAAAAATTTATGTAACACAATAGGGTTATTTCTTTTGATTAGCATGAACGAGAATAAGAGTGTGGCAGTAAGGCCTCTAAACCATGACTGGTTCTCAATATGATTTATAACTCTGGCGAAATTAAAATTACCAAGTACTCCCATGCGCAAAAAAATTGCGCGTATACTGTAACTCAAGATTTTTCGCATTTATTCCATTTTCCTTACGTTTATGGGTAAAATTCAGTTATTAGTATGTGGAGATAATAGAATGCAATTTATCTAAGGAGATATTTCCAAAATATATAATAAAATAATAAAAATATAAGCAAAAAACAAAATTATGCTCGGTTTTGTGTATACTGGCAACGATGATTTCTAGGGATTTTTTCAGTAGCAGATCACAATTGCGGAGGGAATTCAGTAGGGGAATCGAGAAGTTGGATCAAGGAACTGGATAGTGGACTAAAATGTTGCATTTATTGGTTAAAACCTAGTGTGTAGATTGCCTGCCAAATATAAATTAGCTTCTGTAACTAAGATGTCGTACGAAAATATAGAATTAAACAGAAAAACTTTTATCTTAAGGTTCGAAGCGATACGCACCATGGTTATGAAGATTATTTCTTTAGAAAAAGGAGCCAACACAACGTAGCCTCCGTGGCTAGGTGGGTAGAGTGGCGGAGCCGTAGTTATTTTATTATTTTGACACCACATCGAATCCCATCCCATCCTATCCCATTTCTTTTTCTTTTCCTTCTTTCTTTCTTTCTTTTTTTTTACAAAACATTATAATTTTCATGTTAATAAGAACCGAAGCAATATAATAAGGACAACTTACTGGTATTTATCCAGGATTAGAGAACTATTGTTAATAGCTATTGTTTTCTGTTCATGTTGTTGTATAGTTTCTCTCATCCTGTTTTCTTGGAAAAAAAAAACAATTTTGTCTCCAACGAAGTGTGAAGGATATATACGGACAGAAAAAGACATCTTAGTACCAAACGTGATTTATCATGATGAAGTGGACTAGTTTGCCATTAATAAAAAGAAAAAAATTGAAGTTGGCTTTTCTTTAGGTTTTAGCTAATATATATATATATATATATATATATATATATATATATATATATATATATATATATATATATATATATATATATATATGTATGTATATATATATATATATTTTTTTTTTTATAAGACTATACTTTATGAGAGAAGGTGTGTGATCATACAAACAAATTTAGCTCCGGAGTGAAAGATAATTGTTTATACAAACATTTTACAGGTTTAGGTGCGTGAAACACCAATACACCATGGTCTCGCTTATCCGACCATCCTTTGTTGCACATACCATATGATCCGATATATCATTGCAAATAGCACCAATCGGCAAGAAGATATGCAATTTGCGGTCTTAATCTATTTTTCATGCTGTGGAGTCTATCGCCTAGCGCGCCCGTCTACACCTTGACTCATACGGCTATCATTCAGTGCAGACACGTATCCAGGTTTACTATTCGGAGGGGGCCCAACACGAATCCTCGTAAGCACGTAATTCTAATGTTTTTAAATATCAATAATAATAATAATAATAATAATAATAATAATAATAATAATAATAACAATAATAATAATAATGCAACAGTTCTGTACCTCTCTTAAACTTTTTCCTACTTTTCATTTATAAACTAGTTTATTTTGGAAACTGCATTATAGCACAAACAAAATGAAACATATTTTCGAGAGAAATGTAACTAAAGAAAACTGTGTGCTACGTATATCACATAACAAAAATAGCAAGAAGACATGGAGTGTATCGTTCTAATATATTAAAGTTAAAAACAGAACGGAAACGAAATGTTAATCCTATTTAAAACTGTTCTTTAATTCCACCTGGTCAGTGGCGTATTTACGATTTTGTTTCGGGAGGGGCTTTGCTAACTTTCAGGGGGGGCTATGCCTGGAAATGTGAAAATTCTGCAAGATATTTCATTTACTTTACTATATTAAGTAAGATTTCGTGGGGGGCTTAAGCCCGGAAGCCACCCCCCTAAATACGCCACTGCACCTGGTATAATGGCATTATGGTATGTTCTTAGAATTATAACAAGACAAAAGCACATTGCCCAAAGTTTGGACACTGACTACTAGTAAAATGATATAAAAGAACCTCAAAAGGGTAAAGGCAAGTTTATTAAAAAGTGCTTGAGTTTCGGAGAGAGACAGCTCTCAGGCTCTCACGCTGGATACGTCCCTGATTCAGTGCAGTGCAGTTATTTGTTATAAAACATTATTATTAGATGCGTAATATGTAAAATTATATCATAAGTTTTAATTTTAATAGGTCTTTTCTTAACACATCCATATTACCCAGCGTTCTGCCTGCCTGTTTACGTCGGATAAGCGAAACTCTACTGTATTTCCAAAGCTAGCATATACATGAAGTAGAATTGTATCGCCCTAGAACAGACAATAGTCTGAAATGCTTATATTAAAAGGCTGGAATAAAAAAAGCATAAGTACTGATTTGGAAGCGTGAGAACAAATTAAAAACAATTCAATATATTTCCAAGGTATCAGATTATCATCTTAGTATGTCGATGTGTATTCTTTTTTAAACATAGTTTTAAAAGTTATACCATTCGCAATATTCCTGAGGAAATCGAAAGAAAAACTCCTTGTGCCTCTTATGGCAAAGCGGCTTAAGTGCATGGTCCGAAACCGATTCCCACGTTAAGGTATAGATAAAGTTCCCGTACTTCAAAAATGCAAATCCGGGACGCTAATAAATTACGAGAATCTTTGAAATGCTTAAAACTGAAAGAAGTGTTGAATACTAATTTACTTTCCTCCATTAGATAGAGTTGTTCAAGTATTACGTTATCACATTTTTATTCATTTCACTAGATCTTCCAAGGACGCCAATTTCTCTTTAAATTTGGGGGGAGGGCATTCAAATGCAGAAGATATATATATGAGAATTTTAAGACAAATTACACTCAAATAATGCCAAATATTGTATATTCATAAATACAAAGGAGGCCTACATGAGCTTTGAGCGGGCCCGGCCCACCAGGATCGGCGCCCTTGCCTTCTTCCTAGTTAAGCAAACGTAAGCAGATGATTTACTCCCTCCCCCTGGTAAGCAAAATTGTTTTTTTCCCTCAAGTTCTGTTGTGTTTCGTGAAATAACAGCAGGAATTTCCGGATTACTTAACCATCTAAATGAATGTTTTCACTTAGAGCCATCCCGTCGATTCGCGTTGCCTAGGACGAAAATAAATTAAGGGTCAATAATGAAGATGAGACCTCAATATCAAACATGAAGAGACATGTGGATCGGAGATCTGTCTTTGTTCCAACTTTGATTTTTTCAAATCCATGATGGGAAATTATGAGTACAATTTTCGAAATTAATAGTATACAATCGTAAAAATATCTTACAAAACGATGGTTTATTGCAAAATACTTTGACTCAAAGAATAAATTACAAGTAATAAACTTGTTACTTTTCCTGAAGAGTCTAAGTCGTGAATGAGACGGAAGCTGCCGAGCGTAGTGCTTGGAACGATTGCCTCACTTGCTCTTCCTTCCCGTGGCGCAGCCTTGATTCGACTTGATCCTAAACGGATTATTCAGAAGTCGAAGTCGGAAGATGTTTCCCATTTTTCCAAAACACTCTTGGTCGATTACAATCTGCCTCACTCGTGAGGGGACAATCCCATGCCGTAAGCGTCGGTGGACCACCAATAAGCAACTAGTGACATGTCCCCAAAAATTGGCGGTCCCGCAGTCAAAAATTGGTCCCACTTCCGTTTTGAAAATTATACCACCACCGGCAGAGAAGCGACGGAACGCCAACGAACCACAAAATTATTCCCCTAAAATACGTTAAATCGCCTATATGTGTAATTTCTTTGCATCAAGATGAGTCTAAAAACATTTTTAAAAAATAAAACGAAAGTGCCCTGAGCTGGGCGTGAACCATCAACCTTAGGGTTGCTAATAGCGTGTTCTTCGGAATTCGTCACGGAGGCGATTATGAAGACACAGCTTGTAGAGTGATAAATCGTTGAAGTCTTTTTAATATTTCTAATCAGAGTGCTTTTTTAACCGTGTATATTTGAAGACAACTGTTCGGAATCAAATCAAATGCACTCATGTAATTTTATAACAAAATGGCAAGCGTCTATTTACTTTTTTCATAGATCTCCCATATTCACTTGCTAGTGATCGGCGACAGTTGCCAACTAAATTCATACAATTATACGCACCCACCTCAAGATTTTTTACTTCATGATGTAAAGACAGGAGTTACTCTTGACCCCCGGAGCTCAAATATTGTCCTTATAATAACAATTCGTCAGGGAAAAATAATATATAATAATAACCGCATGCACATGACTGGCGATAGTTCATGTTGGTCCCTTTACGATTCTCCGTGACAAATCAAGCGAGCGCGGACCAAAATGAAGTCCTCGTTCTTACGTTGTGGTAAGAAACCCCGATTCTAGGTATCTGCTTCGACTCGACGAATCCCTGCCACTAGTGGCACGCTAGCGACAATCCTTCGACGCGTCGCTATATCGACAATCGCCATTTACCGGCAAGTGAGCCACTAGAAGTTGGCGACGTTTACGGCATGGGGAAGCTAATAAACAAACAAAAAAATAATAATAAATCTAAAGCCTTATATAAAAATTTTCTGAAAAGTTACATCTAGCAAAATCATTTGTTGGTATTCCAGAACTGTGAATTCACCTTTATTCATAATTTACTTCTAATGTAGTTTTGATATAAGAATGATATGTCTGAAACTAACACAGGTCATTAATACTTTTTTTTTTTTTTTGCTTTACTCAGATTTAGCAGTTTTACTTAACAGTCAGTCAATTTGGATCTGTGATATCAGAGTTTTAGAGCTTTCCTTATTTTTTTCATTTTTAAAAATGTTTGCAACTAACACCATTAACGTATCTCTTTCGATATTTCCATATGTAATGGCTTGGTCACTCCCAGTATATTTCAAACAATAAAATATTTACGGTGTCTTACTCCATTAATCCGAACTACATTTTATATCCAACAACTCTGTGCATTTTCCCTTAAATCTGCAAACTTTCTACTAGGTTAAAACTCAGTATTTTCTATTTTCTTCCTTTCTTGCTAAAACGAAAGTGTTCTTTAGACAACCTGGAATGATGACTCTATACTACATTATGTTGCATAGGGCATTTTATGTAGCATATCATTTGACAGTTGGACACTTTCTTTTTATATCGAAAGCAACAGGGATTAAGTCCTTCTACACTTATATGATAAGTAAACACATTCTTTTTGATTCGTGGAATTGTGCCAATGCATTAGGTCCAGAGAGTTTTTAATTTAAGATAATAATAATAATAATAATAGTTATTATTATTATTATTATTATTATTATTATTATTATTATTTTATTATTGACTTAGGTTTTCCTGAATATTAAGCAATATTTCACAAAAAGCTGGTATTTTTAAACAAATGTGTTCGATATCAAGTTTTCATAAAAGTAGTCATTCTCTCCTATAAATAATTTCAGAGGGGCTGCGGTGGCTCAGTGATAAAGCGTTCACCTTTGGTGCATGGGATCCTTGGTTCGACCCCAGCTCGCACCAAGTGAATTTTGTGGTGGAGAAACACCATGTGCATGGGTTTTCTCGGAGTTCTTCCGTTTTCTCCCACTTTTTTCATTCCACCATTGCATTCATTTCTCATCATCACCGTGTCCTTTAGCCTAGCCGGTATAATCGTGGGTCGTAAAACTTAAAGATTTGATTTCAAATAATTCCAACCCAAACAGTTGCAGGAAGTATGTCATTTCGAATAAAACAAACCACTCTATAAAATTCTGAGTATTATTATTTTTTATATATACAATTCTAGCGGACCTTATTTCTAAATCGAAGGGTAAGAAGACTAAATTCACTCTCTTATTATTATAAATTCATTTCAATTGAAGCAGTTAAAATAGTTGAGAAAAATTAGAAAGCCATACCCTATATTCCAGTGTGCCACAACCGGATAACGTGGCACACTGGCGTGCCCAGCAAAATGAACAGTGTGACGCAAACTTTTACCTACTATTTACAAGAATATTTGTCGAGTTTATTTTATTTATTATTATGAACGATTTTTCCACGGATCAGCTCTCTGTATACAATTAAACAAGCAAGTATCACATTGAGGGAATGAGTGTAATTATTTACTTTAATAGTAATAGAAATGTATATATATATATATATATATATATATATATATATATATATATATATATATATATATATATATATATATATATATATTTGTATTTTCTACCGGGAATAACTGCATCCGGAAAGCTGAGACTAACAACAAAGGAACCCGATGTGCTAAACACACACCACCTACGCACTTCAATACACCAACGAAGGTGCAGACTATTCATGAATTAAAGTCTCTCACCCAATGTATTCTCCTAACATGTCTCCCAGCGATTACAACATTTTTTGGTATCTCAATCACATCAAAAAGGCTAAGAACTATCAACAAATGATTTTTGAGAATCGATTCAGCAATCCACACTTTCCATCTTTTTCAACAACTCCTACTTAAAGTAGAAGTGGTAGAATCACCCTTCCGATTCCAACCGTAATGCCCATAACTTAAAAAGGGTAATTACAAGCTACAAATGGTTTTCGGAAATCGATTCAGGGTCTTATTATTGAATTTGCATTGTTTGGCAGTCTACTACAGTTTCAGGCTGTGGAACCATACTCCCTTATAATAATAACACTAATAATAATAATAATAATAATAATAATAATAATAATAATAATAATAATAATAATAATAATAATAATAATAATAAAAATAATAATAATAATAATAATAATAATAATAAGGCTATTATTTTGCAATATTATTTTCTCTCCAAGTGGAGAACAATTCCAACGTCACTCAGGATTAAACCTGTAACATTTTGACACCATTCATTTAGGCCCTGTTACTTAAAGAACATAGACTAAAAGCGTATTAAAGATCAAGAAACGATAAAAGTGTACTGTTTGAGATTATTTCTTGAGGTGGTTTATCGCAACTATTAACATTGTCGAAAGAAAGTAATTCTTATTCTCTAGCTCCGATTTATTTATAACATTTTGGGGGAAAATTCAGGTTTGTCAGGTACAAATTAGACAGCAATGAGTATTTTAATACAAGTACAGAAACATAAGCAAAGTTAAGGGGGAAGGTCGAGAACCATGGTCTCTCTAGGAACATTGCTTCTGGTCTTATTGCACTAAAGTTAGGTCATGTTCAAGCAATTATCCTGGACAAATTTTTATTACTTTATTAAAATATACTTTATTGTATTATGACGAGTGATATACTGAAAGTCATGAGCAACATTTTTTTCCACAACTGTAATCTTTATTTGTAAGAGGAACTAAATATACAATCACAATGTACATACCTTTCTTTCAATTTTACACATAGTCTACGTTTCTTTGCACGCATTTTTCCTATCGTTCTACAAGTTTGAAAGTACCCTTGCGATAGAATTCCGTTGCAGCTGCCCGTAGACACTATCGCACTTCTTGCCGAATATCCTCCAATGTCTCGTAGCGATGGCCTCGAATATCGACAAAACCAAAAATACGGTAGTCAGAGAGTACCATGTTGGGGCTGTAGTGAGGCTGTGAAAGTGCTTCACTCCCAAATCTACAGATCACCTCCATACTGACACGTGCATTATCCAGTGTGCGGACTGCATTGTCCTGTTGTAGGATGATCTTTCCAGGACGTATATAACCCGAGGCACGACGGAGCTTCAAAAGTGTCTGGATGTAGCGGGCGGACCAGGTTCAATAGATTCAACCAGAATGCTACTTTGTACATTCCAGAAGACGCTCCCTATAACTTTCCCTGCGATTACACTGTCTTGGCTTTCTTCTTCGATGGCAAAATTGTGTTACTCCATACTCTGTCGTTTTGTTTCAGGTGAATAATTATGGAACCAGCTTTCATCTCTAGTCACAGTACTCGTCAAAAAGTCATCACCTTTATGTCAAAATCTTTGAGTAAGGGTTTGGGCAATTCTTAGTCTCTGACTTTTGTGGTACTCAATTAATAAACGTGGGACCCATCGGGCGCAAACCTTCCGATAACGTAAACTGTGAATCATTTCTTGCACCGTACTATGTCCAACACCAAGTTTTGTAGGGATTTCATTCACAGTGATATGCCTATCTCTCTTAATCAGCTCATAAACTCATACGTTGTCGTGTTCCGTGGAGGCAACTCGAGGGCGCACGCTGCGTGGCCCATCTTCGATACTCGTGTTTCCATCCTTGAAATGTTTCAGCCACCTCCTAACACTCCTGACTCCTATACACACATCTCCATAGGTACTCTGTAGTCTGCGGTAAATTTCAGAAGCAAATTGGACCTCTTTAACAAGAATTTCAATGACAGTACGCTGTCGAAATCAAACATCGCTGCCCGTGTTTTCGGAAGTCCTGCCTGTGGTCATGTGCTAGCAACAAACAGCGCCAACGTCTGTAAAGAAAGAAAGAATGGTCTTAGATTAAAATGATATACTTGGTTTTAATATAACTAAAGATTACGATTGAAAAACAAGTTCCTACCGACTTTCAGAATGCTCCTCGTATTAGAATGAAATTATTATACAGCATAATAGAACTCTTCACAATATTTAATTTTTTAAATTTTTCTGATAACTGTCTACTGAAAACTGTGAATTTCATTTCATTCAAGAAAACGTTGTACAGTTTTTTTAAACGAAGTGTCATAAAGTTTATTTTTAGCTAGACTTGTTACGAGATAGAAGTTTTAATATATCGTACACCCGGTGGAAGAGTTTTACAATGCAAAATGCTGTGATTTTGAGGGATCTTCGCCATTGGATACAAAGAAGCGAGCTCTATCTTGTGGCATTTTTTTTTCATAATCGTATCTCAAAAATTAACCCCTAGATGACAGAATTACATGTACTTCAGGCAGCGATTTTGATAATGTAAGATGGGCGAAACTGTTTTATGTTAGTCGAGAGCCAGCATTCGGCGATGGCTTGTGTTGAATTGGCTTACAATTTGAATTATAACACTATTCTTCTCGACGCAAAGCATATCGTGAATCGATAGGAATTTCAGAAACAAAAACAGCGTTATCTGATGTCCCCCTGGTCAAGAGTTACCACATTCCCAATGTGCATTTTGCATTTTAAAAAAACTTTAAAATAAAGATAGTGAGAGAGTAAAATTACTGAAAGATATGCAGGAAATTGAAAGTGAGTGGCATGTAAGTAGCAGTAAATTAGATAATCTGTCGGTAAATAACCGGCGACAAGTTACACAGAAATATTACATTTTCTCTTGATGTGATTGTAATTCAGTTTTATTTTATCTTCATTTCAGAAGTTATAGTTCTCACAACTTCATTTTATGTAGTTGATTGAAAAGAATTGCATGAAAATGGAAACGTTACATATCCCATCTGACGTTTTTGCGCGAATCTAAAAAGAATGCGGTTTTGTGGCTTACGCTAAATTACTCTACTTTATATTAATTTTCCTGTTTTGAGACAATTAATAATTGCCAAACTCCAAAATCATTGTGAAGCTCTGAAATTTAGCTACAAAATAGTTCCCTATTTGGTCTTAAAAAACCTTCCATGTAACATTGCCTTCTTCAACTCGCTCGTTATGTTATTATGTTTTCTCTTATTATAAACTTGATGCTTAGCTACTATAAATCTTGTACTTATCAGATAAATATATTGTTTGTAAGAGAATGTATCTAAAATCATAATATTTAAGGGAATTATATGGTGTTTTACAGTAAAAAATAAAGATCTAAATGTTTTACATTATTATAAAAAATTAAACACTTAAAGTAAATAGAAATTACCTAATGATTTAGACACTAGTTACGCATCTGGTAACCGGGCGTCGATTCCGCGTCTGGCAGTGATGTCATTTTCTAACAGCAAATGTTTATTTTGCGTTCGTAACACTGATGTAACTGGATACAGTATTTTCGTGTTGTACAGTTGATTTCAAAGTGAGTATGGTTACAATTGAAATGAAGATTTATTCATTCCTAAAGTACACATTTCAAAGTAAAGAAACGATTCTGAAAATAATATGAAATATGCCCGCTAATGGAAGAACTAAAACGGTAAATGAAACCTGAGTCATATAATTGAGATAATTCTAAATGTACGCATAGTAAAAGAAGAGAGGGTATATAAGAATTAAAACAAAATCAATCAAAACAAGCGGAGGAGTAAACAACCTCCACAAGCAAACGATAACTTTCTGCAGCAGATTTTTTAAGATGGAAGCAGAAGAGTAGCGCTTCCCGCAAATGCTGCTTTTTAGGCACAAAACCCGACACTGAAAACAAATAGTCTTTTCACTTCACTCGAAGGTCAAATAGTGCTCTGATAGCCCAAGTATAGCACTTCCAAATAGGTATCCTGTCACAGTCCGCTGTGCTGCAATAACATGGCTACTGCCCTATGTTCATCAACAGCGTGAATTAATCCAGGCACCTAATAAAAACTGTCTACATCAGTAAATTCGTGTATGGGCATTTTATATATTTATTTCCCATTTTTGACCCCCGCCGAGAGTTTGTCATCACGTATATGCTATGTCCCATCAATGTTTTTAGTTTAAAGGCTAATCATTATAGAAACTTTGATGGTATTTTTCTTCCCCAGTTCGGAGTTGCTTATCAAAGTGCGATGCCTAGAATTTAACCAGGTTCGACCTTCATATGTGTTGAAAATTTGGTCTGCATCGGAAGGGTGTTTATTAAGTGATTCAACCACAAACAAAAGTACTTTCATTTATTCTACATATCGATTTATCAAAAAGGTCAAATTAATATTTGGGCCGCTTATGCCCAGTGGTAGAGCCTGAAATTCTGTTTCTCGGGGTCCCTGGATCGATTGTAGCTCGGGCCAAATGAACTTTGTGATGGACAAACACCGTGTCAGGGTTTCCTAGGGGATGTCCCGTTTCCTCCCACTTTCTTCATTCCACCATTTCATTCATTTCACATCATCACCGTTTCTTTTAACATAGTCGGCATTACTGCTTGACGTAAAATGAAAGATTTCATTTGATTTTGTTTCAAACTAAAGTTTGAACAATGAAACTAATTATTAGATAATATATTTAGTGTTTCCATAATTTGTTAAAGATAGGGTTGTAAATTAGACTATATTTCCATATTTATTATAACCGTTTGGGATATCTTACTTTCTTTTTTAGCCTATACTTAACCCTGCCTTTACCATTTAATATTGCCTTATTAAATGGCAGACACTACTGCCTCTTAATCGTAATTCTCTCTCTACTACTTGTTTTTCGTATGATTTATCTCCTCTTTTTGTAATTGGCCTTAGATAGGGTGAGGTGGGGCTTACCTTTCATTGGAATGATACCTAAAACAAAAATTTAAATCATGTCCTATTCTTTATCTATTTCTTTATTTTTCTTGTTTTTGTTTCCTTTTTTAATATAAAATGGAAAAGACACACACACACACACACACACACACACGCATACATGCGTATACATGAACACGAAACACCTTGCATAACCTGTAAAAGAATAAGTTGAAAAGAGAAAAGAGATAATTAGTAAATAATTTAAAACAAGTATAGCCATGTTTTTTTCTTTTTTTTCCTTAAATAGTTATTTCCCATGTGTGAATTTATTTCTTGATGTTGGTTATACCTCTTTCCCACTAAAAAAGAAAGCTGTTTGAAAGAAAATCGGACATCCAGATTTCCATTTTTTCTTTACTTTTTAGTTCTAAAAAGACAAACAAAAAAAATCCCAACTGTTTTGGTCAATCTGGATCTCTCTTATCAGCTTTGTAAAATCTTATTTTCTCTCTTCTCCTTTTAAACAACTCGTTATATTTAAAATCCTGCCATTACTCTCAACACTAAACAAGACACTATAAACTAACACTAACACAAAGAAAGAACGTGATGTTTTATGTTGTAGAATTGTCATAAGATCTTAGTTTTTTATCTGTTTGATTTGATTAGTTTTATTTCCTCTAATTTTTTTGTTTCTTCATATTTACAATGTATTGTGTAGGTTTTGTCAATTCCTTCTTCATATATCCTTTCTTTCCTTGCACAAATTTCTTCATACTTGTCTTGCAACAAATTGTTTTATTTTTCTAATTGCATTTATTATCCCTTTCTAATTGGTCTCCCAGTTTGTTATTTGCTATATAATTATTGTAATTCCAGAAGACATGTTCTGGTGATTGTACTTCATTACATGTAAATTATTGTCGTTGACTATATTAAGTTTTCTCAGATGAGATTTATACGGTTCATGTCCAGAGATGTATTCTATTAATTCACTGGTTATTGTTCTCATTTCTTCTCTTATTTTTTAGTTTGGTACAATGGTTCTTGTTCTTTGTCTTTTTATTGAATGCCTCCACTGATCTTCACACTTACGTTTAATCAGTTTCTTAATATCGTCTTCTGTGCTTAACAATTCTCCCGTGATTTCCAATATCTTGGTTCTCTCATTATTCTTTAGCCATGTCTTCTTAATACATCTTCTTAAGATCTGATAGTATATGAGTTCTTCATTGGCTAAAATTTGTGTTGTTTGTGCAGAGATAGCTTTTATGATGCCATAGGTTCTAATTAGCATTAATTGCTGCACTCTTATTAATTTTGCCTCAGGTTTTCGTTTAGAAACAGTCTATGACCCAAAATTGCGCCACAATATTGCGCAATAGCCATTGGGATAGCTTTATTATACTTCTAATTGAATATACCCATGCTTCGCACGGAGCATGTATTTGGAAGTTAACGCCTGTGGGAGTACCACCATTGATCTCAGCGACCGCAATAACTATGGATTTAAGGCTAATACCGGTCATTTTCGGCTATTTTTTTACATGTCTCGATATCCAACCCCCTGATGACCCCCGGCTCGCATACAATTGTAACTAAATTTACAAGTCATCGCTAATGGCAGTGTCACTATTGATTTCACTAACCGCGAAAACTATGGATTTGACACTAATATCGATCATTTTGGATTACTTTTATATCTTGGTATCTCACCCTTCCCCCGATGACCCCGGTCCAGAGCCGAATTGCGTGAATTTTGAAGTTAATGCGATCGGAGTTTCACCATCGATTTCAGCCACAGCTAAAACTATGAATTCGACACTACTATCGGTCATTTTCTACTCCTTTTACATGTCAAGGTAAACGTCCTTTGAGATCCTGGACCAAGGTATTCCTGACTAAAACTTGGTAACTCTCGGTCAATTTGTCTGGTTCCCAAGCCGGTTCCGGTAAATGGCCCCTGAGACCCCCTTGGTTCGGAATTTGAGAAAAGCGTTTCGTCTTCATCTGGGGCCTGGGCCAAGGTACCCCTGATCAAAATTTGGTAACTCACTGTCCACTCGTCTGGTCCCCAGGCCACACACAGATAGACAGACAAACACACAAACATTCACTTTATTTTATTTATATTAGATTTTAAGAAAATTCTGTCATTTTTAAAATCTTTAACCCTTCGTAACACGCGTGGTCGATTGTAACATTAAGGTACACGTGCGGAGTCGCACTCCGCAATATTTGTTTATCTTATTTTAATGTGTATATTGTTTTGAAGCGACATTAAATTGTTTAATATTTTCTTTACAATGTTTCTGACAATTCGCCATGTACATTTTACAGCACAAACTCCTTTAACAGTTGTAAGAAAAGTAAACTTTCTCTATCCGCGAAGTATTCCCTTAGTGTGACTCTGTGGCGCGTGCTACGGTGGGTTAATAGCAACTATTAAGAGTTTGTTGGCTTTTGTTTCTTCTCGGTTGTTTCAGTTATATGTTTATCATAGTTTAGCCTTTTAACTAGCCATACACCATTCACTAACAATCCATATTTTAGTGTTCGTTACTTTGATTATGGGTTCTCTCTGTAGAGTTTGGCCAAATACTGTAATTTTTGTTTTATTAACTGAGAGAGTTAATTTATTTTCTATACACCACCTTTCTAGATTGTTTTATATTATATTTCCTTTTTGTTCTATTTGTCTTCTTGAGGATGCCGACATCACAATTGCTAACTTGTCAGCATATCCCACTATGCGTAATCCTTGTTTTAGATTGTTTAGTCTTCTTAAGCGTCGGGACCGTAATACGGCAAATTGTGGAGGCGTTAAAATATTAAATAATACTTTTGATAAAGTGGATACTTTCAAATATTTAGGATCAATATTAACAGACGAAAATTATATTCACGAAGAAATTAAATGTCGACTAAAAGCAGGGAATTCGTGTTACTATTCGGTTCAAAATCTCTTGTCGTCGCGAATTCTGTCGAGGAATTTGAAGCTTAAAATATATAAAACGATAATCATGCCTGTTGTTCTGTATGGTTGCGAAACATGGTCGCTTACTCTGAGGGAAGAACATAGACTGAAAGTATTTGAGAACAGGATCCTGAGAAGAATATTCGGACCCAAGAGGAACGAGAATGGGGAATGGCGGAAGCTTCATAACGAGGAACTACATAGTTTATACGGTTTACCCAACATTGTTAGGGTCGTCAAGTCTAGGAGGCTTAGGTGGGCAGGTCATGTAGCTAGAATGGAAGAAAGTAGAAACGCTGTCAAAGTCTTGACTGGTAGACCCATAGGAAAACGACCATTAGGAAGACCTAGGCGCAGATGGGAGGATAATATTAAGATGGATCTCGCAGAGATAGGAATACAAAGTAGAAACTGGATGCAATTAGCTAAGGATAGAAGTCAGTGGAGAGCTTTTGTGAATGCGGCACTGAACCTCCGGGTTCCATAGGCCATAGAGTTAGTTAGTTAGTTAGTCTTCTTAAGCATGGTTGGAAAGTAATGTCCCAGATTGTAGGTTAACACCAGTCTTTGGAAGTAATGTAACGCGTTACTTTTTAAGTATGGTTTCTAGTATCGCTTTACATTTTTCACAAAGTAACTGTAACAGTAATGCGTTACAAATTTTTCAGTAAAGTACCTAGTTTGCTTTGCTTTTTGCGTTACATTTGGAATAAGAATAATTCGGAAACAAATGTTTTTGTCTTGTAAGTGAATTTCTCAGAATGGTGAAATGGAACATAAACTATGTCAGAGACCGATAATCAGTCACCGATATACAGAGAAACAGATATGTTCCTAGTGCCACTTGCTGCTTCTGGAAGATGAGTACAACCTCAGGAAAATGATAAGTACTGATTGCAAGCATCTGTAAGATTTTGTCATACATTTTGACAGCTCCAAATCAAAACATTCAGGGAGTGGACTACAAGTGTAATGGTGGTCTATTTTAATTTGATTGGTGTTGTCTTCATAAAGATCTAGAAAATATTATACTGTTCGAACATTTGAAAGATTATTTTTTCTAAATAGCTGAGGATGATGGTGGACAGAATTTAAAAGTAAAATGTCTAAAGCAAGGCTAAACGTGGATCTGAAAAAGTTAGGCGACCCATGACGTCACGTCGATCCCTTACCAATCTTTGCCCATTGATATTTCTCTATTTATAAAATGAGAGGATGCCACAGATATTATCTGAAACTAGGAGGACGGCGCCCATCTGCGTTCCCCCTCAATTTTATCTCTGGTCTGAAGTGAAGCAAGAAATATTTAACAGCTAGGATGCCATAATTAACGATATACCGTAAGGGGTAATATGAATAAACTGTGTTCTGATGAGCAGGCCTATCTTATTGCTAGAAAATTGTTTGTGGATGGTATGTAATATTGGAGCTCTTTCAGATTAGTTTGGGTACGCTAGAGTCCAGTTGATTATAGAGTTTCAAACAACTAGCTTTAAAAATCATGTATCGGTTTAGTGTTACTGTCAAGTTTTGATTCACCCTCAGTTCATGTGTTATTTTATTAGTTATAGTGCAATGCTGCTCTATATGCTGTGTTTTTAATTCTTACATAACAATATTATAATTAATTCAGCAGAATATTATTAAGCAGTAATTTTTTCTAACACAGTATGGCATTTTAGTCAGTGTTACATTATACGAAAATGTTCGTATAGCTGTCAAGTAAAATTTTTTTTCTTGCATTTATATAAAGCGATTCAAAACGTGCAATAATAATAATAATAATAATAATAATAATAATAATAATAATAATAATAATAATAATAATAATAATACATAACATTGGAGTAATATTTTTTTTTTTTTTTTTACATATTCAAAGTTTCGGACCTACAAGTAACGCGTTACTTTCGAAGTAGAGTAACAGTTACCTTTTTGAGGCAAGTAACGCGTTACTAACAAGTTCCATTTTAAGGGAAAGTAAAGTAACCTGTAACGCGTTACATTTTTACAAGTAACTTACCCAACACTGGTCCGCATATTGAAACCTGCGGGCATGCTTTGGTTCTTATTGTTGTTATATCTTCTCTTGGAGATTTTAATGTAATCATCCTGTCAGTACAGTAATCCAGCATGATTTTGTAAAGAGCTTTACTATTTTGTTATGTTTTTTGAGTTCTTTAGAAAGTGCGGGCCACTATAAATTGTCAAAAGCATCACAAATGTCGACATAGATTAAAACTTGGTACTTTTCCAGTTTACCTTCTTCTTTGACTTCAATTGTCTTTTTACTTTTCTTTCTTTTGATTCTTATTCTGCATACCATACTGGAATTTGTCATTATTTAAAACTCTGTTCTTGTTTATTCTTTCCACAATGGTTCGTTCGAAATTTTACTTATTACATTTAATAAGCAGATAGGGCAATAGGATTTTGGATCGTCTTTTTTCTTGTCATCTGATTTTTTGAATATGATTAAATTTGCTTGTTACCACCTTTGAGAATTCATCCGCTTTTAGAACACAAGTTGAAAAGTTTTTCTAAGTATGGTTCTAGGTATGGTATATCTTACTATAAACGACTACAATGGTATTGCACTTACAGATTCATTTTTAATTTTTTCTGATTTTATTAGTAAGCAAGATATTAAGGTTATTCATTACGTCCAAATACTTTGTGTCTAAAACGGTAGATGGCGCCACCGTCACCAATGTTAACATATGCAACTAACAAAATTAAAACAATCAAAAATAAAATGATCAATTCAAAAATTAAGCAAAAACGGATATAATCTGGTTAATGAACGTTACAAAATCTAGGGAATGGTACGTGTCGATTTCACTTATTGTTATTAGTTTCATTGTTAGAGGCCACCATTGTTAAGTAAACAATCAACTTTATCTGCCGTACTTTCTACCAGAAACTGACCAAACTTTACACACCCATTTAAGATTGAAATATCTAGGGAATGGCACGTGTCGATTTCACATATTGTTGTTAGTTTCATTGTTGAAGACCACCATGGTTAAATAAACAATCAACTTTATGTGCCACACTTTCTAAAACAAACTGACCAAACTTGGCACACCCATCCGATTAGCATACAGACATCTAGCGAATGGTGCCTGTCGATTTCACATATTGTAGTTAGTTTCATTGTTCGAGGAAACCATTGTTAAACAAACAATTGCTGGATTTTTCCATTGTTAAATAAACAATTAACTTTATCTGCCATACTTTATACTACAAACTAACCAAACTCTGCATACTCATTTACAATTGAGACATCTATGGAACCGTACGTGTCTATTTCACTTATTGTTGTTAGTTTCAATGTTAGAGGACATTATTGTTAAATAATGAATCAACTTTATCTGCCATACTTTCTACCAGAAACTGACAAAACCTTGCACACTCATTTAAGATTGAAATATCTAGGGAAAGAAATGTGTCGATTTGTCATATTGTTGTTAGTTTCATTGTTCAAGACCATCATTGTTAAATACACAAGTATTGGATTTCTACATTGTTAACTAAACGATCATCTTCATCTGCCATACTATCTAACACAAACTGACCAAACTTGGCGCACCCATCGGGTTACCACAGAGATATATACTGAATATCAATGAGAGATACCAATGAATTTCTCATATTGTTGTTGGCTTCATTCTTCGAGGCCACAATTGTTAAACAATCGTTGGATTTCTCCACTATTAAATAAACAATCAACTTTATCTGCCATACTTTCTACCACTAACTGACCAAACTTGCACAATCTTTTACGATTGAGATGCCGATGGAACGGTATGTGCCGATTTCACTTATTGTTGTTACTTTCATTCTTCGAGATCACCATTGTTTAAAAATCAATCAACTTTGTCTGCCACATTTTCTACCAGAAACCGACCAAACTTTGCACACGCGTTTAAGATTGAAATATCTAGGGAATGGTACGTGTCAATTTCACATATTGTTCTTTCATTGTTAGATCCACCATTGTTAAATAAACAATCAAGTTTTTCTGCCACACTTTCTACCACAAACTAACCAAAATTTGCAGAATCATTTAAGATTAAGATATCTATGGAATGGTATGGGTCGATTTCACATATTGTTGTTAGTTTCATTGTTAGAGGCCACCATTGTTAAACAAACAATTAACATTAATGACCATACGTTCTACCAGAAACTGACCAAACTTTGCACACCCATTTAAAGCTGAAATATCTATGGAATGCTATGTGTCGATTTCACATATTGTTGTTAGTTTCATTGTTGTAAGACACCATTGTTAAATACATAATCGTTGGATTTCTTCATTATTAAACAAACAATCAACTTTATCTGCCATATTTTCTACCACAAACTGACCAAACTTGCACAATCATTTACGATTGAGATGTCGATGGAACGGTGCGTGCCGATTTCACTTACTGTTGTTACTTTCATTCTTAGAGGCCACCATTTAAAAAAAAACAATCTACATTGTCTGCCACACGTTCTTCCAGAAACTGACCAAACTTTGCATACGCATTTAAGATTGAAATATTTAGGGAATGGTACGTGTCGATTTCACATATTGTTCTTTCATTGTTAGATGCCACCATTGTTAAATAAACAATCAAGTTCTTCTGCCACACTTTCTACCACAAACTAACCAAACTTGCACAATCATTTACGATTGAGATATCTATGGAATGGTATGGGTCGATTTCACATATTGTTGTTAGTTTCATTGTTAGAGGACACCATTTTAAGTAAAGAATCAACTTTTTCTGCCGTACTTTCTACCACAAACTGACCAAACTTTATACATCCATTTAAGATTGAGATATCTAAAGAATGGTACGTGTCGATTCCACATATTCTTGTTAGTTTCATTACTGAAGGCCTACATTGTTTAAACATTCAACTTTATCTAACACAATTTCTAACACAAACTGATCAAACTTGGCACACCCATCGGATTACCACAGATATATCTAATGATTGGTACCAATCGATTTCACATGTTGTTAGTTTCACTGTTCGAGGCCACCATTTTAAAACAATCGTTGGATTTCTCCATTATTAAATAAACTATCAATTTTATCTGCCATACTTTATACTACAAACTAACCAAACGTGGCATACTTATTTACGATTGAGATATCTATGGAATGGTACGTGTCGATTTCATTTATTGTTGTTAGTTTTATTGTTAGAGACCACCATTTTTAAATAAACAATCAACTATATCTGCCATACTTTCTACCAGAAACTGACCAAATTTTGCATACCCCTTGAAAGTTGAAATATCTACGGAATGCTATGTGTCGATTTCAAATGGTGTTGTTAGTTTCTTTATTGATGGCCACCATTGTTAAATACAGTATCGTTGGATTTCTCCAGTGTTAAGTATACAGTCAACTTGTGTCTGCCATGTTTTCTACCACAAACTAACCAAACGTGGCACACTCATTTACAATTGAGATATCTATGAAATGGTACTTGTCGATTTCACTTGTTGTTGTTCTTTCATTGTTGAAGGCCACCATTATTAAATAAAAAATCAACTTTATCTGCCATACTTTCTAGCAGAAACTGACCAAACCTTACACACTCATTTAAGATTGAAATATCTAGGGAAAGATATGTGTCGATTTCTCATATTTTTGTTAGTTTCATTGTTGAAGACCACCATTGTTAAATACACAATCCTTGGATTTCTACATTGTGAAATAAACGATCAACTTTATCTATCATACTTTCTATCACAGACTAACCAAACTTTGCACACCCATTTAAGATTGAAATATGTAGGAAATAGTACGTGTTGATTTCACATATTGTTCTTAGTTTCATTGTTGGAGGCCACCATTGTCAAATAAAGAATCAACTTTATTTGCTATATTTTGTACCAGAAACTGACCAAACTTGGCACACCAATCGGATTACCACTGAGATATCTAGGGAATGGTACTTGTCGATTTAACATATTATTGTTAGTTTTATCGTTTTAGGCCACCATTGTTCAGTAAATAATTGTTGGATTTCTCCATTGTTAAATAAACAATCAACTTTATCTGCCATACTTTTTACCAAAGATTAACCAAACTTAGCACGCTCCTTTACGATTTAGATATCTATGAAATGGTACTTGTCGATTTCACTTGTTGTTGTTCTTTCATTGTTGAAGGCCACCATTGTTAAATAAACAATCGTTGAATTTCTAAATTGTTACCTAAACAATCAACTTTATCTTACACTCTTTCTACCACAACTAACCAAATTTGGCGCACTCATTTACAATTGAGACATCTATGGAACAGTACGTGTCGATTTCACTTATTGTTGTTAATTTCATTGTTAGAGGCCACCATTGTTAAATAAACAATAAACTTTATCTGTCATACTTTCTACCAGAAACTGATCAAACTTTGCGTACCTATGTAAGATTGAAATATCTATCCTATGGTTCATGTAGATTTTACATATTGTTTTAGTTACGTGTTGGAGACTACCATTGTTAAATAAACGATTCACTTTATTTTCCATACTTTTTACCAGAAGCTGACCAAACTTGACATATTTACGATTCAGATATCTAGAGAATGGTACATGTCGATTTCTCATATTGTTGTTAGTTTCATTGTTGGAGGCCTCCATTTTTAAATAAACAGTAAACTATTTTCCATACTTGCTACCAGAAACTAAGCAAACTTTGCTTACCTATTTACGATTGAAATATCTATGGAATGATACATGTCGATTATCAAGGGCTAACAAGCCCTAGCCAAATTATGTGTAATACATCAGTATGCGTTGGGATCAAACGATAATTATTCGTGATCAAACGAGCTGAACAAATTCCGATTGAATTTGTTTTCATGGTGGCTGTGGTGGAGGGGCTAACCGGTCATCGGTAAATGTTATTGTTCGGAAAATGAAATAGTAAAAAAAAAATCATTCAGAACTTTGTTACGCCTGTTTTATAACCAGTGTGAACTAGTTGTGTGCCTCCAGATTTTTTTTTTTGTCTCAGGTGGAGCGGGATGGCCCCCTACAGCGTTCCTAGAATTACACTCTAAAAGCCCACAGTGTTCCTAGAATTGCACTCTAAAAGCCCCTCCCATACAACTGACCTGTGCTTCCCAGCAGACACCTCACATTTGAACTCTGTTGAGATTCTATGTAAGTTTGTCGGTTGTACGTATAAATTCAGAGAATAAACATGTATTAGGGAATGAGAAGATCTCGAAATAAATTTGCAAGCTGAATATTTTTTCGCGACATAAGTGAAGAGTAATTATATACCCTTGAAGAGTACCCTGGAGAGTAAGAAAGCTCTAAGCAAAATAATCATTGAATAAATAGCAATGTAATCACAAAAATGTGTATATATGGCATGTATTTCTACCAGATTGTCAGAGCACCAATTCTCTCATTTTTTGATGTGAGCGATCTCGCTATCGAATTTCCAGAAGAACATTAAAAAAAGTTGTATTTAGGTCTATTCCATTTTAAACAAACGAAATATGTTGCGTAAAAGAACTTTCCATGTTAAAATATTTGATGGATAGAGTAGTTTGTGTTGGATTTGATTGTTATTGCATGTATCTATTGCATGCTGAATGGGTAGCTGGGAAAGCAGCCAGGATATTCATTCTGACGGTTGCAAGCCCGTAAAAATACAGAGCAACAGTTACTCCAAGGGAGTAGATAATAGATAAAAATTCTTAAAATTACCGTGGGGGAGAGAGCCGAAAGAGGGTATAGTGTGAAATTTTGGGCCGGGACTAGGGAAGTTCCGCCAGGAACGCAGAATCACCTGTATACAGCTCTCATTGTTGAGACACTAAAATTTTTCAATTACTCGTATACGGAAGATAAACATTACGAAACTATTTTTATTTATTTATTTATTTACTTATTCCTCGGGGGGTAGTCTATCTCAGAAAATTACGATTAGCATAATTCTATGTTTTAGGAGTGCGCTTCGAACCCACCCCCCAGAGGCGGTTTTTTGGGCGGGCGAACTATACCTTGTCCGCAGGTCCACACATTAATTAAAGCATATGTAACACACATGTACGTGTGTGTGTCTGTGTATGTATATATATATATATATATGTGTGTGTATATGTATGCTAAATGTAAAATATTTTTGAACCAATGTTTCCAATCCAAATAATAGAGCCCCACGGCTCCAACTCGCCAAGGGCTCCATAAGAACAAATTCCGCCTGTGTCACCTTCTACACATCAGTGGCTATGCCCATAGTATATTCTATGATAACAATTGACTGAATGTGCTTTTCAAGTTTCACTTTCTTGGAAAGAGAATGCGTAAGACTCTCTTAGTGTTGCAACGAGACGAGACAGGACTCTTTGAAGCGAGACACGATACAATACGAAACGTTTTGTGAAATGTCTCGTCTCGTGTCTGGAAAAATACAAGCACAGTTTCTGAATTTGCTTAAAAATTTATTAACTCGGAATAAATTATTTGCCTTCGAAATGTATACAATCTTTTAATATTTCAAATGATCGAAATGATTCAATGTTTCAAATCCTACAAAGAACAGGGAATACCTAAAGAATTTTTTAAAAATGATTCTTACAAACAGCTTTCACTTCCATTTTTCAATCGATTCAAGTTTAATTATTTTGTGATAGTGCTCCAGATTCAAATACAAATGTAAAGCGTTCATTGAGATCAGTGTTTCAGAAGATTTTATTCCGGGGGCTGCTGGAGATATCTACGTATAAAAATCCTGTTATAGAAGTACAAGTAGAAGTGGCAATTTTATCAGTAACTAACTATTGTCTCATGGTCTTTCTCGTTCCGAGCCAAGACAGAAATATGTCAGCCTTTCTCGATACTGAGTTTTGAAAAGATGCTGATTTGACAACAAAATTTATCTTTTTTATTGTTTTATGATGTTATTCGAAGCTAAACCATTTTTAAAATGGGAAAGTTGCATAGGCCTCCTTATTTGTTGAAGTGGCGCCAGGGGTTCTGAAAAAAGGATATCAGAATAAATGGGGAAATCTTGCCTTTCGACTGTACTGACGGTATTGACAAATGTTCCTATCGAAGTAATTACTGGTTCAGTCGAATCTAAGCAGTCGTTGCTGGAAGATTGCAGTCGTGTTGTGTGTTGTACTACCAAACAAAACTTGGATAAAAGTTTTAATTTTAACCATTTGGTATAACAGCTCTTTTTGTGGGCCTCAGCCTTTCTGGTGTTGCCACGAGACGAGGCAGAACCATTCGATACGATACGAGACGGGCACATCTTTTCTAGACGAGACGACACAGCCAGAAATCTCGTCTTGTCTCGTGGCAACACTAGACTCTCTAGATATATCAGTAAAAGGAATGACAACGTTCCTCACGGAACACGTGTTAGCTCTCAGCCTCTTTCTTTCACTGATGTTTGTTTACATAGTAGATGAATATATAGAGAGTAACAAAAGGATGAGATATACAGATTCTCCTGAAACCACATTAAAATTGTAGCAGTATTTGGAGCTTGTTATAAATGGATTTACCGGGGAACTAAAATAATTTTTGGAATTGATCATACAGTATTGATATATATATATATATATATATATATATATATATATATATAAAAACAACAACAACAACATCGAAACAAGTAAAGACAAAGAACTGAAATCGTGAATTTCTTTTCAAAATACAGAAATTTCGAAGGAATATCTGTTTAGCCGACTTTAATTGTAAACGAATTTTGAATAAATTTGCATTCCCTGAATTCTTATACATAAAAAATAGAAATCTTTCTTTTAGCGTACGAATGAGAGGCTTTAGGAAATTAGGCCAAGATAATTAAAATGATACTGTCCTTTACAAAATTTAAGGGGAAGACCATGATCGAAAAAGCATCAGTCAAACTATAAAGGTCAATGGTAGCTTTTGTCATTTCTTACGATCACTATATGCACCTTATTGCGAAAAATGTATTTGTATTATAAAACCGCTATCGTTCAATAAATGTCAAATTTAATAGATCTTATTGATGAAATTGTCATTACCTCTGTCACATAATATATTCTAGCTTTGGGACCCATGTCATTATATGACTTTCACGATAAGTGACAAAAAAAATATAAATCCCAAGTTCAAAACGTAAGGAAAGAAACCAGCTGTTCGCCCTTCAAATTATGAAAAATGTACCAAAATGGTTGAAATTATGATTTTGTATTTCTTTACGAGAAAGAAGAATAAAAATAAAACTTGGAGCAATTATGTTTGTATAAGGCCACTATCTTCTTCAAGTTACTAAACTAACTTTAAGTGTTTCAACCATTTTTGACAGATATCTCGAAAACTTTTAGAGATATTAGAGGCAATAATACGTGGTTGATAATGAGCTTTTTAATTGTGTCACAATACTTTTGAACTTTACCCTATGAGAAATGGCATATTCCAAAAATAATTCAGTACCACCCTAACCTGAATTTTACCAAAAGATTAGCGAAAGTGATACGGGGTGCGTCGTCCAGGGTTTAATTCCCGGTGTGGCACTCAAACATTGCTGTGTTGACCAAACATCGAGAGAAAAGTTGGGAAACTAAAAGATAGCGGACTTCAATCTAGACAGCCGGCTACGTTGGGTGTAGTTGTGCTGACCACTAACATAAGCCCGCTGCAGACTCAGATCACAAGGGACTGTTGCGCCAGGAGTTTATATATATATTGGTGTTATTATTTTACCTTACCTGTCAGTAGCGTAAGTAAGGACGAATGGGCTTCCCGCAAAAATGTTAAATGGACCCCCTCTATCCACATCCATGAGTCACGTAAAATTTACAGAGAACAGTTTTGACTTTCTATGTTCTATCTAGTGAGTCACAACTTGCTCATATGCAAAAAATGCACATTATTATTATTATTATTATTATTATTATTATTATTATTATTATTATTATTATTATTATTATTATTATTATTATTATTATTATTATTATTATATTATTATTATTGTGCTATAGTTTTCGTCTATTCTGCTGTACCAACCTCGATACTCTACGACATCCGACATTTTTAATGAGGTGTAGTCGCCCCACTTTTTGTTGTTTGGTTCGATGCTGGTTTCACTGTCCTTTTCCCACTTTTGAAATACATAAGCACGGCAGATCGCGAAAACTCGACAAATCGCGGTGTTTCCGAAATGAAGCTCCCAGCCATTTACTCACCCTGATATATCGTCGTCCTTCCCCATTCAAGGCACAAGCACCACATTGACTAATCGAGTGAGATTCTTGTCACGTTTGGCGCGCGGTTGTGTTATGCCTTGTAGCTCTTATCTCTGCACAATGATTTCGTTCAAAAAGTAGCGAGTGGTCATAATGTTTTCGCTGGTCAGTATAAGTTTTGTTGGCATTTAATTTACTAAATAATCGCTCAGATGTTACCGTCTTCACAGGTAAAAATGAGATATAATTGGAACATCACATAATTTTTAACATCCTAATATTATAAAGTATAACTTCGAAACTGAAATGGGCCTCTTTCTCTTCTGGGCCTCTCAATGTTGCGGGCCCTGCAGGCCCTTTAGTTGCGCCACAGCATTCTCTCTACTCAGAAGGATAGGGACAAATAGAAAAATCAAAATTCATTCTGTCCATTTTTCAAGCATCATACACTTCAGGAAAAAAAAAATCATATAATACTGATATGTAAGAAAATATTGGTATTGTTTGTTTTCTGTATACAAAGAACCATTTAGGTTTTTTATCTCATATTCTGGTAATAATCGAAAAAAAAAAAAAGAAAAGAGCTTCATGTGATAAACGGACGAAAGAATATTTGTCAACGCGATGCGAATGACGTTCTCTGCAACCTAATTCACGTTTTTCGTACAAAAACTCTATTCCTACCTGCAAAAAGAAAAGATTTCTGTTACCCGTCAATGGTTGAGATTTTTCCCTGCGGCTGAACAACACGGTTTGTAAAAATAGACTGACTGACTGCAGGTGCACGAAGGAAAAAAAAAAAAATAACTGTTGGATTCCTCTCCCCGCCCACTTCAATTGTGGATATCCTGGACACATTTAAACTGAGCGGTACGATCTTTCAGTTCTTCCCAGTAGAGTTGCCAGCAGTGATTGCTAAATGAAAAAGTGAGCATCTGGTGGCGAAAAGGCGAAGTGCTCGGACAATTGGGTGGGCACAGTAACCTTAAGCTTAGCTAAGTTGCTATTGTAGACCTAGTATGACACAAATTGTTAGTACTTAAGTTTAAACTGCCTATATTGTCCTGTAGCTTGCAGTGGAATACAATTACATAATTAAGAAGTCCTTATAATGAGATTACGGTACAGGAAGCTCTTTTAGGTGTTTAAAGTGACAAAAGGAATTAAGCCATATTAACAATTATAATAAATGTGGGTTCAACAAACCGTATATTAATGACATAAAAGAACAGACAGAGAAAGATTATTATTTAATAGTTTGTGGGAAAGGACGATGCGTCCTCTGTAGGCCCGCTACTAATGATAATTTACATTAATACTATTACCGGAAACTTTTTCTATTAAATTTTGTTTCAAACAGTAGTTACGGCCAAAGTGAAAGATAATAATCGATTTTCAGAACGATCTTCAATTTTTGGTTTAATTTGAGTTTAGCGTCCCGCTCAGCAGTAAGACTATATGAGACGTGGATCTACAGGTCAACGTCTAATCCAACTACATGAGCTCTACCAGGAGTTGAAACCGGGTCCCCGCATGAACGACGTGTATGCTAACTATATATACATGAGGAAGCTCAGACATCTTTAAAATAAAAAGACTTCATTATTCAATTAACCTTTAAATGAAGATAGTTTAAATCTAGGAAGAATATATTGAGCTAAAGTGAATGGATTCTTTGATAGAAATTAGCTGAGTACTCTCTTTCTCTCACTGTATATATTATCTATGTATAATATATATATATATATATATATATATATATATATATATATATATATATATTATACATAGATTGTTCAGCCTACGTTTGGCCGATTTCGTTCTTTTCCCCTCCCGGGCAGAAGGAACTCACCCGACCTGTCTCGTGGCGTCCTGCAGTGTTGTGCAGTGGCTTCCTGCGAACGGAGTTGCTTTTTCGCGCGAACGACAATAACGCACAAAACAGGACCTTTCTTGTGAGTGTTGTGTTAAATTTGTTTGCAAGTGTATGGGTTTCCTCTCTGTTACCAAAATGCCGCCCAAACTAATCCGGTTTTGGGATGGATATGTCGCGGCTCTTTATGACGCCCACTTTAGTGTTTTGTCATTAGAAAACAGTGCAAGAAAAATAGTTGTAACATCAGTTGAAGTGGTATAAAATATGTTATTAAAAAGTACAAGGGCAACGAAAATCCACCATTTGGATCACTAACGAAGTTTCCTAGAAAGCGGGAATGCACCAAGGCTTCCTCCGCCATGCAGAGGAATCTTCGCAAAATGGCAATGCAAGAAAATACGCCAACACAAAGGTGTGTGGCTAATCGTCTTGACGTGTCTTTGGGGACTGTGAGCCGGACCTTACACCATAAACTAAAGCTGGAAAAGTCATGAAAGCTCGCTGCCATCTTGTCACGGATGCCCACCAAAAGGAACGAAAGTGTAACTGCCGCAAGCTGTACGAACGACATCTAGCAAAACAAAGGTGAATGTACGTCGTAACGCTCGATGAAGCATGGATTTACCTTTCCGACTGCGGCAAACCGAGAACCATCATGTACTGCGAGAAAGGCGCCAAGAACTTCAGAAGGTGGGTCCGTGTCCGTAAAATGAAATGAAATTTTTGAGTTGTACGTCCCACGGTTATGCCGGTTAGGCTAAAGGAGACGGTGATTATGAGAGATGAATGAAATGGTGGAATGAAGAAAGTGGGAGGAAACGGGAGAACCCCTAGAAAACCCACGTACACGGTGTTTGTCCACCACAAAGTTCACTTGGCGGGAGCAGGGTTTGAACCCGGGACCCCAAACACCAGAGGTGAACGCTCTACCACTGAGCCACCGCGGCCCCCGTGTCCGTAAAGGATCCTTCCCAAAAGGGTTCATGGTCGATACTGGCTACTGTTACCGAGGTAAACTGAAGATTTGTAGGGTGGGAAAGAACTGCAAAATAAATTCACAGTATTTTCAGAGCAGATCATGCGGCAGATCTACGAGCATGAGATTCCTACAATGTACGGAAATGCCGCCAATCTGGTGCGCATTCACATGGATAAGGCCTCATCACTTACCTCACGATTGTTCCTCGCATTCTACAGGGAGGAGGCAAGTGGTATGCAGGTGACACCTTTCAATGAGGTACCTGTTAAATCTCCAGATGCAAGTCCTATTTACTATTGTGGATTTGGATTGCTGAAGCGGGCTTTGGGAAAACGGCGTGTGACAACTGTGGAAGTACTTTGGAAAGCTGCACAAAGGGAATGGGACAAGATTCCCCTCCCAGTTTTTCTGAGAAGCCTATTACAGTAGAAATTACGCTGTCGGGCTATTGTTAGGAACCAAAAGAAACATATCGAGCACTTACGAACCTGGCACCATGGATTGTTCTAAATTCTTAGGTAATTCGAATTTGACTAAATGTATACTGAACAATCTCTGTATATATACATATATATATATATATATATATATATATATATATATATATATATATATATATATATAAGCACCCCAGACAAAAAATTAGTCACCCCCTTGGTACTTACGTTAATACTGTGTAGCGCCGCCCCTCGTCTGAATAACCGCCTGGATGCGTTCGGGAAGAGAGTCCACAAGGGTTTGCAAGGCCGTCACATCCAGTTGAACCCACACACGGGGAATAAGATCACGCAATTCCACGAAACTTCGGGCATGGTGATGTCGACGTTTCGCCCGTTGTTCCAACTGCTCCCACAGATGCTCAATCGGGTTGAGGTTAGGTGATTTTGCGGGCCATTCGAGGTGTGGTAGGTACCTGAGTATTCGTCAAGGCAGTTACATATGGGTCCAGGTCTTTGGACCCTGCATTTGTCGTCTTGAAAAATGGGGGTCTCTATAGCAAAGTCATCGCGAAGAAAGTGACTGAAGGGCAACACCTGCTCGTCCTGGAGGTTCAAATAAACGTGATGGTTCATGTTCGTGGACACCTCAATATGTAGGCCCACCCCATAGTACGGAAAACACCCCCAGAACATAACAGACCCACAACTTTCCTGCACCTGACCTTCCACACAGTGCGAGTGAAATGCTTCATGTGGACCGACGCCGGGCGTCATTCGGCAAAATCGTGATTCGTCAGACCACATGACATGGCGTCAGTCTGCTACTGTTCATGTTTGATGATTATTGGCCCACTGCAGACGAGCAATTTTATGTGCATGTGTGAACAGTGGCCTTTTGCGAGGTACCCGACTCCATATGATCATTGCATGCAGTTCCCGTCGCAATGTTCTCTCGCTGACATGTTGGACTGGGTCTGCATTCACGGACTGCAGTAATTTTTGGGGGGTTTGGAACCGATTTTGATTCACAAACCTGGTAACCTGTCTTCGGCCCCCTATCTGTGAAGATCTTTTTCTGACCACAGTTCTGGCGTCGTGTTTCATGGCCACGTGTGTTACCCCACTGCTTGTAGACACGTTGAACAGTCCGCCGCGAAACACCAACAAAACTTCCATCAGTGTGTGGCCATGAGCACGGCCGAACACGGTTGCTTCTTTACTCGGTGACGTCTGTGCTCTTCCCCATCTTGCGCACACACACCGCTTCGATCGGTTTTGTGTCACTCCACAGTAATGCCCTCTGATCGTCTCGAGGCAGTGTACCTACTTTTGGCTATGTGATTCGGCCAATAGGCCATCTGTATCTGTTTGCCGACTCAGCTTTGTTCTCGCGCGGGGATGAGTAATTTTTTGTCCGGGGTGCTTATATATTGTCCAGTATAAAACAGCTATTGGAAGCTACGTAGCTTTATTTTCATGTCCGTATTGTTAACTGTTATTAGTATTATCTGTGAATCGATCTTGAAACCATCAGACTAGAAAAAAATGTTTCTTGCTTTCAACAAAAAACATTTTAGGCTATGTTTTGAATTTAGAACTTAAACTTTTAAAATGGTAATTTCGCACCACTTTTGTCACTGCATGACCACTTTTACAAGGTGCATATGATACTACAAGTAGCGGGAAAATGTTTATCGTAAGCTGATACCTATAATTAATTTTTCTTTTCTCTTAGTTTCGTTTCCTTATTTATGTTATTCATAGTAAGCATGGAGTAGGTGGGTGAATTCTCAGATGTCATAAAAATGTAAATCTTATCTCACAGAAATATAGATCTTATCATAAAGAGGTGTAGTCTGTTACTCAGGTTACAAAAATTGGTGATATTTAACAAGAAAGTGGTCTATTGTTTTATTCTTCTTGATTGATCACACATCACACATATTTGTGGACAGAATATCGTTAATCTTTTTTAGGGGAATATGTTTTTCTAATGTTTCCGACAATACATTTATTTATTTGTTTATTAAAAAAGATCTCAAAATGGAATACTACACAATTACATTGTACGAATTCAAGTTACATATACTCATTTTAATACATTTGCAAAATCTATCCTGATTAATACAACGTACATCAAGAACGTTTTTACATTTACACAGTTTGTTGTAAATTGCAATTTTTTCACAGCAGTGACTGTTTTATTGCATTTGTTCGAGTTTTGTTATAATAAGAAAAAATTCTATTGGCTACAATTCTATTTCAAATGGATACTTTGACATGAAAGGAAGAGATCAAATAAAAACTATTTAATTTGCTATTTAGAATTTTGTAGAAGAACATCATACCAGTTAATACTCTTATTTGATAGAAGGACAGTGTGTTAAAATTTTCGTTACGCTAAGTATTATCATCATATTTGGGGAAGATGCCTCTTCTCTTGTATTCCACAAACCACAGAAATTTATTTTGAACTCTTTCTATTTTATTAAGTCTTTCGTCATGTAGAAGTTCCACATAATAGGCGCACATTCTAATTCGATCTAACAAATGAAAAATGCAATTTCGGTAAAACATTTGACTTATTCTGTTTCCTTTTCATTCTCAAAATAAATCCAAGATTCGCGTTTGTATCGTTTACAGTTTGATTTTTTTAAAGAATATAATGTTCAAACGATAATACCCGTGAGCGTTGAGCTCACAGTTTAGACACCACTGGTGCTACCATAATACTAAGACCGTCAAAAGTAAAACTATTCATGAAATTCAGAAGGGTTTGATAAAATAAGTTCAGGCCTTTCCTAACCACTCCATGGCAACAATTTTGACACCTTGTAGATAGATCTAAACGCTAAAAAAGATTGTATTAGACTAAAACATTTCATTAAAAATCTGTCTTTTTCTTTTAGTATATCATTCCCCAATTTTGAAAATTAATTTTATTATATTGAATGTGAGTATTCGAATTCTACTTCAGCATTTGGAAACGTATTTTTGAAGAAGTACTCTTGTAAATAATTTATGATTCGTTTCTTAAGGTACAACACTTTCTGGGACATTTCCGTAAGTATCTAGCCAAGCAAAAATGCAACCACCATATTGGGGAAAAGCACGACGCAACGTTGGTGGAATAGTGATACTAGGGCAATACGTTAACGCTTCAAAAAATAGATTGGTACGACTGAATAGGACAATATGACCACAAATGTCATCAAATGACGATTAACAACTTTTGTGAAGGAACATAATGACCATTTATATGTATTCAAATCGCCATTAAAGGGTGTTTATCATTGACTACTATGTACATACGTGTAAAGTGGTCATTTAGGCACAAGAAGGGCACAAAAGGAAATTTTAACTATAAAGTTTAACAATTCTAATTATAACAATTTTAACTGCGTACATTGAAATACATGTTGAGATTAGAATATGTTTAGTTTAAAAGATGAAATATTTTTTGAGGTTAAAAGTACTTTTTTAGATTAAAAATATATTAGACATTCAAAGATTTTCCGGTTGAATCTTAATATAAATAATCAGGTAAAAATGGTGAGGTTAAAGACAGGGGATATATGAAGTCTACAATATGTATTGTTTAAAAATCCCTACAAGTGTGCTACACAGGCGTTAAAATATATATGTTAATCCTCAAAAAATATTGGGGAGTTCTATACCTCACATACTTGGCTATCACAGGATATAGAACTTATATTCTTTCGGTGAGAGGTTATATTAAGGCTAGAGTATTGTTGTTGTATGATGTCAGTTTAATTTCAAATACAAGAATATTATAGTTACAACTTAAAAAAATATTGGTGAAGTTAAAACCTCACATAAGTGTAGAAGCGAGCTTGAAAAATCCAGAGTATTGTTTCTTGGCATTAATTTAATCTGAAATACAATTTCACTGCAAAAATTTCTAAGCCTTTAAATTTTAAATCGATAAAAATATGAATACAAAAACTCAAAAATCTACATGTACTATAAATTTTACAATCCTTTGATAAACATTAATGAATTGTTGGAATTTTTCATAATGTTATTACTAATCGCATCAAGCGAAGATCAGTCTTAAATATTTGTTTACGTGATTCTGTTTATTGTCTATACTAATGTTTGCTATTTATGAGGTACAACATGATATCCTAAGATAAATTTAACGAACAAAATACAGATGGTGATCAGAAAAAAGGAAAAACCTGAACGAAATTGCAACTTACCAGATTAATATGGTGTCGGGCCACATTTCGCCTTCAGAACAGCCTTGATGCGACGTGGGATGGAGACATAGAGGCCGTGAGTGGTAGCAAGTGGAATTTTACACCATTCCTCGTGCAGGGCATCGGCCAGTTCTGTGAGAGAGGATGGAGGTTGAAATCATCGCCGGAGTTGTGTTTCCAAGACGAACCACAGATGTTCAATTATGTTGAAATCTAGGGATTGGGCGAAAAAGGGGAGGTGTTGAACTTCATCCCGATGTTCCTCAAATCACGCTGCAACAACGCCAGCTGTGTGAATGGGTGCATTAACATCCTGGAAGATGGCGTCATTGTCCGGGAGCAACATCCGGACCATAGGATGCAAGTGGTCTCCTAAAATTGCGTCATAATCGTTGGCAGTGAGTCGTCCGCTAAGTGTGACCACAGGAATCAATGAAAACCATGATATGGCGGCCCACAGCATCACCGAGCCGCCGCCATGTTTCACAGTTGGGCGGAGACACTGCAGATCATAAGCTTCTTTGGGCGTTCTCCACATATAAGCACGGCCCGTGATTGGGAATAGGGTGAAGGATGACTCATCCGACCATATCAAACGTTTCCAGTCCTCAACGGTCCACGTTGCATGGTCGTGGCACCATTTGCGGCGTGCGAAAGCGTTATGGTCCCTGATGAGCGGTTTGGCCCGTGCAACACTACCCCGTAAGTTTATGTCATGTAATTCGCGGCGGACTGTGATTGTCGAAACAGGGTGGGGCAGGTGCTGATTGAGTTCCTCCGTCACTTGCTCCGCAGTGGCACGGTGGTTATGCGTGACCATGCGCTTTAATACCCGGCGTGACCTGTCACTCATGATTTTCTTCCGCCCACTGTTCCGCTTCCCCTATGTGGTTTTCCCGTGTGTGTAGGCCGTCATTACCTCCGACACTGTCCCACGCGACACACCTAACACAATAGCCACTGCCGTCACACTCACTCCACATAATCGCGCACCAACTATTTGCCCTCTTTGAAAATCTGAGAGGTCTCCCATCTTACACTACCTTCGTTTGCTGCAGCCACTAGACACTCCTGTTTCACTGCACCTGGCGTAGTATGGAGACCGACCTAACACACTACCACCAGCGGTCCGGCGCTGCGGGCACCACGACACCACTGCCAACCCATACATCTGACGTGTTGCCAACTACAGGTGTTTCCATTTTTCTGATCACCAACTGTATTTATAGATGACGTACTGCAACCAGTTAAATCAACAATCGCACAGTATGTTAAATAACGCAAAACGGATCTAAATGAGATCCTTTAAGTAATCGGAAGAGTACAAAGTATGAAAGCCGTCATGAATGTTACACTTTTCCTACTAAAGAATTGTCTACGAAATTCTAAGACTTCCTAATTGAAACAATTTGGAAATCGAACAAGAAATTCCATTAATTTTCCCAGGAATTTGAGAGCCCACGTTTCTCCAGAGCTCGTCGCGAATGATTTTCGCTTCTTACTTTATATGTTTATCCCTGTTTGAAAAACAGTATTTTAAGTTAAATATGACCTTAGGTATAGAGCTTCATCATTTGCGATAAATGTATGAGTTTGCGCTGTTGAATAATTTATTTTTAAATGAAGCATAAGAACCCAGAACAGATTAATCTAGATTCTAGCCCAGTAACGAATGGAACACTTCTGAGTCTGTTACTTTGTACATCATGCTAATAGATGTTTTCTCTGAGATATCGTTCGCTTGCTAATGCTAATAGACGTTGGTGGTGTTAAGCCTCGCAGACAAATTGTCGATCTAACGAAGTTTTTGAATATGAACATAAATGTGACATACAGTTTGTCGTGTTTAGTAGGCAAACACAAAAAATAACAGATGAGTTTATTAAATGTAAATAATTAGATATAATCAGGGATGGTATTTCGGAAGAGCAGCGCGGTATTTGCCCCAATGAGTTAGAAAATAAGTTAGAATATGATTTAGTAAATATTACTAATATACTGAAAACATGGTATGTTCAGTCGGTGGACCATCTTGAACCTTTTTTGGAAACAGTAATGACGATACTCCTTTCAGTTAAATTCAACTTTAACTTATCGAAGGTTGCGGACCATAGTACTGATTAGGGAAAACAAAAAATATTTTAAATGTAATAAATTAGTTATATTAAAAATGAAGGAACTCGAAAAGCTTAATGAAGAGATTAAGTTCAGATTCCTAAGTATTACCGTAAAAATATATCATGGAATAGAAAGAATGTAGTTCGAGACTGGAAAATCGTGTCATCCTAATTTATATTTAACGACAAAATCAACAATATACGTACTGGAAGTTTATTGGAACCAACAAAAGAATGGTGATTGTGTAAGTTAAATCACTTCCGCTCAGATAAAAGTACACTAGGGTATTGAGTATCCAAGTCCGACTAATTGATTTTCTCTTTAACTGTAAGGGTCAATAAAAAAGAAATAAACATGTAAGGGTGGACGGCTCGTGTACTAGTTTACAAGTAGAAGACAAGGTGACACGACAATTGGTGTTACAAAATAAATAAATACATTTCAAAGGAAGTAGAGAAGATTCTAACACCTGACAACAAGATCACTATCTTAAAGGTCTAACATTCATGACTATTGAAATCGTTCTGGGCGTCGTATTGGAAAACTCTACTCATTTCTTCTCTTGCTTTCTTCCTTTACAAAACTCAACGTCCCGATGTTCAATAATAGAACATCTCTGCATTCCTGCATAGTACTCTCAACAATAATAATGAAATGTTATATTTTGATAAAATATGAAAAAAAACTGTACAGTGAGTTTTCTACTCTTTAAAAATTGGCTGTATTATATTATTTTACTTTCCAACTAACTCTAAAACAATTGAGCCTACTATGTAGGAATTACTAGAGGCATATACATTACACAGTATCACAAGTCTTTAGTGTACGTACAGTAGTGTCCTTCATTTTCCAGAATGTCTATATTATCCGAGCCGAGATTATCTTAGACTAGACAGGTTCTAATTAAGTCGAACAATCGGTGCTTTACTGTATTTGCATATAACCCTGTATTCGCTTTCAAATGCACTTTTTAGGATACTGCACATAACAAAATTGCTTTTCAGTACCAAAAATTATTCCAAGTACAGGTCATCATACCCAAATATAACACAACTAAAACTTATAACCAAGTGAAGGAATATTTCTTATAGAGAAGAAGTAGAATTATATTCTTTGTAGAGTTTCTGAACAATTTATTACCAAAATTGATCAATAATCAGATACTCATTTGTTTATTCTTCGGTTTTGCTATTCTACACTGTGCTCACATGTTGATGGAAATATTAAAGTTAGTTGAGATTTTTTTCTGAAATCTTGTCACTCATTTGTGATAAGCAACCGAAATAAATAAAACATAAAACTTTAACCATATATCTATTCCCTTTCTTAAAGTATACCAATATTCTTCTTTGAGATTACTGGTGTTTTTGCTTAAAATGTACTCTTGTAATACTTCTCAGGTGAGATCAGTTCCAACTGCAGTTTCGCACAGAAAACGTAAGATGTTTTTATCAGAGACCGTACTATACAGTAAATATGGATTATGTAGTGCTTACAATACTGGATTCGTTTCTATATTTAGGTATGTACTTTACTCTTTTTGGTAGTACAAGCAAAAGCTAAATAAAAATACATGAGATGCATTAAAAACAATAAACATGATTATTTTGTATATTTTTCATTGTGGTTTTAGAGATTACAGTAAGTAATAAGTATTTACGACTATATTTGTGAAGCCGCTAAAAGTTAACTTTCGTGCTAGTTCTATTTTCCTGCCTAAATTTCTTTAAAGGAAAATATGCGTTAAATTAAAATTTATTCGGGCACGGCGGAAAAAAGTTTCATAAACGGTCGGGCTGGGTCTGAGAAACCCAAGAAAACAAAACTGCATAATGAATTTGTAATCAATATTTTTAAAAATAGAAACATGCTTTTATGTAATTACAAGTATTTTCTAAAGCAGAAAAAAGCATTTCAACTCAAAACTAGTGTTTTCGCTTATTTTTAAAAACATATTTCTAATTGTTTACGCATATTTGTTAGTAAATTATATGAGCTTTTTTTAGAAAATTATATAAAAAAGAATACTTGCTTACATGTTGCTATAGATAAGTAATATTATAAAGAAAACTTATAAGTTTATTTAACATAACCTACGGCACCCCCTATGTTGAAATGTACTGAATGTCAGAGGGTAAAATTTTTTAGTTTTCATTGTTGGCAAGATTGCTATCTAATGGTAGAGTGGTTGCAGTTTTCTCAGCAGCGGCAGTAGATAAAAATTCTTCACTCTTATCCTCTTGTTCACAACACTCACTGCTACTATCAGGGTGACTAAATAATTTATAATCAGGATCTGCATCGGAATTACCCAGTTCACTTTCATAATCATATAAGATTCTATGAATTTTACTCGCAGAAACTGTTTCTCGTTCGATTATGTTCTAAAGTTGCTCAAAACACCAACTGAAATGTTGTTCATATATACACTCTCAAAAAATGTCGAATAGGTAGTCTTAATAGAAAAGTAAACTTCCTACAAGATTCGTAACACTGGCAAGAAAAAGTTACGTGAACAGTCGGGCTGGGTCTGGCAGACCCACGCAAAGTTTAGAGCTCTATTAAAAGCAAACTAACTATAAATAAAACTGGTTTGCAACACTAGCGTCTCTTATCGGTCGTTTTAGGAAGGTATAGGAAGTTACAACTCAAACCACTAACTTTAAGTTGAAAATGTTATGTAAAATATAAGTTGTTTGGTCTCACAGACCCAACCCGACCGTTCTAGGGTTAAAAAAAATATTGAAACAAAATTGTTAAGAATGACGCAGTAGGTTGTGAAGTAAAATTTTTTAAAATACCAAGCCCGTAATCATTGTTGAAAGTGATTACATAGGTTTGCAATTTTTGGCCATCTCTCCTACAGGATTCGCAAATACCGCGGGCATAAGTAGGCTAAACCGTGTAAGACGACAATACAACAGGAACAACCTAGCATGATGAATAAAATATAAAACACCAAATTGTTGTTGTTAAAACATGGCAAAATTGAAAGCGATCATTTGAATACCATTGTACGATACATTTCTAATCATCAATATTGCTAAAAAGTAGTAATAAAGTATGCTATCAAAAAAAAGCTTGAAATAGTCATGCACTTAATTTGTAACAGGCCTACCACACTGAAAAAACATATACCCCAACTAAAACGCTAAGGCAGAGGAAGCTGAGATGAATCTTTGTTGTGGGAGGGGCCGACATACACATATCCTTGATGAATAAATGCTCCATTCCTACAACAACAGAATTCTTCAGGGGTACTGAGTATGGCTGCATTAGAGCTCGGTCCCATAGGCCTGATAATCCTGCAGGAAAACCTACAATTTTTTCTCACTACTCTCTATAGAACGACGTCACAAAATATACACTTTGTATGTTTGTGGTGTGTGTGTGTGTGTAAAACTAGAAATTGTGTACAGAATATGATACACTTCCAACAAATAGAATCACAATTTACAGATTACGCGATAAATTTGATAAAACTGGCTCCATATGCAATATGCCAAAAATGATCGATCAGTCAGTTTTACTACGAAGGACAATGAAACGTTAGTTACTCAGACATTTATGGAAAGCTCTAAAAAGTGAAAGAGGAGCGCTTCTCGTAAATTTGACATTCCCAAAGATCTGACGCAATTCCTATTTCAATTATGACGCTATCTCCTATTTGGGTAGCGGATAGTAAATCCATATAGCTTGGATAGAATTGTCCACACTAATAGTGAAAACGCCCCACTCCAGTTTCCGCCTTGAACTAACAGAGATACTAATCAATTTCTGGCTATTTGAAACCAATATCTAGATATGAATTAATGTCAAAAGTTAGGGAAAATATAAAAAATTACTTTGCATCATTTATTCGTAGCATGAAACAACTTCTATCAACACATATATTTAATTGGCGCCTTTATTTACAAAGTTCCCTATTATTCATTCGTTGCAACTCACCGGCCCACTTTTCTTCCCTCATCTGTCCTTGCGATGTTAACCCTACCGAGCGACTTCTCCTAACTATCATAATCTTAGTTTGTACTCTTCCTCATAGGCAATTTTTTTGATAATATTTCTTATATAGTTCCTTGACCAAGAGGGTATTAAATAATATTTGTAAACCAATTTTTTTCCAAAGGTAGTACAAAATAAGTAAATTGTAAGCATTATGAAAATTAATTTATAATTAGGCGAAAAAGTTAAGTAAATTACCATTTTCGAATTCGTTTAATATTTTATCTAAAATGAATTCCAAATCTCTATTTTTCTTTTCCACAATTTCGATTATAATACCAAAATTCACATAAAGGAATATTGCACTCAAAATTTACGTCATTTCGTTATAATTCTATTCAATAATTATTATGGTTTATTTAACTTCGAAGAAATTAATATACAATAACGTAAAGTGATGTACCTATGAACGAGTAACGACGTGTTTAGTCTGTTCACTATCTTCATTGATATCTGACTTTTGACAGTCTAAAATAATCAACGTTATTCATTTGTACAAATGTACCTTAGATGATCCTGGAAATGTAGTTTCCAATACTTAAAATCTTTCCTAGAGATAAAAAAATATAAAACTACAATTACGGTTGTGTTGGTACATATTTCATATGACATAATTGTTCCTCATCTAGACGCAAAATACTTCCAGCCTGTCTCGCAAATCTAATGAAAATTTCATATGTGTTTTGTGTACAGAGTTACGGTTTTTAGTAGAGCAAAAGTGTCAGTTCAAGATAGCTACAACGTTGTTGCTTTAGTGTTTTATTTCAAAGCACAAATCATTTTTTTTTTTTTTTTTGCACGGAAGAAGGTCCAATACTGGTTTTTAAATCCTCTCCACCCTAGACTCAATACATCCACCATCTTTAACATGAACATGTTTCCCAGCGCTAAATTTCGTGGAAAATCTCGTCTGCTTCCTACAAACTCATCCAAAGCTAGAAATGGGCCAGATGTAGACGGAAAATGCATCTAAACTTACGCAGAAGTGAACATACCTGTTATAAATATTTGTGGGACTGAAATGCACACCTGCTTGATAACAAACTAATGATATCAAACTTGCAATTTCGTTACAGACTGTTTGTAAGCCCAAATTCGATATTGGAAGCAGTGATGGGAAAAGTTCTACAAAACCATAAATGGGAACACTATTTAAGCAACTTGGCGATAGATATGCTAAGGAAAATAAAAACCAAATGATTGTAACGCAGTGGTATAGTAGTATAATTTATGAAGGTGAAATATGGAATGAGGTGCATTCCATTCACATCAGGGCAACACGTAGAAACAAATTTATTTGTAATTTATTAGCGAAACGAATGAAAACTGGCAGACGAAATGACAAAAGGGAGCCTCCGGATACTTGTACTCACAGTAAACATCACAATAACAGAAAAAAATATACGGACACCAGAGGGGCCGATGAAAAGATAACAGTCAGGGGACTTTAAAAAATCTTACAACTAACTCAAACGAGGAATTATAAACAAGTAAACTTATTTCAAATAACTATGGATTATGCAAATCAAATAATATAGGGATATATTATGCGGTGAATGTAGTAGGCTATTTTTTTAAGTAAACACAAAGCCTTGCGCTGAGTTTTGAACTATTAACAGTAGTCCTACCAGTAAACAAATTAAAATATGGGTCGACCATTCGGAGGAAGAACCCAGCCACCAATGAAATTCTTCTGTGTCTGACGGGGCCTGAGCTCCTAGATTTCGGCGCCACTGATTGATTCGTAATATTACTTCGAAAGAAGAACTTGTCCAACTTCATTATTCGTTAAATGACTTTCGAAACTGCTAAATATTGGTATACAGTAATTTATTTGTAAATATTTATATTAAAAATGCAAAATTTGATAACATTCAAACGAGTTGGAGAACCTATTCGTATTAATCGTATTTCACCTTAGGTTGTAAATGTAACTGAAGGTTCTTGATGTGAATAATATTTGTGAAAATTTACACATTAAGACACAAGGAGAAAAGAGGAGAATATAGTGTCAATAAACAACAATTTAAAAATGCACAAAATTATCGGTTAATATCAAATCTAGAACCGTTTACAGAAATAATTCTGTAACTCGTTTACTCCATTTATTTTTCTTCCTTTATTCTCAGGATTACATCATCAGTGAGTTTCTCCACTAGAGATTATCTTTCATTTAGAAGCATCCAACTGGAGCTCAACCTTGTAAATGAAACATTTTAAAATGTAAACGACGAGGGTGAGAATCGAACACGGATCACCAGTTTAGAAAACTACAATGTTAACCACTCACCTAAAGCGTTACTTATTTGTGCGCGATTAAATAAATAACTTTTCCTGTTCACTCGAAACAGTTGCTTGTTGTTAGTCAATTTCAAAACACAGGAATATGTAATTGAGAACTCGGATGGTATTATATCGCTGTATGCACTAAATTATTAACATTTCAGATTTTTAAAAACAAAATAGAAAACTCCTTTATTTTGAATTAAATTCGGTGCGTATATTATACCTGTAAACAAACTAAAGACGAATCAATTACTGCGTAGTAATTGTGGTTCAGTGGTCAAGGCGCTTTACCAGTATTATGAAGGTAATCAACACGGATCGACGAACAACCAGTAAATTTTTCTTTTACTTTAGAATTTTTGGTGGCGATTGATCAGCGATGACATATGTTCTATTATCTTCAGATATTTGAAAACTCGGAAGTTTCAATACTTGAACTATCAGATCTTTAGGAACAACAATAGCAATAATAATAATAATTAGCATCTCTTAGAAGATTAAATGTTAGGAGCTTATTATCACTCAGGGTATAATATTATAAACAGAAATGTAATATTTGGCAAGAATATTTCAGTTTTGTTTATTGTCTCCCACAAGAAGAGGTATCTCCTTTCTAGAACAAAAAGATAATTGAGACGAGAATTATGTTTTTACATTCGAGGCGGGACAAGACTAACTCAAATTATCGTCTCGCTTTGGAGATGAGAGTTGAGAGTAAACATTTCTCGTTTTGTCTCGATTCTCAAAATACTGTCCATTCTTTAAGTAACAATTGCTTTCTAGAGTGATTCTTATACGCTATTTCGTTACTTTGTATTTCGAGCTCACAGAATTTATTATGTTCTCTTTAGGTATTTTTAAAGCAGAGCTTTTTTAATTACTTGTGCATATCATAAGAGTTAGTTTATTATATGCCCTACTGTTCATTGATATTCAGTTATTTTATTATAGTTATTTTCCTTAAACGTACAGTATTCATGTAGAATACTTTATACATGAAAATATAGTGGAACGCTTACGTTTAAAGTTTTCGCAGTTGCAGAAGTGTGTCCTGGAGGTCCGGACAAACTTCCGAAATCCCGACTTAGCTGTAAGTTTTTACTAAGTTTAGGACAACTTTAAAAATGTAAATACAATTATAACTATTATTATTGTTATTATTATTATTATTATTATTATTATTATTATTATTATTATTAGTAGTAGTAGTAGTAGTAGTAGTAGTAATAGTAGTATTAGTGGGGGCGCGGTGGCTCAGTGGTAGAGCGTTCACCTCCGGTGCTTGGGGTCCCTGGTTCGATCCCAGCTCGCGCCGTGTGGACTTTGTGGTGGACAAACACCGTGCTCGTGGGTTTTCTCGGGGTTCTCCCGTTTCCTCCCACTTCCTTCATTCCACCATTTCACTCATCTCTCATTATCACCGTCTCCTTTAGCCTAACCGGCATAACCGTGGGACGTAAAACTTACAGTAGTATTAGTATTAGTACTGAAAATTTTAGAACTCAATATTACTTCCTTTTGCAATGTAAATAAGCATACTGAGGTTGATAGGAAAAAAAAAGGAAGGATAAGAGATACTTTCGAATGACTTGTGTCCGAAAGGAAACGAGGGAACACAAAGAAGGTTTCAGCTTCTGGGCAATATTAATATCGAAATTTGGGATGCTTAAACAGAAACTAAGTATGATTTATCCAGGGATATATAGAACGTTTTCAAAATGGCAAACGAAAATATTATTATTTCTAGCAGTAGCGATACTAGTGGAAGACGTTCGGAATAATTGCTAGGAATCAATATCGTTTCAGACACATTTATGACTCATACTAGCCCCTAAGCATGCCCCTTATTTATTCGTGAATTGTTTGCTAACCACGTTACGTTCTCCTACAGTAAGAATCAAGGTTGTAGACAGACAAGTGACGTTATATTTCTAGTACAGTATTTTCTCAGCGAAGAAAACTCTCTCCATTCTAACTTGTGAGACCGAAAGTAATTGAGTATTTTTCATTTTATTACACACCAAACTATTAATATTGTAGTTTGATGAAAACAACTTTCCGCAGCGGGAATCGAACCCGAGACTACTGAGTTACGATACGAATGCTCACGCCACTGCACTAAGACTGCTCTGCTAAGTAAGAATTAAAAAATATTCGTGTATGTAGCAAATTGAACGGGTTTACGATAACAACGGATTTCGATAATGATAAAATACTATAGTCGAAAGGATTTAAATTTAAATTAGGAAACGAAAATAGACATACAAGCAAGCAAGGACAGAAGAAGAATCTGTTTTTAAGATTAATTCGACACCTTAACTGGAATCTGATACCTCAGACCACTTTCTTTTCTGATTCACTGTATCTCCGTAACTTGTCTCTATTATACTTAGTAATACTTGTTTTACAGCTATTTTCAGTAACCTTTAACGACAGCGACAGGAACACAGATACATCGAGGACATACAATTTCAAAGGATCGCCCACCGGGAGTCGACTACATGACCGCGAGCACTGAACTATTTGAGGCAGATATTATGTGGGTCAGTGGACAACTTGACTCACCACCCAACATGACCGACTCGGACCACTATGACCATTCACCAACCGTGACCCGCTCTGACACACCAACTACAAAAACATATCATTATCTACTCTGACAAATGATTTACGGCCTCTTCTTTACTCACTAAAGAGTTTATAATTGTAATAAAATCATGTTGTTAAATTCTAACTAATCAGGTGTGAATTTGAGTTTGAATTCAGTTATTTTTAGAATCCAACCCACTACCAACTTTGCATATATAGAAAGTGCTACCTCCGTCATAAAGAAGAATTTTAAATTATGCTTTGTGGCGTACTGTCCATTTTCAATAAAGAGTAAATATAATGAATTTCAGCTTTGTAAGTTTAACGGGCTTGTCAGATACTCATTCTTTTCGCACACATTCGGTTCCCCATTGCCCCTTAAGATATCATTATAATGAAAGTGATATAATAACATCCCGCTTTGAATTAAGGCCTAACTATATACCAAAAATAATTACATTTGACTTTGGAATTTGGCCGTGATGATCAGGAACACATAGCTAAATCCATTTTTTATATAATAATATACATATATAATGATTGAAAATTTATTTTTTCAGTAGTTAGCTCCTTTAAACCTAATAGGCTGTGTGTCTTGTAGCAGGAATGTTGCGAGGATTTCGTGAAGGGGGCTCGTAACATGAAATACTATGGTCATCATACCAGAGGGTCGATCATTCTACACTATTTTACTGGTAAAAATATTGGTTCGTTTAGCCAGGATTTCGTTACGGGTGGAGTGGGTGGCGTGAGATGAAATTCTGAAAGCCCAGGAGCTCGATGAATCTACACTACTTTACTATCAACAAATTTTGGTTTGTGAGAACAATAAAATGAGGGTAAGTTAGTAAGTATTTTAATAACAAGTATTGAAAAATATTTTGCAATATTTAGGTCCTTTGTTCATTCAAATATAACAATTTTCCTTTCATTAAGACCTCAACTACTATAAAAACTACATACTCAATAATATCTTGTAAAAATTTTACACTATCTGCGATTCTCTCTCTGTTGATTCAAATGTTTACTTAAATTTCTTTCCACGTAAATTTTTGTTTTTATTATTCCGTCAAATACTTTCTGTTCCAAATGAAAGTTGAAGCAGGAGTAGAAGATAGTTTTTGAAAAAACATGTTTGATACTGCAACATGTTTGATACTGCAACATGATGCGATGACGAAAAATTACGATAAAAATGTCCAAGCTGTTATACAAAAGCGCTATGCTTTCGGAAGCTTGAAATCCCCCTGACTAGTACCAGAAATTCTGAGAATTCCGTAACTTTTCTGGAAATTTGAAATTTCCTGATTTTTCCTGGGTATCTCGCTCACTCGCCACCATGTATTGCATGTATTAAAAATCACCTCATGAGAAAGAGTAACCAAAAGCTTCTTGTAGTTTTTTTTTAATTTTTAACGCTGATATTTCTTATTCTCCTTTTATTTTGTTTCATCCTTAATATTTTTTTTTCATTTCTTGTCTCGAAGGGGTGGGGGTCAAGTGCCTGCTTGAAAGTGAAATATTAGTATACGTCCTATTGCTATTATTGGAATTACATATATCAATATTCAAAACATGCCTATAGTTCTCTTTTCACTTAGAGATACTCATCTGAGGTAAGTAAACAGAAACAAATGAAAAATGAAGGGTAATGGAGGCCTTTAAAGTTAAACGTAGACAAATTGACCAGTGTTCAGAAGCATATTTTTAACTCACGCTCGACCTTATTTATAAGAGCAAAATACGCGGTTTTATTCAGTTATCCATTTCTCACCACGTAGCATAAATATAGCAGAAATGCAGGCACTGTTATTGGCGGGTTTGTGATCGCGCAATGGGCTAGTAATTATAATTGAATCTGGTGAAGGTTCAAACCCGGGCCAAGGAACTTTTTATTTTTATATTTTACTTTTTAAATTTTAATAACACTTTTCTCATTAAAATAAGATAAATAATACTCATAAAAGTAATTTACTTACATTACGCGTGCAGTTTTGCTACATGAATCCATAGTATAAGCAGTAATATTAGTAGTAATGAGAGTACTAGTAGTAATAGTGGTAGTAGGAACCGGTCAGGAGCTCCCAAAGGTTCGTATTGTTCCACCTTGACTGCCATGATATGAATTTAACGTAAGCCGTTTCTTCAATTTACTTCTTCTTGAATTCCAACAAAGTGACAATTTTCTTCTATTACTATAATACACAATACATACACCATAAGGTTTGGAGAATCGCAAACGGCAAAAATTCTGAAAGGTATTTAGTTTCTATACGCAAAAGGGAAACGAATTATTGTTTTTGTTTTTTTTTTTCGCGGAAAAACTGTTTTTGAGCGCAAAAGCCCCCATCAAAAAATGATAAAGTTTATGCCATAAAAACAAGAAGAAAAGGACTTAATTTAATTTTGCACAGATACTGTATACGTAAGATGAGGGAATATGTGTTTCGTATTTTCCTAGAAAATAAGTTGGGTGGCGCACAAACCCTTCCAAACCTTTTAGTACGAAATATCGAATGTGCTAATAACTTTACGTCAGAAGTGCAACGAAATTTTTTTGGGACAATACGCAAAAAGTAAGCGAACATGTGTTTTAGTTTGTGTGGAGAAGCAGTGTTGCGGCCAAGACCTCCTCCTAGTAAAGTAAATATAATCTTAGAAGTACAGGAAGTAAGGTAAATAAAGTAAATATAATCGTAGATGATCAGAAAGGAGTAAATCAAGGCTGATGAAATTGTGTGTAGGTATTGTATATGTAAAATAAAGCAATTCGTGTTCCCCTATTGTACCCTTCCAATTTGATTCAAATTTCGCACACCAAGAGTAAATAGAAATCGACACGTGTTTCTGTTTATGCGGAGCAATATTATCAGGGTTAAAATCGCCCCCTGAAATACTATAAAATATTCCATAGGTAGGAAACGGCTAGTGTTAAAATAGTGAAATTTTACCAAATGATAGATGACCTAAAAGTCGGAATCTATACAGTGAATTTCGTGTGTGTCCTGCCTCTACCCTTAAAAGTTCAAGTTCAAAGACTGAAAATTGCGCACTCTAACGTGGTACAGACAGACAGACAACCGAGCAATTGCCACATAAACAAAACCACGTGTCGATTTATTTTCAGTTTACTTTTGATGTGCCAAATTTGAAGCAAATCGGATGGGGGCAATTGGGAAACACGAATTGCATTAATTTTACATATACAATATCTACATACAATTTCACTCCTTCCTGCACTTCTACGATAATACTTGCTTTTTTCGGACGAGGCCTTGGCCCCAACAATGCTTCTCCACACAAACTAAAAATACATGTTCGCTTACTTTTTGCGTATTGCCCCTACAAAAGTTTCGTCGCATTTCTTCATATCCTTTAGGCACTCCTGACGTATAGTTACTAGCACTTCTGATAATTCGTAATCAAAGGTTTGGATGGATTTGCGCCCCACTCAACTGTTTTTTAAGAAAAATACGAAACACATATTCCCTCATTTTATGTATACAATATATGTTCACAATTACATTGACTTCAGTTCACTTCTTCTTGCCTTTTTGGCGACAACTTTCACAATTTTTGGTGGGGGCTTTTGCACTCTAAAACAGTTTCCCTGCAGAAAAAGAAACAAATATTCATTTCCTGTTTGCGTATTGGCCCCACCCAAAGTTCCGTTGCAACTCTTCATGACTTTTCGACACTTCTTACATACTGTTATTAGTAATTTTGATATTTGATGATCAAAGATTTAGCTTAGTCCGTGCACATCCAACCGCGTTTTTCAGGAAAATATGAAATACATATTCCTTTATTTCGGGTCTTCTATATGTGCACTGTTTCGTTTGCTTCGGTCTCTTTTTGATTTCAGGTGTCAAATTTCAAACTTTAGTGTCTTTTGTCCCTTAAAAGCGATTTTCCGCAGAAAATAAAGAAACACGTATTCCTTTTTTGAGTACTGTCCTTATACAAAGTTTCGTTGCAACTGTTCATGTCCTTTAGGCACTTCTGACATACTCTTATTATCACTTTTGATATTTCGTCATCTTTGCATACAATGTCCCACAATTATGCTTGTTAGGTTAAGGGAGACCATGATTAAAGCAACTGAATCATGATGGACGAATAAGTGGAAGGAGAAAGTGGGAGAAAATTGGTATGTCCCGAGAAAACCCAGGAGAACGATGTTGTCCACCTCAAGCTTACTTGCCTTGGGAACGAATCAAGTACATCACCATAAGATCAGAGTTGGAGTGAGACGGTGGGTCACGTGCAACGAGTTTTCTGAGTGGGTCATTGGGTCGTGGATGAATAGCATGTGACCCACTGCTACCCACAATCCACCACGACCCACAATCCACCATGATCCACTCGGATCTACCGACCCACTCTACATACTGCACTTAGACAGTATATTCTGAACACTATATATTTTTCGCCCTCGATCCTAGCTATAAGAACTAATTACACGTTTCTGATTTCTTGTAGTTTGCGATTGTCCGAAACTTATGGTGTATGTATTGTGTATTATAGTAATAGAAGAAAATTGTCACTTTGTTGAAATAAAAGAAAATTGAAGAAGCAGATTAGGTTAAATTAATATCATGACTATCAAGGTGGAACAAAACGAGCCCTTTGGGGCTTCTAACCCGTTCCTACTACCACCACTACTACTACTACTACTACTACTAATACTACTACTACTCTTACAAATACTACTACCACTGCTTATACTATGGATTCGTGTAGCAAACTGAACGCGTAACGTAAGGAAATCATTTTATGAGTATTATTTATTTTATTTTAATGAAAAAAGTGTTATGAAAATTTAAAAAATAAAATACAAAAATAAAAAAAATCCTTGACCCAGGTTTGAACCTTCATGAAAAGCAACTATAATTACTAGCCTATTGCGCTAGTACACTCGACCGCGAAGACCGCCAATAACAGCGCCTGCATTTCTTCTAAATTTCTGCTACGTGGCGACAAACGGATTCCTTACTAGAACCGCGTATTTTGCTCTTATGAATAAGGTCGAGCGTGAGTTAAAAATATGCTTCTGAACACTGGTCAATTTGTCTACGTTTTACCTTAAAGGCCTCCATTACCCTTCATTTTTCATTTGTTTCTGTTTACTTACCTCAGGTGAGTATCTCTAAGTGAAAAAAGAACTGTAGGCATCTTTTGAATATTATTATTTGTAAATTCAATAATAGCAATAGGATTTATACTACTACTTGGCTTTCAAGACACACAGCCTGTGAGTTTTGAGAGGAGCTAACTATTGAAAAAATACATTTTTGAATCACTATTATATATATATATATATATATATATATATATATATATATAGATAGATAGATAGATAGATAGATAACTAAGTGTGCTTAATCATCACGGGCAAATTGCAACGTCAAATGACATGGCTTTTGGTATGTACTTAGGCCTTAATCCAAAGTGGAATGTTGTCATATGACTTTCATTATAACAATATCTTAAGGGGCAGTGAGATCCGAATTTTTCCTAAAAAAATTGAGTATCTGACAAGACGTTAAACTTACAGAGCTGAAATTCAATATATTAACTCTTTATTAAAAATGAACAGAACGTCACATATCATCTTTTAAAATTCTTCTTTATGATGGGGGTGGCACATTCTATATATGCAAAATTGACAGTGGGTTAGTTTGTAAGAATAACTCAATTCAAACTCAAATTCACACTCTGATTAGTTAGAATTTAACAACATGATTTTATTACAAATATGTATAAACTCATTAATCACTAAAAAGAGGCCATGGATCATATGTCACAGTTGATGACGATGTGTTTTTTGTGGGTGGTGGGTCAGAGTGAGTCACGGTTGGTGATGGGTCGTGATGGGTCAGAGCCGGCCATGTTGGGTGGTGGGTCAACGTCTGTCAAGGTGAGTAGTTTGTAATGATGGGTCGTGGGTCACAATAGGTGGTGAATCAAGTTGTTCATTTACCATCGTCATCACTGCCTCAAATTGTTCAAAGCTCGGGGTCCCGTGTTCGATTCCCGGTGGGTGATTCTTTGAAATTGTATGTCCTCGATATATCTCTGTTCGTGTCCCTGACGTTCAAGGGTACTGAAAATAACTGTAAAACAAGTATTACTAAGCATAATGGAGACAAGTTACTTACGGTGAACCACAACACAAAGTGGTCTGAGGCATTAGATTTCAGTTAAGGGATAGCATTACCCTTAAAAAACAGTTTCTTCTTTTGTCTTCGCTTGCTTGTATGTCTATTTTTGTTTCCTAATTTAAATTTAAATCCTTTCGACTATAGTATTTTATCATGATCGAAATCCGTTGTTATCGTAAACGCGTTCAATTTGCTACATACACGAATATTTTGTAACTCTTAATTGAGCAGTCTTAGCGTAGGGTGTGAGCATGCGTTTCGTAATGCAGGGGTTCCTGGTTCTATTCTCACTGCGGTAGCTTGTTTTTATCAAATTATAATATTCATACTTCTGGTGTGTAATAAAATGATAAATACTCAATTACCCTTGGTCTTACAAGTTAGAATGGAGAGAGTTTTCTTCGCAGAGGAAATACTATATTAGAAATAAGACGTCACATATCTGTCTACAACCTTGATTCGTACTGTAGGAGAACGTAACGTGGTTAGCAAACAATTCATGAATACATAAGAATCATGCCTAGTATGGGTCATGAATATGTCGGAAACTATATTGTTTATTAGCAATTATTCCAAACGTCTTCCACTATTACTTTCACTGCTAGAAATAATAATATTTTCGTTCCCCATTTCCAACACGTTCCATATATCCGTTCAACAAAAATTTGTAAATAGAACTATTCTTTTTTATATTAATTTGTAAGTTTTGATAAAATTTCAATATAACACAACATAATCCAAAATCTTTTACCGAAAGAAAGAGTCTTGCTATGTATCGTGATAAAGTCAAATTCTACTTAGTTTCTGTTTAAGCATCCGAAGTTTTAATAGTAATATTTGCCAGGAGCTGAAACATTCTTTGTGCCCCCCCCCCCGTTTCCTTTCGGACACAAATCATTCGAAAGTATCTCTTGTCCTTTCTTTTTCTTTTCCTATCAACTTCAGTATGCTTATTTACATTGCAATAGGACGTAATATTGAGGTCTTAAATCTTCATTAATAATAATAATAAAAATAATAATAATAATAATAATAATAATAATAATAACTGTATTAACATTTTTAAAGTTGCCCTAAAATTAGACGAAACTTACAGTTAAGTCGGGATTTCGGTAGTTTGTCCGGAGCTCCAGGACACACCTCTGCACCTACGAAAATTTTAAATGCAAGCGTTCCACAATACTTTCATGTATAAAGTATACTACTATACGTTTTAAGGAAAATAACTGTAATAAAAAGAACTGAATATTACTGAACACTAAGGCATATAATAAACAATACTTATGTTATGCAAAAATAATTATAATGCTTTGCCACAAAAATACCTAAACAGAACATAATAAATTCAATGACCTCGAAATACAACTTTATACGTTTCTGATTGTAATATTATACACTAAGTGATAACAAGCTCGTAACATTTAATTTTCTATGACATGATAATTATTATTATTAGTTTATTAATATTATTATTATTATTATTATTATTATTATTATTGTTCCTAAATATCTGATAGTTCAAGTATTGAAAATTACGAGTTTTCAAATATTTGAGGATAATAGAACATGTGTCATCGCTGATCAATCGCCACCAAAAATTCTAAAGTAAAAGAAAAATTTACTGGTTGTTCGTCGATCCGTGTTGATTACCTTCATATTACTGGTAAAGCGCCTTGCCCACTGAACCACAATTACTACGCAGTAATTGATTCTTCTTTAGTTTGTTTACAGGTATAATATACGCTCCGCATTTCATACAAAATAAAGGAGTTTTCTATTTTGTTTTTTAAAAATCTGAAATGTTAATAATTTAGTGCATACAGCGATATAATACCCTCCGAGTTCTCAATTACATATTCCTGTATTTTGAAATTGACTAACAACAAGCAACTGTTTCGAGTGACCAGGAAAAGTTCATTATTGAATCGCGCACAAATAAGTAACGCTTTAGGTAAGTGGTTAACATTGTAGTTTTCTAAACTGGTGATCCGTGTTTGATTCTCACCCTCGTCGATTACATTTTAAAATGCTTCATTTACAAGGTTGAGCTCCAGTTGGATGCTTCTAAATGAAAATAATCTCTAGTGGAGAAGCTCACTGATGATGTAATCCTGAGAATAAGGGAAGAAAAATAAATCGAGTAAACGAGTTACAGAGTTATTTCTGTAAACGGTTCTATATTTGATACTAACCGTTAATTTTGTGCTATTTTAAATTGTTGTTTATTGACACTATATTCTCCTCTTTTCTCCTTGTGTCTCAATTGTGTAAATTTTTACAAATATTATTCAAATCATGAACCTTCAGTTACATTTACAACCTAAGTGCAAATACGCTTAATACGAATAGGTTCTCCAACTCGTTTGAATGATATCAAATTTTGCATTTTTAATATAAATATTTACAAATAAATTACTGTATACCAATATTTAGCAGTTTCGAAAGTCATTTAACGAATAATGAAATCGGACAAGTTATTTTTTGCAAGTAATATTACATATCACTCAGTGGCGCCGAAACATAAGAGCTCAGGTCCTGTTAGACAACCAATATGTTCATTTGAGGCTGGATTCTTACCCTGGCCGATCGATTCATACAGTAATTATTTGCAGATAGGACTTTTATTATTAGTTTCAAAACTCAGCACAAGGCTTTGTGTTTACTTAAAAGAATAACCTAATACATACACCGCATAATCTATCCGTATATTATTTAATACGCATATATGTATAGTCATTTGAAGTAGGTTTACTAGTTTATATAATCCGTTACTTGAGTTTATTATAAGATTATTTAAGTCCCCTGACTGTTATTTTCTCATCGGCGCCTCTGGTGTCCGTATATATTTTTCTGGTATTGTGATGTTTACTGTGAGTACAAACATCGAAAGACTCCTTTTTGTCATTTCGTCAGCCAGCGTTTCACTCCACTTCTGCATAAAAATACTCTTTACAATTTGTGCTTTTAACAGGTGGGGCAAATTCACACTGCTGTGCTAGCTACTATCAGGCGTAATTAATCTTGGGGCGGGCGTTAGTTGGGTTGCGTAAATCACGGATTTTGTACATCAAGAACTTCTTTGGAACACTGCACATATTATGAGAGGAAAACCGTAAACAAATATACCAGTGAAAAATTTTAGAAGTTTCTTCGCATATATAATAATATCTCCTGACTCGACTTGAATGGCCTCCTTACTGAAAGTTTACGTAGATGACTGAAAAGGATTGTAACACCTTCTGACAGTATTACCAGTTCGCTGTCATTATTTATTCGGGGGGAAAAGAGGGAGTCCATTTTACCTGCCCAGGTCCGCTATACCAGCACTTCCTCTAAATGACTCTAAAAACAGTAGCAAAATGACCTGTCTCTACAAACCTACTCAGCGCATTGATGCTCTATCGTTTTGCCGAGTGACTTCTTACATCTCGTGTTTATTCTCCGCTGATCCGTTATGTGCATAGTGGAGATTCGCGTTGTCATCACTGCAGAGTGAGCTTCGTCAGTACATTTAATGAAGACTCGGATATTCTCATAATTGGTTCACTATCTACGTGCAGAGAAGACGCCATAAATAGCGATGAGAGTCACTTAGTTTCTAACACGAATAACAATAGTACGAAGGAAATTTTTGCGTCTACGAATCCTTCAGGTCTCCCGCAATCGTGCTGCTAATTTCCACAGAAGAATGGAGGAAATAGGTTTGTCGTTTATGATAGTGTGCAGCGCATAATCGCACTGCAACCAGATATTTTTCTCCACATTCCGTTGAAAGAATTAGTATTTGGAATGCTTCCAAATTCGTATACGGGATAAATGTTATTATTCACTGACAGTTTCTTCCAAAATCACTGAATTCTCCTACCAAAACAAGCAAAATCAACCACTGTTTATATTTGGCATTTTGAAGTCTGCCTCTCCAAGAGGAGTATTCCCAAGATACCACTGTTTCGAAAATTGCACCGTTTGTTTCCTCATGTGCGTTTTTGTGTTTCAGTTTATTTTCACCCAATTATTTGCTATTCCTTTCGAGCACATTTCCGAAAATCCTTGCACAGAGGTATTAATGAACTTCTATAACTGCGAAATTGTAAGAAATAAGGCAAAGTGATTCCTCTCAAAGTTGTTCAAAATTAAGCGTGGGGGCATTGTAGGCCCCTATTTCTACTTAAAAGTTTGAAGTTCATCCCGTAGAGCAATTCAAGAAACGCCCTAAATATCAGAATCATCATTACGTGATTCGACACGTGCACTTTGGTAATAGTTATTTTAGTTTCAAAGATTTATGTGCACAGGTAGTTAAGGCTCTGTTGGTGATTTCGTAAATCTCCCTTTATATTCCGATAAACATGACACGATCAATACCTACAGATCTTCTGTCAGAAGATGGTTGTCCATTCCATGAATCGCGGCAGGTTCAACCTCTTTGTATAAAAACATGTCTAAGTTTCTGATTTGCAAATAAGAAGGGTGGTTTATTGGAACTACGGCTTGACTAATAATGAGCATATAAGAACGCTTAGTATCTGGTTTGCTCATGGCTCGAGACAAAGAATCACACGACAATCGATCCAGTGTACAGATGAATGTTTTCTCATTGTATAGCTAGGAGGTTCGTAGTATGATGGTGGAGTTTAAAGTTATTTAGGAGATTCAAACTTAATGCTAATTATTTCGGGATTGATTATCATTCCAAATGTATCATTTATGGACAAATTTAGTATTCGAAGAGGTCTGTGACGATAAGCCTGTGCAATTGGCTGCTCTATACAATTACTATGCGTGGATTTGATTCCGGTCTAACTCCAATCCATTCCCGATTGCAGACGAGCTATCAGAGAACGTAAACGTTTTTCCACAAAGTCCCGGTCTAGAAAAACATTAGAAAATTCAAGATGACATGTGTTTTGAATCTAGGTGACAGGGTGTGAAAAAAGATATCTAGCTTTTTTCCGTGTAAAATGAATCGTACATTATCTTAAAACACTCAACAAATACCAGTTCGTCTAAATGACTATATCAAAGTGAGAAAAAAAAGATTTAAGAGGGTAATTTTACATGATTAACGAAGGTGAGAATTAGCGCAGAAAACACATATCTACTTATTGTTTCTTATCTTAGTGGGGAATCATGTTGAACATAGCGAAGAATTATGTTAAACATGTTAAAGCTCTTTGTATTTCATTATAAATATAATTTAAGTTTCATATAACTAAAATGGTAATGAATTTTAAACAAATAAAAAATTGTTAGTATTTTATACGCAAAACTATTTGTAGTATTTTAACAAGTATTTTAACAAGTATTGATACTTTTAGTTAAGATAAAATACAAATATTTCTTCTTATAATAGTGCTTCGAATGGTACTAGATCGAGGGAAAATGAAGTAATCATGGCCAGATTCGAGGAGGGTATAGTGAGAGTAACAATGATCATGCCATTACCGAGGTCAAAGGTAGGTACTTCATAGCGTTTTGTCTTCCAAATTAAACTCTAACTAAGATATGTTTGAGTTTATGATGAATTATTAATTTTATGTTTTCTTTACACATAATTATACTCAATACCAATAAATTGCTGATACTTTAGACAGATACTGAAATATGTGTAGTACAAAGTTACACATTACTTAACGTATTTGTAACGTGAATAATTGTCAAATTAATTATTCTCTACACTGGCTATTATCTTGTACTTCTTTTGTTGAAGTTTCATCTTTAACTACCTGTAATTCTATTTTGGCAGTATACGTTTGGAGGATGACAAAGAAGTGAGACCGTATTATGAGAGTTACCATGATTTTAATAAAATTGTTGGCTAATAGAAAACTGCTTTCATAAAAACAGTAATACAATTTCGACTTTCTTCTTTAATAATAAGTTGTGAAACTCATATTTCTTTTGTTTCCAGATATACTTAAATTTATGAACAATGAGAAATTATGAACAAAAATGAGAAAAGTTGCTCTAAAAGTGCTCTTTTATCTTTCTTTTGTGCCCGTTGGTGACTTGCTAACTGTCATTAATATCATGTTGTTAAAGATTTTATTGAAGTTTAGTGTCAGTTAAGATAGACTACTTCTTTTATATTTTTTCTTTTCATTATACCTCTCTCTCCTTTCAATTGTAGTTCAATTTCCTACTTATTTCTTACCGTGATTAACAATTGTTTGCGTTGAACAAAATGGGATTCTTTTTATATTGTGTTAGCTCTGATGGAACACTCCGTCACGAAGCTTGAAATCCATGAGAAAGAAACATTAAAAAAAACTATTGTGTATTTTGAGACTCAGACACCGGAAAGAGCAGAAAAGTGCACATAGGAAGCAGCTGCATTTATAAGCATTGTATGATACAGATAATACTTCAAATGGTGCTATTGCACTCGCAATTACCGGCTATAAATGCAAATACAATTCTTAAATTCAGCAGTACCGGATATTTTCAGCGAACAGCAACTTGTAGTTGCTGTCAGAATCTCTTCTCGCCTCTAGAAATAGACAATGTACTCCGTACCAATACGGGATAAAGGCAAGAGAATCTTTCCCAGAGGAGAAAGTAACTATAAAGATATTAAGACGATTTTTCAGTGTAACGACCTGTTAAGATTGTCTTCGTGCTAGAATGTCTCGAAATCAGGTTCATTGCAGTTGGTTTTCTTTCGCCATCTAATGGCTGGGTAGTTATTATGAAATTATGTTTCTCGAAACTCAGATAAATCTTTAGCGTTATGTAGTCTCAATCACGTAAATGACAAACTTCAGATGCAATGCAGTCAACCGACTCACACTTTTATATATGAATCGTATTTTTTTATCATTAAATTGTTTTATATGTACCTCAGAGAAAACTAAATATAAGGAAGTTTGTACGGATCGTACTACTGCAAAATATGGATGCGTTAAAATAGCAATTACTACCTTCGATAAAGTGGATACTTTGAAATATCTAGGGTGAATACTGACAAACCAAGACCGTAGCCAGGAAAGAAAACTAAATTTGAATTAAAAGCAGGGAATTGGGTTATTATTCAGTTCAAAATATCTTATCGTCGTGGCTTCTGTCGAAAAAGTTAAATCTTAAAATATGTAAAACGATAATCACGCCTTATAACCGGCATGATTGCGAAACATGGCCACTCATTCTGAGAGAAGAACATCTACGGAATGTATTTGAAAACAAGATCCTGACTTGAATATTCGAACCCAAAAAGAATAGAAATAGGGGAAATTCATAACGAGGGAGTGCATTATTTATTCCGCTTCCCAAACATTGTTAAGGTTATCAAGTCTAGGAGGCCCATGTGATCAGGTTATATAGCCAGAATGGAGAAAAGTAGGAAGCTTTGAAAGTTGTAACTGGAAGTCCAAAGGACAACGACCATTACGAAAAACTAGGAGCAGATTGGAAGTCAACGTTAAGATGGTTCTTGCAGAAATAGGAATATAATGTAGAAACTAAGTGAAATTCGATAATGATATAAGTCAATGAAGAGCTTTTGGGAACGCTGCATTCAACCCCCGGGTTCAATAAGTCACAGAGTTAGTCTCTACTAGTTCCTGAAATTGCTCTTTGTCATTACATTTTATATATCCTGCAGTGAGTTTCACTAACTGTTGCTGCACATTCATTACCTCGACAAAAAAATTTTCCACATATGCAGGTAGTATTTCCTTATTCATGTCCTTAGCACAAAAAACATTTCGGTAACCGAAATCCTACCTGTATTACTTTTTCATCGCTCATGGTTTGTAATGATAGGCAGTTTGCTATCACTCTGGCATGTCACTTAAGGTTTTTTTTACGAAGAATGATGTTGATGCTATTAAAAAATGTAAATCTCTTTTATTTCATGTTTTCTCTCAGAAGGTAAAAACATACGTATTGAATTACGTTTTCTTCTTTTGCTAAATCTATTCAACGCTACGCAAGTTTTTGTACAGTAAGATAGTAATATTGTGTATTTTGATGTTTCGAAAGAAAACTATTTAATAGCGCTCCAACCATCGTCCGAGTTGCAAGTGATAATTCGATCAAATTTTGCAGATCTCCTATCATGTAATTAAAATTCGTATTGAAGTGTGGAAAGGGGGTTGGCGGTTTATTTAAGTCAAGGAACAATGAGCGAATAATCAACTAGTTAGATTTGAATGAAACATTAACTGTTCTTGTCGAAATATACTCAAGTTGTTCAAACTTTGCTAATGACAAAGCTAGAATTTTCGCATGCACTGGAGGGTTAAAAATATTTGTCATGTAATATCAATGTTATTTCCACGCTTCCACGCTAAGCAAGTTTGCAAAAGATTGATCACTGTATCCTTTATATACGGCTTACCTTATGCATATTTTAAATCATAACTTCATAAAGAGTTTGAGTTATCAAATTTTTAAAAACCCGTTCTGTTTCGTTTTGCGTGTCATTTATATTGTCTGTAATCTCTTTAATGTTAAGTAAAGCAAAAACGCTCCCTACTAATGGACGTAGGGTTTAGAGTCTACATTATTCTACTACTATGTTCTCTCTTGTTTTAATACTTTTATCTGGAATTGAAGTCCCCAAAAATATGTTTAAGATATTTATAACTCAGAACAGAAAACTGAATCTTCAGAGAGTTGTAAAACACACAGCAGTTCCACTGGTAGAATTTCTGTTTAAGAGGATTTGATATATTTTAAATTTGGTTTTAATCTCGGTTATTAAAACTGCTTTGCAATAATCGTGACGGGGACATATAGCCTTGTTGCTGACATCCCCATCTCCCTTCACTTATTCATTCATTCATACTTTGCAATAAGATTTCTGATAAGAAATAAAAAACATCAGCAATTTGAACGGCATCAGCAATATACATACATCTGCAATATATATACATCTTGTAGTGTCGTATCTAGAAATGTTTTTCAACGTGTATTCTTCTCTAAAATACAAACTAAGATGTTTGTGCTAAATGCTTGAGTGCTTCTGCACAAGCTGTTAAGTCACAAAACTGAATTTCTTAGTCAGTGTCAAGGAAGTATCATTGGTAAGAGATATATCTATAAGTGTGTGTATACAGGATTAATTCAAATTCAAATTTCTACCAAACTCTTGACCTTGTGTATCGTGTAGGAACTAAAAATCATCAATAATCTTTTTACTCAATTGTTCCAAAACATATTTTTTAAAAAAACAGCTTGAAGAAGCCGTTATGAATCCGTATGACCAAGGAATTATGATTCATATGATTAATTTATTCAGTTATTTCAAATATCATGACGTCGAACTTAGTATTGTAAAGTATTTAATAGGTTCCTTAACAGAATATGGTTTTAGATAAATTACGGTAAAAATGAATGATTTATTGAGGACCTCAGCAGCAAGAGTATAATTCCCCGTTATAATGAGCAGCACATATTATACGAGTACGTATATTAACCCTCCATAGCCCGCGTGGTCAATTGTAACATTAATTCACGCGCAATATTTATTTATCTTATTTTAATGCCTACTTTGTTTTCAAGTGATATTAAATTGTTTACTATATTCTTTGAAATGTTTTTGAAAATTGCTTTCGTATATTTTACAGCACAAACTCCTTTTACAGTTTCAGTGATAAGCGTTCATCTCTGGTGCTTGGGGTCCCGGGTTCGATCCCAGCCACACAAGTGAACTTTGTGGTGGACAAATACCGTGCTCGTGTGTTTCTCGGGGTTCTCCCGTTTCCTCACACTTCCTTCATTCCACCATTTCATTCATCTCTCATCATCGCCATCCCCTTTAGCCTAACCGGCATAATCGTGGGACGTAAAACTCAAAGATTTCATTTCAAGAGAACTCAAGAGTTCTAAAAAACTATGTTTTTCTATCCACAAAATGTGACTCCGCGGCGCGTGCTACGGCATGTTAAAATTTAAAATAAAAATCCTTAAAATAGTTAAATTCTAATCGTACATCGTAAAATGACATATAGAGCCGAAAATATACAAATGAAATAGAGACCACGATAAGGCCAAAAGCACAAAATACTAACTACAAGTATATATATAATAGCAATAATAGTAAGACATAGACAAATCAAAAGAGACGAACTTAAGAGCGCATTCAGTATTCCAATCTCACGAATAGAAGATATAATACAGTTAACAAGGACCGTACCAACCCCGAAATGATAAGATATTTAAACACACCAAACCGTTTCAAGGAATCGGAATACTCTGTACATTACACTACACTGTGTCTTATACCTAGCGGCTCGATATAGCCTTCATGATACAAACAGTTAACACCACACTCTACATAGGAATGATAGAAATGAGACTGTTCGATATCTCGTTGTATCAACGTAATCTCATCTCGATGATTAGTACATGTTGTCATTTGTTAATTATACGAAGTACTTGCATTAGTAAATTTATTTTCATTAACATGGTTATAATCCACTTGGCAATATGACCGCATCCCTTGGAGATGCTAGCTACTGAAAGAGTTAAGAGCACAGAAGAGAGAGGTCAGGAGCAACCCCTGTCACTCCACATTCCGGCGTTGCTATTTTGTTATTGACAAGGTGTTCGGCGAGATAGCAAGTATAAATCCCTTTTGTTGTTGATTGCTGCTTCTACTTGTGCGCACTTATTCAAGACATTTTGAGGACTTTTAATACCAATTCATGGTCCAGTTAAACTGAGTACATTGCACAGGGAAAGGTGAACCGTTTGACGAAAAGGAAGATAACTACAGTAAGCTCAAAATTAAATGCTGAAACATATGATGCAGAATCACTTCGAACTCTCTTTCTTTCTGAAGGTGACACAGTCAACGTAACTTTCAATTTTCGGACTATCCGTTTAAAACACAATAAAATCGTCGTACGGTTCTAACAACATTCCAAACCAATGTTGTTACTTGTTTGTACTTCACTACTGGTTAATGTATGATGACAGCCGATGTTTGCTCCTCGGAGGAGTCAATCATCATAGTGGTGCGTAACAAAAATGAGCAGATCAAAACATAAAGACATATAAATTTATCATACTCATAACTTTAGTTAGCACGAATATTAGTAAGCCAAGAAAATAGACCCCAAGAACATGTTTCACATCGATCGTAAATCCGGTCACTACAGAACAGAAAGCGGCAGATAGTGGTGAGAAATTCAATTTCCGACTTTATATTATTTTAGAAATAATTTGTCACTATGGCCTAAGATGGTTTCTTTTTTTCTACAAACAGGGTAGCAACGGATTCGTACAGAGTGCAGACATAATTTCCAGGTGTTGAACGGTGCGAGGTTGTTTCACCAAGAAATAAAGAGCACGTGATAGGCAATACCAGCAAAATTGATTACGATACATTGGTACGGTGTCAACACGTTCAGTATCATATATGGGGCTGCAAACCATTGTAAGCAAGTTCATAGCTAGGATATAAGAATACTTGGAATATGTGTTGCCCATGGCGACGACGAAAACCTATCTAAATAATCCAACAGTGATAGAAAAATGAAAGTTACATCTTACGGAGATTAATTCCTAATTCGCAAGAGAACTTCATTGAATGCAAAAATTCACACACTGGTTTGTAGACCATAAAATTGTGAGACTGTCTTATTTATCCAGCAAGAAAATCGACTTAATTTAATAGACGAGTACTACCGCGAATGCACATGGTGCTGCAAGAAATAACAACTTCGTTAACATATACCAGATAAGAGACGAAGACCTGGATTTGCGGTAGAACACTGGTGACGACAACACGAAAAACTGTGAAACTCATAACACCCTTACAAAGCACCGTTTTCCTACCAGAAATCGTTTGGATAAATTAGAACCCAAATACAACTTAAGAACAAACACAACTAACATTAGAACTCCTATCCAAGATTCCATTATGAATTTCTCCATCTGACAATACTGAATCCAAACATATAGCTGTTTCAAAATTATCTTAATTTAAATTGCAACATAAACATTTTGTCAATTATATACATAGCAAGAAGGAAGAATCGATGATAAAACGTTTTCCGTAAGGGGCATTCAAGATGAAAATATCTTTATTGGAACGAAAAGAATGCAAAAGCTACAGATAATCTTGCTCAAAACAAAGTTTTATTCTAAATACCAACCGAGAATCATCTTCATCATGCTTTCAAAAAGCTTACGTACACAGTTTGTGAGAGTAAAAGTTGGTAGTTCTTGGCTGTTGTTGTCCTTCCTCTCATTCAAAGATGAGAAATACCAATAAGATGAGGATCTTTTCCTTTCATGTGTGATTAAACAGCAGTAGTAATGAAGGCCTGGTACCGCTGAGGGCATTTCGCAAATTATCATAAGATATCTGTCGATACTTTCTGTGCTGTTGAAAAACTCACTTAACAGATAGGTGAATTACAAATTCGTAAATTGAACAGTATAATCTTCAGTAAGGCGCCACGTGAAGTACTGAGTTTTTCCCGCTACGACTGTGTGAGCGATTAAATCTCGACTTATTGTGCGGAGTGAGATACAGAATAAAGGTTTCGGTTCAATATTATTTTTTGTGGGGTTAGTACTTCACTGGTGGAACGGGAAATCCTATACTATAAAACTGTTATCGTTTATGGTGCATACATGTCTCCAAACAGGAGTCCATAGGTTTTCCACTACTAAGGTTTGTTGCGCAATATTTCCTTATTGCTTCGAAATCTTTATCAGGTGTTTAGCACGCGCATGGAAATCGCAAAATTGTTCAATATTGTCAGTATTTGGGTGCCTATTAAATGTGACAAGAGTACACCGAGATACCAGGATAGCTTCACGGATTTCAACACAACACTACGGAAATCGCCGTCGTGGACTGGTTCCTTCGCATTCTCATATGGAAATATGTGGAGTCTCTATCACATTCTTCTATTCTAGATGAAAAACAATGCTCGTCTTTACAGGGAATATAGTATGGCATAATCGTAACCAGGAGCATTACCGTATTACAGGTCTAGGCCTGTAGTTGGAGAGTATCCAGGGGAAAAGTAGATTCAGCCCTCTGCGACTATCTTTAGTTCCCTTGTAACATACAGTTCTTTGTTAGTATATGCTTTGTATGAATAAATGTAAACTTAAATCAGTCCATCACAATTATCTCGGCCACCTGTCTTAATGTTCTGACACCGGCCCTGGCTTCGTCACTGTATGTATCTGCGTACCATGTCTTTCCTGACCACAATTCACGCAAATAGGAGGTTTAGCATTACGAAAAGTGGTAGTGTTTGAAATTCTAACTCTTAAACTAATCAAGTCGATTAGATATGCAGGTATGGATTTTTATTCGACAGTATACAACTTTGACGAATACAGGAATAGTACACAAAGTGGTGGTGAGTAGCAAGAATCTTCTGGGAACTAATTCACATGACTTCTTGGTTTTTATTCGAGCTACTTCAGCATGTTTATTTGTAAACTCAGATTTAAGTTTGAGGTCTTTGGAATTGAAGAGCACAAAATACCGATTCGTCAATAGTGGTTGACGAGACTTCGCTGAAACGCTAACTGTTGCAATTTAATCTTTTATGAATAACTCTTCCTATTGTCTATGCTCGTTTTTCCCCGTTATCAATGTGTCATTTCATATTTCGTAATCCTTTAAATTGTCCGGATATATATATATATATATATATATATATATATATATATATTGTTTATATCCAAATGAAATAGACTTTTAATATCACTCGGACAGATCAATTAAGCACTCTCATTATCAACAGATTTATTTAATACAAGGTGTTGAAATACATCAATCGCAAAAATTATTTGAATCATATTATCTACTCTACATATTTTTCGGTCTCACTCTCATCACATCTGGGTGTTTCAGAGGAGTTGGTCACGGACACCAAACTATTGGGCCACGGTGGCTCAGTAAAATAGCGCTTATCTTTGACAGGTAGGATTCTTAGCTCAATCCCACCTCGTGCCAAGGGACTTTGTGGTGGACAATACCGTGTGCGTGATTTTCCTGAACATTTCTACTTTCTTCCCACATTCTTCATTTTAGCATTTCATTGATACTCAACATCACCGTCTCTTTGGTCCTTAGTGCTTCACATAAGGCATTGATTTCATGTGATCACACTAGGGACTTCGCAGAAAGGAGTAACGACACTTCCTTCGCAATCCTACAGGTGCTCCTTAACTGAAATACCAGCGTGGTGTCAACGTATCCAACGAGAAACGGAGATGTATCCTGTCGAGAAATGCACATATCCTCGAAACAAATGGTAGCAACAATATAATGGATGCCACTATTGACAAACACAATACCTAAATCAAATATGTCATTTTGAACGATATATATATATATATATATATATATATATATATATATATATATATATATTATAAATATTTATATAAAAGAAAACTAAACATTGGACTCAGGAAAAAGCAGATCGGGAAGGTGCACGCCGTTCACACGCAAAGATGCCAAACCGACCATTGTTGTATTAATTTCCGTTTAACCTTTCATGAGTCCTGTATAAGTATGAACAACTTCCTCTCAACACAAATATATCAACACACGTGACAAAATAAATAAAGAATATAGGCGACCTCGTATCATATAAACAAATAACTAATTCCAAGAAACTAATTATAAAAAGTCGGTACGCCTAAGATCATTTAGGCTACAACACAAAAGAGTAATAACATATTGCCTAGCTTTAGGTAAAGTGGTAAGTTTGTTCCTATTATTCTAGCTCAATAGATTGTATTCACTTGAATATTTAATTATGTTTATTAAAATATCTACCTGTTGGTAATCCTAAACATTTCGTTCTCTTTATGCTATTGTTAGGAGGTTTTTCTCCTAAATATCTCAAGATATAAATTATAATTCAGATTATGTTAACCTATACTTAGTTATCATTTAATTATATATTAAATATCTTAGTTGTTCTCACATATAAGTTTCGTTTTTTCCCCAATCCACCATATTGCCAAATAATACCTAAGTTCACATTGAGATCGTTTTCTGACTGGTGGAGCCATCGATCAACAAAGATTTCCCTCTCGGATGTAGAGGAATGGAGGATTAATTTCATTTCTGCGTTAAAGAAGAAGCTATAACATGCCAATAACTTCTACTTCATTCATTTCAGTCACTTCACGTATTAAATGAATTGCGTACAGAGATTTACTAAATTATGGAAATACGCTACAAAAATAACCTGTCTAAGAATAACATAATATAAGACAACAACGGGCATACAGAACTAGTTGCAATGGGAACCGGTCAAAACCCCCACAGCCAAAACCCCCACACTCAAGAAATGTCAAAACGCCCACACAAACGGTCATAACCCCCACACAAATGGACAAATCTCCCAAACGCACGAACGGTCAAAACCCCCACAGCCAAAACCCCCACACTCAAGAAATGTCAAAACGCCCACACGATCGGTCATAACCCCCACACAAATGGACAAATCTCCCAAATACACGAACGGTCATAACCCCCACAGCCAAAACCCCCACACTGGTAGTCGGTCATAACCTCCAACGGTCATAACTCCCACACAAATGGACAAAACAGCCACACATAGCAACGGTCACAATCCCCACATAAATGGACAAAACTCCCACATGCAGAAATAGTCACAACTGCCACACAAATTAACAAAACCCCCATACTCATGTATTGCCCTTGTACTTTTTAATAACATTTTTATTCCACTTAAACTGATGTTGCAACTATTCTTCTTGGGCGTCATAAAGAGCCGCAACAAAGACGTGAAATGACGATTATTTCAGAGTGTGGGGGATTTGTCCGATTTTGTGGGAGTTTTGTCCATTTATGTGGGGATTATGACCGTTGCTATGTGTGGCTGTTTTGTCCATTTGTGTGGGGGTTATGACCGATTGTGTGGGCGTTTTGACATTTCTTGAGTGTGGGGGTTTTGGCTGTGGGGGTTTTGACCGTTCGTGCGTTTGGGAGATTTGTCCATTTGTGTGGGGGTTATGACCGATCGTGTGGGCGTTTTGACATTTCTTGAGTGTGGGGGTTTTGGCTGTGGGGGTTTTGACCGTTCGTGCGTTTGGGAGATTTGTCCATTTGTGTGGGGGTTATGACCGTTTGTGTGGGTGTTTTGACATTTCTTGAGTGTGGGGGTTTTGGCTGTGGGGGTTTTGACCGTTCGTGCGTTTGGGAGATTTGTCCATTTGTGTGGGGGTTATGACCGATCGTGTGGGCGTTTTGACATTTCTTGAGTGTGGGGGTTTTGGCTGTGGGGGTTTTGACCGTTCGTGCGTTTGGGAGATTTGTCCATTTGTGTGGGGGTTATGACCGATCGTGTGGGCGTTTTGACATTTCTTGAGTGTGGGGGTTTTGGCTGTGGGGGTTTTGACCGTTCGTGCGTTTGGGAGATTTGTCCATTTGTGTGGGGGTTATGACCGTTTGTGTGGGTGTTTTGACATTTCTTGAGTGTGGGGGTTTTGGCTGTGGGGGTTTTGACCTAGACCCGTTGCAATCTTCTAACAATTGATAAATACAAGTCCTATGTAGTTCTAAGGTGTATCTCACGTTTGCCACTGTTCTTGTAAAATCTCTGTAACTTGCTTTAGTGTAAAATCTTTGTAAATGGTGTTTGGATAACATGTCTTTTCAACACTGAAACAACGGCTCCATAATATTGCGATCAGTAAATTAAGGAGGATGGGACAGTCATTCTGTACAACATCCAGTTGGTGCTCAGAAAACCAATTCCCCACGATGTGAACTGTGCAAATATGAAAGTTGTAATCTTGAAAAACAAAATTATCATCAGGGAACAAACATTGCATCATATGATGAACTTGGACGCTCAAAATGGTCACGTAGACATTGTCTGTGACCTAACGTTGCAGGGTAACAATAGATGAAACGGATGTTTCTGCTTCTTTGTGAACACATCCACACTCATCACTTGCCCACCTCCTCATGGCTCACGCCTCCAAAGTTTCTTCAGGCCCAACTTTTGAGCGAAAATGTGTGTGTCCGTTAGCCTGAGACCCCTACTAGTTCAGGTATCCCACTTAGTTGCAATCGCCAGTCAACCAGCACCATATCACAAACTTTTCATATTGTTTCTGGTGTGCTGGCGATTGGCGGACGTTCACTGCATGCCATCTTCAACACTATCATAACCGAAGATTGAACAGCACCGTCCACTAGTTAATAGTGGTAAATAAAGGTGGTGAATCACCTAACCCTCTGTCCAATTCATGTTTGATGGCTGTCACAGCTCTAGTAGTTTATTCACCAGAAACTTAATAACCACATGCACTTTCCTTTTTTCATTGTCAATCACCCTTTGTCACGTCACTAGCTATTTTTTGCCCTTTCCTATGCCTCTGCAAACCATACTACTAGAGAAATTGCAATGAACATTTCTCTGCATGTTCAGACTAGACTTGGCCTTATAATACTCAGTCTTTTGTTTGCATTGTAACGATAGTAAGCTCTATCCTAGTGAGGTAAATGAGTACGATATCGAACTAGCGATACTCTAGCTATGTATAGTAAGCGACAGCTCGAACTACTGCGAGTTCTCATGTGATTCGCATTAAGATTAGCAAGATTTAGTCCCATTGAGAATAGCGAGACTGAGCGCAAGTATGCCCTGATTGTAAAGTGACTATCTTTGCTTCTTGTTTCTTTCTTTTCTTCTTCCTTTTCTACTCGAATGCATAAGTTATATAAAGGTAACATGTGCTACAAACTTTTAATCAGCACGTGGTCGTATTATCCATAGTAATTGTTTAAATATCTGATGAAACCTACATTCGCGTCTCAACAATAATTGTAATCAGAGCCTGCATACTGTGCGATTAGTTCTTAGTAAGCAAGTACAAGTACACGATATCTGAGGCTTGAGTTGATTGGTCTGAAAAGATGAATGTATTCGAAATTCCCAATGTGCCATTTATTTATTATGAATTTGAAATAATTTCCGACCTACAAATCCTTCTTTTACCTCACATCGCAAAAATGGACATGTTTGGGTATTTCAAATCATGAGTTCATAAAAGGGGATCCATAATCGTGTAGTTTAAACCTCTTCTGTATTCATGGCATTCAGCAGAATATCTAACAAGTTACGTATGCGAACCGTGACAGCAACATGTTTATGAAAAGTTGTACCCTGACTAATTGTAAATCGCAAATCATCGTAGTGATAGTCTTATTTACCCGCTACGTATAATACATATACCAAGCAGTTACCGAGTGAGACGGTCCTTAATATACCTCAAAAACTCCGGAAGAAGGCAGAAAATAAAAAAGGTGTGGAGGTAAATTGATACCTAAGGGAGGGAGACACCTGACCAAGAATACGGCAGTAATGTCGCACAAGTAGTGTTGCCGTCCCAACACAAACTCATAATTTTTCGAGTAGAACGTATAACATTTTTGGCATAAAAACAATAAGCATAAAACGAGAATAAATACAAACAAAAGGTGAGTTATCAGTGTAGCCAAATATGAGAGACATGAGGCTCTAAAGTTGAGGCACTATTGTGTCTGTACAGAGAAAAGAACAAATGTATAAAAACAACAACACTGCAGAAGATTCAAATATACAGTAAGGAGTAAACCACAGCATACACAACATCCTGTGACTAACAGGCTTGATCGAGTCATATCAAGTGTGTGGCTTGGGCGAAAAATGTACGTATTTTGCCATAGTGTATATGGCTTTTCTAGTATGTATTGGTGTATTATGTTAAACTATTTTACGAATGTATATTACTGATAACCTGGATGCCGTATATTTTGTATTCATCTTAATCTTACAAGCTAAAGTTTCCTATACTCTCAACTGACACCTATCAGAGATGATTAATCTTTGAGAATTGATTCTGACGTACTTTCTTGTCACAAATTTGTTCCCTTTCATGCAATAGATTTTCTGAGACCTCTTGAGGTGTTTTACTGTCCTTTATGTCTTTTGGAGTGCATGCAGGATTGTATGCATTGTTGCAACCCCAATACAGCTCGTTTGATAGTTCTCGGGAATTGTTCAAGATATCGATTACACACGAACGCTGTTGGAATTTCTCTTTTAGAGATTGACTTGCTTTTCACATTTTCGCGTTATGTCATACGGGTCTTCTTATTTTTACGGCTTCTCTAACAAGTGCCCTTTTTGGGTGAATCCTGTATCAAGTCCGGTAGTCACTTTATGCTGCGCACGCTGTAGTTTACTCCCTGCTGTACATTTGTTACTTCTGCTGTCTTCTTATTGTTGTGAATCTGTACGTTTCTCTGTACGGACTCCACAATTCCTCAACTTTGGAGTCTCATATCCTCTTATTTGGCAAAACTGATCACCCACCTTCTGCTCATTTTTCATATTTTATGCTAATAGTTTTATTGCCATAAAATGGTATACGTTCTATTTGAAACATGTAAAGTTTGTATTGGGATGGCAACACTACTTGTGTGACACTACTGCCGTGTTCTTGGGCACACGTCCCCCTCCCGCAGGTATCAGGTTACCTACACATTTTTTAAGTATTTGCCTTTTTCGGGCGGTTTTGTGGTATAATTCGTAACAGCCTCACCCACACACTGCTTGGTATATGCCTTGGTATTATTCGGCCGGTTCGTACCGGATCGCGACAACCGGTTGTTATAATATTTCAAGGTTTCCAAAAGGTTTGTTATGCCTAGAAATAACACTGAATTTTACCCAGTTATATCCAGAAACAGTAATTTTAGTTTAACATTCTTTGCTTTTAAAAATTCTTACATCTACGGTGTTAAACATATAGTATTTCAGAACAAGGTATAAGCGCTTATTTTTTAACCCATTTGATGCCATAATTTTTCTAATGCATATTTGTGAATGAGTGCTACATATTTTCTCTTACATAGGACACATATACAAAAGAAAAAGAGGTTTTGATTGTATGTATCGGGGTACGCCCGGTAAAGCCTGTCCTATATATAGGACATTGGCCTTTTGGGTTGATAATTCTAAAAATAAACACAGTTATACCTAATTTTTACTAAGTTTTATTAAACAACGTTTGCAAGATTACATACCCGAACAATGTGCCTTAGCACCTTTACATAGCACTGTTACACTAACGATGGTAATTATCAAGGCAGGCAACAGCACACAAGCCAACCTGGCATTCCTGACATGATGTTATCGGCTTTCTTGGACATCCTTGACATATTCTTTGCTTTCCGTTCTCATTTCGTATTAGGGTATGTTTGCTAGTTTTCCGTGCTTCTGAACACTTTCTGTACAGTCTCTGTAGCCCCGGACGAAGTCTTGTCGATGCAGACTGTGAGAGCAATGCCATTGTAACACTTCTGTGAAATTCTAGAGGATTCAAATTACCTAAGTCCAAGATCTGATAAAGGTTTTCATCCAGCAAATAAAACAGTTTCAACAACACTAGTAAATAAGTTCCAATACCACTACTTGCCCTTGATCTTGATTGGGTATAAGCTCATCAATGTGTCAAATAAATCTACGCCATTCTTGAATTTGTTATATGAAGCAATGCATGAAGGCGCTTTGATGTTTTCTTTATTCCCTTTGTTATTTCGTGTTGCTGTTTCCTTACAATCAACGGATTCGTTACAACAGTCGCAGCCTTATCATTCCATTTAACCATCCTGACTTCTGAGTTACCATCAAACATTGTATCCACAAATCCTCTTTCCTTTTCGTTAGTTCTTTTGACGACATCAAAGGACATGTTCCGGTTCTATTTTTCCTGACTGTTCCAGTCATGAAAATGTTTCTTTGTCTCAGATTGGAAGCAAAATTGTATGACGACCGAATGGCATTCTGGGTTTTCCACAACGGACAGCAAATATTCCACAACATAATCGGATATTCTGGTATCCCCTTGAGATCCAGGTTGGTAAGAAATTATATGCAGTGGGTAACTATTGTGTATGGCTAACATCCATAATTTGTACCCACATTTCACTGGTTTACCCTTCATATACATTTTCAAACTATTTCTACCATAATATCGTACCATTCTCTCATCCATAGTTAGTTCATGGACAAATACCACAAACTGTTGAATATCATTATTTATTAAATTATACAAGGGTCTAACTTTGAAGTAACGTTCAGATTTGTCTATAAAGTCATTATTGCTGAAGTGAAAGAACCTTTTTGTCTGAATGTGTTGCGTGACATAGTTTGCACAATTACTGGAAAATTGCAGTCAGCTGATGTCTCCCAATACATCGACTGACGTGGAACAAAAACATAGCCACTATACAACAAAATTCCTAAAAATTGCCTGATGTCATTTTCACATACGGAAAAGTCTGTAGTATGTTAAGCAGCATATCGGTTTGTCTCAGTAACGATGTGTGCAATAATCTTTTCAATGAAAAGTTTGAATATCTAAATTGGCGTTCGGTTTGTTAATTCTGTTTTCAAATTTTCCGTAAATAAATGGCAAATCCGTTTCAAAGTTATGTGTACATAGAGTTTCCTCGCTATATTACCCGGAAATTGAAATTCCTTGAAACCAGTAAGCTAAATGGCCGATGTCCTATATATAGGACACTAAAGAAACAAGGTATTTTTATCACATTATTTTATTTTCTGAGTTTAGACAACTAATGTATCAAAAAGAATTACATTTTAAGAATATAAAACAAATGCTTACCTTCGACTTCTCGGCGTTTTCCATTTTCTGTTTCGAAGACAAGAGAAACGTTTATCAACAATCGAAATTCCAGATACTTAACGATACCAGATTTCCCACCAAAATGTACCAATCTTCCACACACGACGAAAAAAGAAAGCATGTACTTGTCTGAGCATCCACAGAACAGAACAACATTCGGTTGATTAATCAGTGTTGCAAACCGACGTATTTTGTCACTGTCCTATATATAGGACATTGGCGCTTAACCTCAAATACTTAGATATAAAGAATGAAAACTATAATCACATGAGTGTAGTGGAGAGAGTCTTTTGTATTTGAACAGCATACATACCATTAACAAAAATTGTCCTTCCATCGTTGGATTAAGGTGTTTCCAATACCTTTTAACTTCGTATTCTGGGTAACTCGTTACAAGATATTCGCAGTCCTGCCTAATTTCGTCTGCCACCTTGTATTAGATGCCGTGTAGGTTTCCATTTCTTGCCTAAGGTATTCAGTAATAAATTGCTCTTGTCTACCTTGTATGGTTTATTTCCTAATAGTTAAGAAAGTTATATCTATCTATCCTCTCTCCTCTCTCTCTCCACTAGAGAGAGAGAGAGAGATACAGAACCGGTTGTTAAAAGATTAGAATAACACTACTGCGTATATGTATTATACGCAGCGCATAAACTAGGCGTTTCCGCACCGAGTAACTATCACCACGACAATTAGCGATACACAATTAGTCGGGGTACCAATTTTGATAAATATTTAGTTATCACGGTTCGCATACGTTGCTTTTAAGAACGACAAATACACAATTTTGTTGCTCAGAATGCTCTTGTTTTCATACCTTCCTTAAACAACACACACATGGGCTTTTAGAAGACAATGGTACATTAAATTAATCGAAAATGGCAAAGAAACTTTGTTCTGAAAACTGAAAAGTGTAGAGAAATGGGTGCTTGTCTGATTTTCACCGAAATAACTAACTTTCACATGGCGTAAAATATTTGTTGATCTCAAAGTCGGATAACACAAGAGTCCGAAAAAAATATGTTTAATTAATTATCTGTTGTCTTGTGGCTTCTCGTCATATCTTGTGTGACTTGCTCCAAGTTAATTGGAATGTTGCAGATTTCATATATTTTTATTAAACATTTCACATCGTATATTTTCTATCAACTCAAAATTTGGGACGTCTCGTTTCGAAGTTTGAGAAAATAGTAAAGACAGAGATATATTTTCGTATCGAGACAGTATTTTTTTTCGAAACGAGCCTTAAATTTCAACTCAACTCGTCTCGTGCGCATACGTAGTTACCTATGAAGGCATTCAAAGAGAGTGTTGTGTTCAGGAAGCAGAAAAATAACAACATAACATACTGTAAATATATTGAAAAAATGTTATTAGGGAATCCCAGCTCTGACATTACTACTGAAAATACAAAAATAAGACCATGAATTGTAAACTTTCTATTAGAATTAGATGAAGTAGAACAACATAACAATATAAATCTAAATATAAAATATCCCTTTTAATAGGGGTACAAATACTGAAGCAGTTATAACTTCAATTGTACCTGCTACCAGGATTGAAGTTGACACTGGAAACGAAATCCATATAAGTACAAAAATCAGCGGTGCATTCGTGTACTGACGGATGCAAGACCAGGCATGAGAGAATCGAAAACTAAAGGAAAACTAGTGAAAACCTCACAACACAGCCCATTGCTTTTCGAGAACTCTGTGCTAATTTACATGAATTATCACACCCCAGCAAGGAAACGAATGCCGGGTATAATCATGGAATAAGGAAACGAGCATGCACCAATTTGTGCGGGCTAGTTCTAACGGAACCATTTATTTAGAAAAAAGCTTGGAAAGTAACATCATTTGTAAATGAAAAATGCAATGATTTTGAGAAAATATCCCAAGTGCAACTGTTGTTATTCTATTTATCTATAACATTTGGTGCTTGGGGTCCCGGTTTCGATAACAGCCCCGTCCAAGTGAACTTTGTGGTGGACAAACACAGTGTGCTTGGGTTTTCTCGGGGTTCTTCCGTTTCCTCCCACTTTCTTCAGTCTACCATTTCATTCATTAAACATCATCACCGTCTCCTTTAGCCTAACCGGCAAAACGTGGGAGAAAAATGATTTCATTTCATTTTTCTCTATTTATCTATATACGCTTAGTCTCAAAATATGCTGTAGTATAAATTCAAAAGTAGCGTAGTGCATGACGATGTTAGTTGTTGTATTGCTTGTAGTACGTATTACTGTTTGAAGATAGTAATAAGCTAAAGGCACGTAGCCAAGGGGGGGGGGTCCGGGGGTCCGGACCCCCCCTTCGAGACCAGAAATGAAAAAAATTAAGGAAGAATAAGACAAAATGAAATGACTGAAAGAAGGATCAGCGTTAAAAATTAAAAAGAAAACTACAGGAAGCTTTTGCTTAATCTTTCTTATAAGGAGATTTGTATTACTTGCAATATGGTGGCGATGTATTCTGGAAGATTCAGGGAATTTGAAATTTTAAGAAAAGTTTTGGAATTCTCAGAATTCCTGCTACTAGTCAGGGAGATTTCAAGCTTTCGAAAGCATAAGTGCCGTTGTGTAACAGCGTGGACATTTTTAATCATAACTAATCGTCATCGCATCCTTGCAGCATCAAACATTTTATTTCGAGGATAATTTTCTGTTGCTCCTTTAGCCTGTCATTTGGAACCGACAGTAGTTGACGGAATAATAATAATAATAATAATAATAAAAAATATATGCTGGAAGTTCTGTTTGCATTTGATTCAACAGAGAAAGGAACGCATATATTGTAAAACTAGTTGAATATACACATGCTTCCCACACAGACTGTATTTGGAAATCAACGCCTGTGGGAGTATTAACATTGATCTCAGCGACCGCGAAAACTATGGATTTGATACTAATATCGGTCATTTTGGGCTATTTTTACATGTCTCGGTATCCACCCATCACTTCCGGCCCGCATACTTGCAAGTTATCGCTAATGGAAGTGTCACCATTGATTTTAGCGACCGCGAAAACTATGGATTTGAACTAATATCGGTCATTTTGGATTACTTTTATATGTCTTGGTACCTCACCCCCCTCCGGTCCGGAGCCGAACAGCGTGAATTTGGAAGTTAATGCGACTGTAGTTTCACCATTGATTTCAGCGACCGCGAAAATATGAATTCGACACTAATAGCTCAAGTGGTAGAGCGTTGACTTCGCATTCGGGAGGTCGTGGCTTCGAATCCCCCTGCCTACCATCCTGACTGAGATTTTTCAGGGTTTCCCTCAGTCCTACTAGGCAAATGCCGGGATGGCACCTACTAAACAGGCCCTGGCCGATACCTTCCCAAATACTTTTCATTGTTAATGTTGATTATGTATTTCATGTAAAATGGCCTCTGAGCTGTATCTGGTGATTGTTAAATAAATAAATAAATATCGGTTATTTTCTACTACTTTTACATGTCCCGGTAAACGCCCCCTGAGACCCCCCTAGTACGAATTTTGACAAAAACGTTTAACTCTGGTCTGGAGCCTAGACCAAGGTATTCGTTACTAAAATTTGGTAACTTTCGGTCAATTTGTCTTGTTCCCAAGCCGATTCCGGTAAACGCCCCCCTGAGACCTCACTGTTTCGAAATTAAAAAAAAACGCATCGTCTTGATCTGGGACCTGGGCCAAGGTACCCCTGACCAAAATTTGGTAACTCTCGGTCCACTCGTCTGGTAACCAGGCCGCACACAGACAGACAAACACACAAACAAACTCTTTATTTTATTTATATTAGAACATAGTTTGCAAGACAGTATTCAGTATGTACTTTTTATAATAATTGAGGTCATAATGAAAAGAAAATTGTAATATTTGAATAAACAGGAGAAGGACGTAAATATTGCAAAATCTTTTTCAATACATTTTATTTTATTATTTTGCTCGAAATTTCTTCATAGTTTGTTATTAAAATACTTGCCAACATATCCTCATTTTATTGTTCTAACAAACCAATATATGTTGCTAGTAAAGTAGTTTAGATCGAGCTCCTGGGCCTTCAGAATTTCATGTCACTTCCCTCCCCCCCCCCCCCGTTACGAAATCCTGGCTAAACGAACCAATATATGTTCTATTAAAATAGTTTAGAGTGATCGACCCCTTTTGTGATGACCACAATATTTCATGTCACGGACCCCCCCTTCACGAAATCCTGGCTACGTGCCTGTAAGCTAGTAGTTTTAATATTGTATAGAATAATTGAAATCCGTTTATGATCGACTATGACATCCAAGACCCAACATTTGACCACATTCCGTTCTTAATTTGTTAGAGTGTTGAACCCGATTGGCTCGACATCCCGCTGCAGGGCCCTTTTCACTATTACACTTGAAACAAAAATAACAAATATAGCCTATTTATGTTCAAGTATTTCTCAGCCAAACAAAAACGAATTTGATAATCATTTGATAAATTGAAACTTATCATCAATATGAAGAAACAAATTATGAAACTTTGGCTAACTACATTTATGTAAAGTAACAAAGAAATTGTAATTGTAATTACATTTAGAAAAGGCATGGAAGATTAGGTCTGTTCATTGTGATGTTATTGAATTATTTTATTCGAAAAGACCTAAATGAAATTATTAATTTTCACCCAAATGAAAATTAAAAGCTTGAAATGAGTAATTTGAATTTTAAGAACATTATCATTGAAATTGCTCTGAAGTCACTCGATGAAGTTTATGACAATTTCGGAAGTTGTTTCAATTTAATAGTGGTTAAAATACTAGCGAAAATGATTAATGCCTATATGCAGTGGAAATTACCACACACTTGAATTATGAATGTGAAAGCACCAACTGAATAAACTTGCTAAATAGCAATAGTAACAATATGTGTATAACGGGAACTCCAAGCAAATAAAGCTATAATAGATCACATTCAAACCAATATGACAAATAAGAAAATAGTGTCAAAGCAAATTACAACATAAATTACGAGCACTTTCTTGTCCATATTTCAACGTTATTGCTGTTACCGAACGCAATAAAAAGAGTACGGGAGGGTGGCTCAGTGGTAGAGCGTTCACCTCCGGTGCTTAGCGTCCCTAGTTCGATCCCTGCTCGCGCCGTGTTAACTTTGTGGTGGACAATCACCGTACTCTTGGGTTTTCTCGAGGTTCCCCCGTTTCCTCCCACTTTCTTCATTCCACCATTCCATTCATTTCTCATAATCACCGTCTCCTTTAGCCTAACCGGCATAAGCGTAGGACGTAAAACTTAAAGATTTCATTTTATTTCATTTAAAATAGTGCGGGAAGATATATTTCGGGATTATAAAAATAAAATATAAGATAAAAGAGAGAAAATAGTTGGAAACCGAAGATAGTTGTACATTAGTACATGCCCATAAAAATCCTTACAAATTTTTAATGAACAATATACGTTCGATTTCATTGATTGCATCTTGGGTGTAGCGTTCGTTTGAGCATCGAAGCCATTTGAGGTGGATCACTACCCAGAAATCAATCCGTATTTAGTCATTGTCTTAACTGATACTCAGTGAAACATTACATATTATAAATATTTTATATAAGATAGAGTTGTGTTTCAGCTACAACATAAGACACTGATTCATTTGGTTGTGTTTTCCGATAACGGAAAACGTAGAAAAGAAAAGAAAATATTTGTTCGTTTTACAATAAGCACACAAGATGGCCTTGGTATTAGATCTTACTCGAAGTGTTTAGTTTTATAAAATGTTTATTTGTATTTGTAAAGTATTTTAAAGTGACGATCTTATTACGAAATGAGTATATTGTTTGACCGTTTTTGGTGTTATATTTCACATTTTATTTAAGTATTAATTAACATTTAGGAAAATAGATTTTGAGTAGAAACTCTCGCAAAACACTACAACGCGTTGCTGCTAAATATGTACGCTTATTGTGGTAGTCTTCTTGGATTCTTGGATTCTATCATTGCAGTTCAAGAAGCGGAACTTCGCTGTGAATTGCGGTAAAGGTCGGAAACTAATTTCTCAAATGAGTATTCAAGCAGAATCCCCTAATTATTTCCTTTATTATATGGCATCAATAAACACTCGACACTATCTGGCAATGCCGCATTATTCAAGCAGCGTTTAGCATAGCACCCATAACACCTAGTGATTTACCTTAAGACGTGAACCTATAGCTTAACGTGGTATCCAACGTTCATGAGCTCCAACCGGGAATCAAAACTGGGTCCTTCCAGGCCAAATGTGGGTACTCTAACCTCTTCGCTTAACTATTTTATATATAACTAATAAACACAACACAAAAACCGAATTGTGAATGATAACTGCTGCACTAAACAATGGAAATGGGATTCTCTTTGGAAAAACGAATATTTAAAATGTATTCAATCGACAAATATGAAAAATACCACAAAACGTTAAAGACCATTATCGAATATGTTAGTAAAAAACTATTGCATATGATAAATTTATATGACAAAAACAGGAAAATATTTTTAAAAGTGAGAGGTAATCACATCAGCAAAAAACAATTCAAAGAAGAGGAAGGTATATGAATGAATAACACCAACGACGTTGGAACACTTCTTAATGTCCTATAAAAGTAGCCACGAGCTCAACAAGGTTTTCACAGGATTTGGCTCAAAATTGGCTCACTATAAAGTTACTACTATAAGATTATCCTTAACATACATAAGCCTTTGAACTTTTGAAATCAAACTATCTGCATTATATCCTGTGAATGCATCTTGATACATTGCTGTTATAACTCAATCTTACCTCATGCAGCAATTGCTATTCTGTTTCTCCGAGGCGTTCATATTATCTGGAAATTTTGAAGCAATTTCTTTTTGAGAAAAGTAAGTAAAGGTGAAAAATATAGCATAATTAGAAATATAACGAATAAAAAAGTGAAGGGAGTTCCCCTGTGGTTAATCGGTTAGTGTACGCGCCTTTGGCATGGGAGGCCCGGGTTCATTTCCCAGCAGGAGCTCATTGGTTCGGATTCAACGTTAAGGTGTTTGTCCATGACATATTACTGCTGAAACGCACACTAAACTCAGAAAGGTATGAGATTAAACTCAGCATATAATATAACAATGTAAAGACAAAACTTGACAAATATTCCAAAGAGGAGATAGCACCCGATCTACAGGATACAATTGACAGATCTTCAAAAACGGATCACGATATGAAAAATATTATAAGTGTAAATTAAAGGTAAAGAAATATTTAAAACGTATGGTTTAAGCAAGATACATGCGAAAGTAATATATAAGTTATTTTAAACAAAACCTCTACTTAATTTATCATTAATGATGTTTCAAATAACATCAAAGATGCTCTTGATGAGAGTAGATACGTAATAAGTACATCATTGACCTTTAAGGAGATAATACTCTAGGTCACAAAATACTACTTCAGAAACTGCAATGTTGTGGATTATAGATAGTCTAATATCTACAGTCTATTTACAGTCTAATATCTGCTTAAGAAATTGCGTGAAATACTAGTGTGAATAGACATGCATCAATCACATCATCAATGAACTTTGAAATTAATTAAGATTCATTTTTAAGGACATTACTCTTTCTTTTACAATTAACATACTAACAAGTGGATTGAAGATTTCCACTGTTGAATGTTTACATATGATACAATTACATTTTTGAAAGTATGAGAACTAAAATCAGCACAGAAGTTTTTTTTGTGTTGAGATAGATATTCACATTAATTTCAAATAAATGAAATAACTTTCATTTTTAAAAATTCGTGCGTAGAAAAGCATTATTTTGTCTTGGAGAAGTTTGAAGCAGATATTGATTTACTTCGGAACTTCATAAGATAGCATTATGCAGCTCCTTAGTATTAAGTCTATTGCTGCAATGATTATACACATATTTTTTTGTTTTGTAGTCCTTATAATGTTACCAGGTTTGATCCTTGTACGTCCCTGTTCGGGAACACATTTCTATAACTCAAAAAGGTTTGGTTTCACGTTACTAACAGGTTCGATAGCGCCCGTTCATGGTCGGGACGCTAATTCGGTAAAGTGATTGGTGGTTAGAATTAGTAGTACGGGCGTTATAACATGCCACTGGCTAGCATGAAACGACAAAACAAAAGGAATCTCATACTCACATCAATTGGAACGTGTAATTGAATCAACAAGGTACACATTTACAATACACTTACCTTCTCCTGAACTTTCAGAACATATTCGCAATGATAGTGAATTGTTTACGAGATTTAAAACCTTGATGACAATCATTTCGATGACGCGACTACATAACACAAATCGTTCGTGTGTTAGTATAAAAAATTGCAAATTATACTTTATTCTGACGAACACATTAATATGACAAAACCAACTTCATATATATCGTGAAGTCTAAATTCGTATCAAAACACCATATTTAAAAAAAGTAACGAAATCAAAATTTTAATTATTGAAATATATATATTTTGAAATATATAGATGTATTCACAACAACGAAAATATTTACGTTTTATTTATTTGTGTAAGGAACATGCAGAATTAATTATATAGTAAGCACATAATATATTAAAATTTTATCCAGTAGTACCAATATTACACAAAATAAACTCTTTGTCTTTTAATAAAATTTTCGTTGAGTTACGTATTAGCACAATATCAAGTAATTCTCACTGGAATGATAATAATAATAGCCCTTTTGTGTGCTGGCAATTATTTGCACTAACGATAACACTGCTCTACAATGATTTTGCTGTTTGGAATTTATTAACATTTTCTTAATGTTTTTGACCTGAGAAATCCAAAAATGTAGTTACTATTGCTCTATCATGTACAGTTTTCTTAAAATAGAGTTGAGAGGGAGAGGAAAATAGCCATGCAAATGTATATTTCGGAAGAAATACTAATTATAATTACAAATATAAAAAGATACTTTTAATGCCATATCTTCTGATTATCTTTGAATTTGTATTAAAAGACGTGCAGTTACTTATTCTGCTAATATTGAAAAATATGTACAGTATCTGCTAGCACTGAATGATATCACAACTCGTTACACGTTTTTAACCGAACAACAGCTCTGTGTAAGCTGTGATTGCGAGAACTACGGGTCGCCGTATATTTTGTTGTCGTATCTAGCTGTGCTCTTTGGTGTTGAATCGAAATGGAACATAAGAAGTATCGGAACAACCCTAGTTAGTTATGCTACATCTGTGGCAGTTATTTAGTGTCGAAATAGAGACAAAAGATTACATCGTTTGTGAAACGTGCATATTACACCTATTTCGGAATAAAGGCAGGAGATCAAGACAAATCATTTGCGCAATACAGTATGTAATGTATGTGCCCAAGGAACTGGACAAAATGTAAGAAGAAATCCCTACGTTTCGGAATGCCAATGATATGGCGTGAAGCGAAATATCATAGTAATCACTCCTATTTCTGTTCATGTGAGGTTAAATGTTTTACCGCTAAAGCAAACGAAGCCTTACATATTCTAACCTGCCATCTGCATTATGACCTGTACCACATAGTCCTGGAATTCCAGTACCTAACCCACCTCAAGAACTAATATCTACAGATTCTGCTTCTAGTAGCACCGAATCTAGTGATGTGATATATGGCAGAGAAGAGGAAACTGCTGAGCCGAAGTTATTTACAAGCCCAAGTTAAACGATTTAGTGTGAGACCTGAATCTCTCCAAGCAAGCAGAGGAACTCTTAGCCTCAAGGCTTAGTAAAAATAATTTGTTGGCTTCAAGGACATCATTTGTATATTTTAGACATCGTGAGAAAGAATTTGTACAATATTTTTGTGCTGACGAAAACTTAATTTTTTTTGCAACGAAGTCAGAAATCTCATGATAAAACTTACAGGGGATGAATATAATGCAGAGGAATAGAGGCTTTTTATTGATCCAACAAGAGGAGTTTGAAGGGTGTGCTTCTTCACAACAGCAGCGAACAATCCTTTGTAACCATTCCTCATTCTGTACATTTAAAAGGGACTTACGAAAATATGCAAATGTTTTTGAAAAAAATTAAATACGAGGATCATCAGTGGTTATTGTGCTGCGATCTTAAGTTAATATGTATGCTTTTGTACAGCAGCAAGGGTACATCAAATATCCATTCCTCATTTGCGAATGGGACAGCAGAGAACGCGATAAACACTGGGCTCAAACTGACTGGCCTGTCAGGGAAATCCGCAATATAGGAAGTAAAATTGCGAAAAATGTATGCCTCATAGACCCTTCATAAATCATATTTCTCACATTTGCATATTAAACTGGTCCTAATGAAACAATTTGTCAAAGCTTTGAATAAAGATGGTCAATGCTTTCAGTATCTAGTAACAAAGTTCCCATAATTTTCAAGTGCTGTTAAAAGAAGGAATATTCATCGGTCCTCAGATCAGAAAGTTGTTTAAGGATTATGACTGTGAGCATTGTATGACAAGTGTTGAAACGTAAGCATGGAGTGCATTCAGGAACGTGTAGCATAATTTTCTCGGGAACAGGAAACACGAAAATTACAAGTACATTGTATCTAATATGCTCCAGAAGTTTAAAACATTAGGGTGCAAAATGAGTCTTTAAGATTCATTTTCTCTATTAACATTTAGAAAGATTTGCTTCTAACTTGGGTGATTTACGTAAAGAACATGGTGCGAAATTTCATGAGGACATTAAAGCAATTGAATGCCGCTATCAGAGCCGTTGGAGTACAAAAATGCTGGGGGATTATTGTTGGACGTTGGTACTTGAAGATTCACGAACTACTCACAAAATGGAGTGTAGTTTTAGGAGTTTCCATGTGAAAAGGCAGAGACAAAAATGAGGTAACTTGTTTATCAATTACCTTAATAATTTAGAATATCGATGTTCAGAGTAGTTATTAATCAAAATAATGTTCCATTGTTAGAAATATATAGTCACAATATTACTCTATATTAGCAGTGTTGCTGTGTAAATAACACTGTTTACGCAATCTTGATTTCCGATTTGTGAAAAAAATCTGACATGGTGGGGAAACACTAATTGCATTTTCAAAATTAGCAACCTCAAATTATATAAAATCAGGTGTCAAATTAAAAACAGCTTTCAAAAAGTTTCATTTTGTCAAGTAGTGTAATTAATTAAAAAAACTCATTTTATTGATTTATATTCTTTGCACATTCCACTGAATACTACAGATACTTAACACGTAATTGGGGATTATGGGGGGTTTAACATGCTAAGTCCTCCTTCTTCTTTAAATTCAGGATTTGATTCTAATGTATATTCCCATGGTGAACTCTATCTCAATTTATTGCATTGGAAGATGTTTGATTTTATTTGTGAAATAAATATGCATGACCGAGTAATCCATGATTTCTCCATTAAGTTACACGTAATTGAATTTCGACGTTTTGTTTACTTATATAGATACACTTGTTTCAAACTATTATCGTGCTCTAACATCACTACCTTATAGAATAAAATTTAGCCGAAACTTTTGCTCGATTAATAAAGAATCATGTCGTTTCTGTTAGATATTTCTTGTTGTGCGAGATTCCCTCCGTCTCCCAATGGGCACACACATACATATACTCTTGGCGAGCAAGTTAACAGCGACAGTATCCATACGCCACTACAATAAAAGCTGATTCACACTACATTGTAAGCAATATCAATACTGCACTCTACACACATAATCGAGTTTAATGATATTTATTCGTTTATTCAATAAATTTTCATACATAAAACCTTTGAATATGTATGGATGAAGATTGCGTTTAAGGGACTATATTTCGTTATTCATTACATCACACTACTGTCTTTGTTTTGAAAGCAGAAAACAACTAAGTCTACTATAATCTGTTTGCTGGGTGCTACGAAAAAGAGTGTTGTTGTGCTACAAAGAAGAGTGCTGCTGACGAAAATTCTGCACATCAAATCAGGAGTCTCATTCCACAAGAGAAGGTAATTTCCGGAATATAGTGAATAATAAAAGGAAATTGGGGTCATCCACTTACATATGGCGCGCGAGAGGGACGATGATCTTCAACGAAGATTATCCGAACCCTGGAATCCTGATAAGTCCAAACTTAAAGAAGCCTTTCGGTTATTAATCCTCTTCTTTCTTCTAACACCAGTTGCAAAGAATATATTATGATTCATTCACACTTTAAAAAAACGTAGATGGGCTATTTAAAACCAATGTAATGTTTTGAACACATGTGCTATACAATACGTTTGGGCTTTTTCAAACACAATATCTTTGGAGTATAATACCTTAAACGTACTACATTATTTTAATATGAATTTAGTTCATGTCACTGACATACAATTTAGCTTTCATATTTATTGGGTTTGTGTGACTCGTGCCATATCTTAAACTAAACATTCTCATTACACATCATCAAATAAATACACTTCTCAATACAACATTACATGAAATGAAATTTATGTTCACGTTTGCATTTAAACAACTTCCAAAGCAAACGTTCTTTTAGATAGTATTGCCATTAAATAATATTTTAAAATGTTTCATTCAGATGATATCACTTCATCATATTTATAAACATCAAATAAAATACAAAGTTACATTGACACAATGAATATGTAAATAATTTTCCTTACAACTAAATTAAAATATTACAACACATCATATATCAATCATTTTATTATTGAAATAACATTTATTGATATAATTTGTCGAGATTTGAATTATAAATTTTCGGCGCATACGAGTTTTTCGGCTAAACTTTTAGAAAGTAATAATTCAGTCATGCTATTATCTTACCAGTCGACAGGGATTGCCTTGCTAAATTTGAAGGTGCCTACCCACATTAAAATCATTTCGTTCCCAACACCTAGAGGAGGGTGAATTTCAGAACGTAAGGTTAAAAATAAAAATAATAAAAATAGGGATATTAAGAAAATTGATTACTTCGAACATAACAAAAATATTTTACCGAAAAGTGTGGAAGGGAACCTCATCTCAATGCCTTAGCGTCCAGATTGGCTGGTTTCTCCAGTACTTAGAAAAAAGAGTATCAACGGCCTTCTGGATCTCGCATCGCTGGTCACAGATGCCTGCTAAAATGACTTTAAACACGTTTTTATAATTTATACGGTTCGAAAGAAGTTTTAACTTTTAAATAATTTTTCGAAAATCTTAGACATAGATAGCTGAGGTAAAATTTCCAAAATGTACACAGTCGGTTTTTTTAACATTTCCTTTTACCTATTCCTATCTTTGATTTCTTTAGCACAACAAGAATTTTAAATACTTAATTAACATTTCCTCATAATTAACTGTGTGATTTCTGCTACAATTAATTACTTTGACAAACATTAACTTCATACGTGCATTTGACTTTTCACTCTCAACAATGGCCACACTATATTGTATAACGGCAGATATTTGAGCTTTCGACATACCTCATTCTTTCATGACTTCGCGATTTCGCAATATTATGTAATTTCCTTCATTGTATTTCTCTATTTTCAAATTTTTGTGGGACGAACATTTCTGCCTAACTTTGAATAAAACACCCGGTTCATTTTTCTAATCAAACTGGTTCTTCATTCTCCCTGCATGATTACGCGTTTGTAATGTAACATGATGGTTGCAACATCTAACGCAAGTTATCTTGATTAACACAACTCTGGCTTTCTTCTCACATTTATTTTGAATTTTCAACCTTTTGCTACAACACAGTTTTCTCACCTGATTATTAAATCTTTTACGGGAACTCGTGTTTTTTAACAACTAATTTCAGGGTGTGGTCTGCGTCTTCATACATTGTTGACTTTTTGAGCAACTTACGACACTTATTAAATTTTGACTTTTTACTTTCTTTTTCGGTTACCGTTCCTGACTGCATTTTCTCTACAACACTTACATTTACCTTTTCGTTAATACTTGCCACTGTGTAATTACATGTGAGGGGATGTTGACTTTTTTTAAAAAATTCTTGCAAAGAAATTTTGAATTTTTTTCGAAAGAACCCAAGATTCGGTGTATCCTTCTTACTTTTCGCTTCAGATTACACAACTTTAATTTCCTACAGTGTCTGATTTTACTACCCCGTGACCGATACTGATATTTCTTATCAACATTATTCAGTATGTGTTATTATTCAGCCTACCGAAATTCAACATTATTCAGCCTACCGAAAATATTTTGACAAAGTTGAATTTGTTTGCGACATGATGTTTCATCAACATTATACTTATTAATGCTACATGCGCCTGGACTGACGTTATCATTCATTGCCGTTATTTGGGCACATACAAAGCAGTAAAAAGTTATGAGCATGATTTTCGTAACACATACATTCGTTACTACCAATTTACAACTGTTATCGCTGTTTTGCCTATTGTATATAACCATAACTATGTTCACGAAATACAAACAAATGTCATTTCTTGGAATACATGCGAGGTCATTTAAAATTCTAATTACATATCAATTGGAACATGTGATTGAATCAACAAGGTACACATTTGCAATACATTTACCTTCTCCGGAACTTTTAGAACATATTCGCAATGATAGTGAATTATTTACGAGATTTAAAACCTTGATTACAATCATTTCGATGACGCGACTGCATGACACGAAGCGTGCGTGGGTTAGTATAAAATATTGCAAATTATACTTTATTCTGACAAACACATTAATATGACAAAACAAACTTCATATATATTGTGAAGTCTAAATTAGCATCAAAACATTATATTAAAAAAATAACGAAATCAAAATTTTAATTATTGAATTATATGTATTTTCAAATCTATAGATGTATTCACAACATAAATACCTACGTGTTATTTATTTGTGTAAGGAATATGCAGAGTCAATTATATAGTGAGCACATAATATATTAAAACTTTCTTCACTAGCACCAATATTACACAAAAGAAACTTTGTTTTTTTTATAGATACAATTTCGTTGACTTAGGTATTAGCCTAATATCAAGTAATTATCACTGCAATGATAATAATAATAGCCCTTTAGTGTGCTGGCAATTATTTTCATTAACGATAATTAATAAAAACATTCATTTTATTGATTGATATTCTTTACACATTCCACTGAATACTATAGATACTTAACACGTAATTGGGGATTAGGGGAGTTTATCATGCTAACTTCCTCTGCTTCTTTAAATTCAAAATATGCTTCTAATGTACATTCCCATGATGAACTCTATCTCAATTTATTGCATTGGAGGATGTCTGATTTTATTTTTGAAATAAATGTGCATGATCGAGAAATCCATAATTTTTCCATTAAGTTACACGTAATCGAATTTAGACGTTTTGTTTACTTATACAGATGCACTAACTTCAAACTATTATCGTGTTGTAACTTCACTACTTTATAGAACAAAATTTAGCCGAAACTTTTGCTTGATTAATAAAGAATCATGTCCTTTTTGTTGGATATTTTTTGTTGTGCGAGATTCCATCCGTCTCACAATGGGCACACACACATATATCCCTTTGGCGAGAAAGTTACCAGCGACATTATTCATACCCATGTTCAAACAAAACAACGCTGATTCACACAACGATATAGGCAAATATAATCAATAGTGCACCATTACACATAATCCAGTTTAATGGTAGTTTTCCATTCATTCAATAAATTTACACTCCAAAAACCCTTTGAATATATACGGAAGACGGTTGCGTTTCAGTGAATATATATCGTTACTCATTACATCACCCTACTGTCTTTGTTCTGAGAGCACAAAGCAACTATAATCTGTTTGATGGGTGCTACGAAGAAGAGTGTTGTTGTGCTACAAAGAAGAATTCTGCTGACGAAAGTTGTGCGCTGCAAATCAGGAGCCTCATTCGACCCGAGATGGGTATTTCTGGAATATAGAGAATGATATAAGAGGATGGGGGGTCATCGACTTTCATCCTTAATGGTGCTCTTTAGTGCTTTCTCCTAGTTTCTCAGAAAAATCTAATCTTACTATCAAGGCATTATAATATTTCAGCAGGAATTATTTTCTCTTATTGGTATATGCCTATTCTCAAAGTGACTGTAAATATTCTTCAAGCTGCTGTCTATATTGTGGTTGGTCTGTTCAGTGTAAGCTTTCTATTCCGGTTTTCTAAGTGCATAGTTGAATGAGACCAGGACTAGGTTTCGGGTGGGACTATGATTCAGATGGCACCTTAAGCTTTACATACCTTGTAATATTGCCACCAGTATACCCAACCCAATATATAAATTTAACCAAGAAAGTTCTGTAGATTTTTCACCCACCACATTCGGATATCGATATTTCACCTATCAAAGTAACCTGAAATTACAAAATTGTTCCCATCAGCATTAACGCCCTTTTGCAAACGTTATAGAACGCCTTTGATTCAATCGCCAAGGATTCTATCGTAATGGATTCCATATATAACGCCATGGTGGGCCGTGAAGCTAAGAAGGTGTCAGGTGCATTTTGCATGGAAAGTAAAGCAAAGAAGGTATTAAGTGTTTCCACCTATAGTAGGGATTTTAACTGGTGATTGTCCAATGTGTGCAAACAGGTGATAATCGGACGAACCGTGTCCGGGAAATTTGGAAGATGGAATAGTGTTTCCCATCCAAGTCATAGAATGGTGTCCATGCTCATCATAGCCAAGTAGTGCTTAGGGTTGCCGTGTAGCAGAAGGACCCCTTTGCGACTCAGAAGTGCTGACTCCAGAGTTTTGAGTTTTTCTTGAACATGTCTCAACTGCATACAGTACACAGCTTTATTCATGCTTTCACCAGGTAATAGCACTTCCCCATGTACGATGCTGCGAGCAATCCATCAAACATATAGGAGTACCTCCTTTTGGTGTAGTGCTGATTTAGGCTGTTTCGAGACCGGCTCATGGGATGCTAACCAATGATGACTGCGGCTTGGAGCTTCGTACAGGACCCGCTTCTTATCACATGTCAACACCCTGTCCAGAAATGGCTCCTTACTCAGACGAGACAGCAAAGAAACGCACGAGTCTTCTCGCGGTGCCAAATCATGTGCGAAACATCGACCCAACTTCTAATGATTCCTAAGTTGAAGGAGCTGCAGCCGAATGGGTGTTCATATCACACTGAATTGTTTCGTAGTTCTTCACATGTCTGGCTAGTGTTCGCCTCAATTAATGCCTGAAGATATTCAATGTATACATGTGTTGGTGTTCCGGCACGTGGTGTGCCTTCGGGTGTTTCGTCACGGTTCTTAAACATGTTAAATTATCATTGCACTGTCCGTGTAGTCACGACACCCTCACCAATGGCTTTGCATATATTTCTCCTGCTGCAGCGGCGTTGTACCCCAGTTTGAATCGTACAGCATACACGCGCTTATAACGCCCTGTGGAGATCTCATGTTTACTCTGTTTTTACGCAAATTAGCGGTGTAACTGAATTGCCACAACAAGGTAGTTTGTTCGATATAGCCACTCAAACAACTGACCTTTGTTTTATCTCCATTCGCATTCCACTCACGGAGTGAGGGTCAAAAGAATAGAGATCCTTACAAAAAGAGGCAGAAGTTTTATGGTTAGCTTCATACTTTAATTTTTATTGCTATACAAAACAGTGAATGCTCACATGGCAACACACCGTTAACTGGTATGAAGTCACGACCCTGTGCTGAAATATCGAAACGTTTGTCTTCTTGTTAATATATACAGTTTTATACATTCAACGTAATGCATGAGCATCGGTATTAGGAAACTATGAATAAAGTTTTGTTTAGATAGATCTATAAAGGAAATCATTGTGTAATGAAAATATTAATTCTGAGCTAGATTATCAACACATTAAACTAGCTAGAATTAATAGAAAGAGTTCCGGTGAAATATTTCGAATACAGCCATAGAGGTATTTTGCATTTACCTAAAAACATCCTCTTCATATACTACAATTTCATGGTTCTTGATTTCCCATTCATTATCGTCATTGGAATGTGGTTTAGTGCATGATTTACATCTCTTGTTTAGTAACTAGTTATGTGGGTTTATTAAAAATATCGTTAATTGTTTCGACAACTATATATAGGAAAAGTTTAGAATTACAAGTAATTTGCTGTAAGAATAAGCAATGAATGAAGAAAAGAAATCATTGCGTAATGGAAATATTAACTCTGAGATTCGTTAGCAACACGTTTAACTAGCTTGAATTAAAAGAAAGAAGTCCGTTGAGATATATCTAACACAGTCATACAGGTATTTGACTCTTGTCTACAAACTCCTTCTTCGTATAAAACAATTTTATTTTTCTTGATTCACCACTCATTACCTTTATCCGAATGTGTTTTTAGGGCATGATTACATTTCTAGTTTATTGAGTACTTGTGTGGGTTTATTAAAAGTACTTCAACTTGTTACTTTAACTGTTTATGATGAACAAGCACCCCACATTTAATTAATATACTTTTCGTAGGAAAAATGTAGAATTACAAATAATTTGCTGTAAAAATAAGCAATAACGTAAGAAACTACCATAATTTTACAAGAAATAATCTAATGTATATAATATAACAATGACGGCTATTTCCTGTTATTTTTTTACAGATGTTCGTAATTTCACCGTATGAAATTCCTAACTACAAAGATGTATTATACCAATATTTATATAAGAAGGATAGTCCAAATATTGTTGCTGTTCATATGGATATAATACCAACCGTTAGTTCTGATTCTATTAGAGGATTAAGCATTGATCAAAGACAATGTATCTTCAGGGATGAAGTGAAGTTGCTCACAAGTAGTATATACTCTCCAGAAGCTTGCAAGTTAGAACACCAATATTGGGATGCCTTTAAGACATGCGGTTGCTTCTTGCCAGGATTTTATTACTCAGGTATTTATAACGAAATATTTCCTATTGAGTGATACATGACTAAAGTCCATTCACACTTCAAATTGTTGACGTTTTTCAAAGCTAGTCAACCCACTTTGTAGCCATGTATGCATTGTTTAGGACTAGGTAAGACGGTGTACAAGTACTCTAGTTTGTTCAAAAGATGTCATAGTAACAAACTGTAAAAAGTAGAATAAAATGCATGCCTCTGCAACGAATAAACAATCGGGAAAACACACCGTTTGGTATCAACAGTCATTGATATCATCAGACAGTCATAAAGTGATCTTAGATATACAATGAAAAGTCAATGTCTCTCAAACTCTCATTTCGGTTCCCAACATAAAATATTTTGCAAATTCTTTGGATGTTTTACATTATCCGTTTCTACATAACCTTCACTTCTGTTAGTTTTCAATTGTGATATCTCTGCTGAAATTGCATGATAAAAAACCACGTCGTTCATGCTGATTTGACTCCTAACTTTGTTTTGAAAAGGAACCTTTATGCGTAAAACAATTATATTTTCAATTTTTTAAAAAATACGTATTATTGTTATGCCAATTACATAGTTCATTTATGCAAATCATTGCATCAGTAGGAAACAAGTCATACCTTTCAAATATGAGAAATAGTAAAAATCTATTTTTGAATATATTGTGAGCACATAACATTAGTTCGTATAAGTTGATCTCTATTTTATAAGACACATATGTCTTCATTAGAACAATTTACAAAACGAACGGAACACGAGGTTTCTCTTGCTGAACGTCGTAACATATCATTCACTATCCATTGCTATATTCTAAGCAAACGAGAACTCTAATTTTGTAAAGAAGAATAAAAAATAACCTAAACCGTGTCAAGCAGGATTATGGATGACTGTTTCTGATAATATTATAACATTTATCTCCATTCTTCCGGTTAACATATGCATGATTACTGGATTTCCCCTCAAGATGTAGAACTTCGAACAAAGAAAATTTATCATTCACCATGTAAGGACAAATTAAATTTAGAAGTATTAGTAATCAGTAGAGTGGACTCGGAATTGAAAATTTGGGAGAACCAAATCAACATCTATAACGCCTCGACTACTCGTCCACTACTAACAAAGCCTCCTTATCTAAGAGTAGTCTTCATAAAACTAAGGCTAGAAAGAGAAAGAACGAAAAAGTGTATGAGTGATAAAACAAAAAATTAACGATGACATCTTTCACTTTCCGAATGATAAATTAGCTAAGTCTCTGTTAGGAGAACCCTTTTGAAACTAATCATCAAATAGTATTCGGAAAAATTATACTTTGCCCCTGTAATTTATTTTTGTGATAATAGTTACAGAAACAATTCGGAAAAAAGGTTTTCAGCAACTGCTCGGTTATATTCGCCAAGAAAAATGAGGCGTTAAACTTTTAGTTTGTTTTAATTCTCGGTAAAAAAAATTGGTTATTCTTTATGATAAATTAGTAATGTAGTTTTTTGCCAAGCTATGCTACTGTGTGATAAAATTTTCAGCAGGGAATGTCTTAAATCGAACCACTAAAACTATTATGATATTGCAAAAGATACGTAGTCATACATGACATATACAGGATGATCGTAAGCAGGATTCAATAATGTTCAGAGAAAATTGGAATCCTTTTATGGACTACGTCCAAAAAGTGAGCTGAGATCTATCACAATTCATGCAGATCTGTACAGAGAGAATTACATGTTTCCTCCTTTCTCACATAGATACTATTGATGTATAATTCCGTTTGTTTCGTCAATATTTGCAGGGAATTTTCCCGGGAAGATTGACAAAAATGGAATATGGCCGGAATTTATGTACAAACACAAAATAAATTCATTTTATTACGATGTTCTGATTTCAAAATAAAATTCGTTTCGTATCACAAAATATTTATTACTGTTATCTTCAAAGGATTCTTTGATATGTATGTTCTGAACAGTATTATGTTATTTTATTACTGTTTTATTATATTTAGAGAGTGCGCACAAATGTATATTTAATTACTATATATTTTATGCGAGTAAATATGTTGAAAAGTATCTAATATAAGAAGTCCACATAATTTAACACCACTAAAATCTTTAAATTTACAGGTTAGTGGAGTTTCTATACTTGGAGCCTACTACTGATAAACATATATAATTTTCTATTGTTTTAAACAAATCATGTCGAGTAACTGGCAAACAAAAACATACGTACATTGTATATATACAGAATGTTGAGGGAATTTGTGCTTCGTTACATTATTCTTATGTGTATTAGTAAATCTCAAGTTTAACAAGATGGGTTATTTGGAACAATATACATGGTGTTACAAAAATTAGTCAACAAACGCTTGATACATGAATACACACATAAAACAAGCAAAAGATCCTAACTAAAACGGGTCTGAAAATACCAGTACTAATGAAACATCCTAGTATTGACGTAAATCATATTATTACTTAGTTATAGTTGCATAATTATTAAAGAAATCGAATTTGTATTGTTTTGAGCTCCAAATTGTTTTAAACGGGAGCAGGTCGTAACTTCCACAGCCCAAACCCCCACACTCAATAAATGTCAAAACGCCCACACAAACGGTCATAACACCCACAAAAATGGACAAACCTCACAAACGAACGAACGGTCATAAACCCCACAGCCAAAACTCCCACATTCAAGAAATGCCAAAACGCCTACACAATCGATCATAACTCCCACACAAACGGACAAATCTCCCAAATGCACGAACGGTCATAACTTCCACAACCAAAACCCCCACACTCGTAATCGGCCATAACCTCCAACGGTCGTAACTCCCACACAAATGGACAAAACTTCCACACATAGCAACGGTCACAATCCCCACATAAATGGACAAAACTCATACATGCAAAAAATTGTCACAACTTCCACACAAATGGACAAAACTCCCACACAATCGTACAAATCTCTGAAATGATTCTGGTTGCATGTCTTGCCCTTGTACATTTTAATATCATTTATTATTCCACTTAAACTGATGTTGCAACTATTCTTCTTGCACTGTTTTCTAATGACAGAAACACTAAAGTGGACGGCATAAAGAGCTGCAACAAAGACGTGCAATCACGATCATTTCAGAGTGTGGGGGATTTGTCCATTTCTGTGATAGTTGTGACAATTTCTGCATGTGGGAGTTTTGACCATTCGTGTGGCTGTTTTGTCCATTTTTGTGGGAGTTATGACCGATTGTGTTGGCGTTTCGACATTTCTTGAGTGTGGGAGTTTTGGCTGTGCGGGTTTTGACCGTTGGTGCGTTTGGGAGATTTGTCTATTTGTGTGGGAGTTATGACCGATCTTGTTCGCGTTTTGACATTTCTTAAGTATAGAGGTTTTGGCTCTGGGGGTTTTGACATAGACCCGCTTAAAACTAAAGATGAATGGTAATAAATGAGAATAATGCAATTTTTCATTTTTCTCCTATAATTTGAAAAATAAAGTTTTGGATATAAATTCCGTCTCAGGAATTTATGTGCCACTATATTTCCATTTCTATAATCCTTTCACTGGGAATATTCCTACTGCCCATTTCCAGTAATTAGTACCTTACCGACAGTAGTCAAGCGTAGTGAAGAATTGAGTGTCTGTAAAGAAACTGGGAAACTTGAAGACGGAATGTTCCAAACAATTCTAAGATATTTTTTATTTATTTTCTGAACATGAAGATATGATGAAATGATTAAAACTGTAATATTTCTTACACATATAAATTTGAAATTTAATGTCTTGGTGTTAAAATATTTGTGTATTGCTATCTTACATTTTTCACTTTTATAACTACAAATTGTATTTACTGGACATTATTACTAAAATGTTATTTATTTCAAAACTATTTTAGCATTCCTTAGAGACTAAAAGCCAATGACTTCAGCTTCATTCTGTTTACATTTTAATCTGCCGTTTTCTATATTTCACAAAAAAAAAAAAACTCGCAAATAAAATAACTTATTAAAAAGAAAATATGTATAAAACATACGTACATTTGAGAGCGAGAACAACAAACCACAGCTTCGAGGGCCAACGGTTTGACGTGCCTTCTCCAAAGATTTTGATTCACCCAATATCAAGAGCAATGCATAAAACACTTAACGCGGCCATCTACAATATATGTTAGTGAATTGGGGAAGAATATATTTATAACAAGTACTCGAAAATTTATTGTTAAGCTGCAGTTTCACATAACAAACCATGTGACCTCGACGACCATCAATATAGTCTCGACCCTGAAGCAGGTCATTAAAATTTAAATTATCTAAATGGTGCAACAACATCAACTAATACTACTGCTATCACACTTATTTGAACAGTACCAACCACAATATTAGTAACATGGAAATAACCTTTGCCTATTGATAATTCCTACCTCCGAACATTTTCTATTTGATATAAATTCTATTGAAATATTTCACTCTCACCGTCCTATTATTTGTACGACACTCCAGATGGTGATCAGAAAAATGGAAACACCCGAACGAAATTGCAACTTACCAGATTAATATGGTGTCGGGTCACCTTTCGCCTTCAGAACAGCCTTGATGCGACGTGGGATGGAGGCATAGAGGCCGTGAGTGGTAGCAAGTGGAATTTTACACCATTACTCGTGCAGGTCATCGGCCAGTTCTGTGAGAGAGGATGGAGGTTGAAATCATCGCCGGAGTCGTGTTTCCAAGACGGACCACAGATGTTCAATTATGTTCAGATCTGGGAATTGGGCGGGCCAGGGGAGGTGTTGGTCTTCATCCCGATGTTTCTCAAACCACGCTGCAACAAAGCCAACTGTGTGAATGGGTGCATTATAATCCTGGAAGATGGCGTCATTGTCCGGGAACAACATCCGGACCATAGGATGCAAGTGGTCTCCTAAAATTGTGACATAATCGTTGGCAGTGTGTCCACAGGACTCAATGAAAACTATGATATGGCGACCCACAGCATCACCGAGCCGCCGCCATTTTTCACAGTTGGGCGGAGACACTGCAGATCATAAGCTTCTATGGGCGTTCTCCACACATAAACACGGCCTGTGGTTGGGAATAGGATGAAGGATGACTCATTCGACCATATCACACGTTTTCAGTCCTCAACGGTCCACGATTCGTGGTCACGGCACTATTTGCGGCGTGCGAAAGCGTTATGGTCCCTGATGAGCGGTTTTTCCCGTGCAACAGGACCCCGTAAGTTCATGTCATGTAATTCGCGGCGGACTGTGATTGTCGAAACAGGGTGGGGGAGGTGCTGATTGAGTTCCTCCGTCACTTGATCAGCAGTGGCACGACGATTCTGCGTGACAATGCGCTTTAATACCCGGCGTGACCTGTCACTCATGATTTTCTTCCGCCCACTGTTCCGCTTCCCCGATGTGATTTTTCCGTGTGTTGTGTAGGCCGTCATCCCCTTCGACAGTGTCCCACGCGACACACCTAACACAGTAGTAACGGCCGTCACACTCACTCCACATAACCGCGCACCAACAATTTGCCCTCTTTGAAAATCTGAGAGGTTTCCCATTTTACACTACCTCCGTCTGCTGCACCCACTGTACACTGCTGTTCCACTGCGCCTGACGTAGTATAGAGACCAACCTAACACACCACCACCAGCGGTAAGGCTTGCGGCCGCCACAACACCACTGCCAACCCATCCATCTGACGTGTTGCCAACTACAGGTGTTTTCATTTTTCTGATCACCATTTGTATCTTTATTCTCGTACGGACGATTGCCATGCATATGTTGTCCAGTCGTGTTCCGGGTTCAATTTCCGCTGGAATTTTAAATGACCTCGCTACGTTTATATTCCTGTCTCTGTAATTCAAGGTCAATGAAAATAGCTGTAAAATGAGTATAATAGAGTAGAAAATAGACATGCTACTAAGATATGTTTGGTGAATCAGTTAACGTCGAAAAAGTAGTCTGAAACACCGGATACCAGCCAAGAGCAGTGCCAGTTAAGGGTTAAAATCGTTCTGAAGGCCATTTACCTCAGCATGTCCTTGTGAGTTTATGTCTTTTTGTTTCTCAAATTAAAGTTGAATTGTATGGACTATTTTTACATAACATTATAGTATTTTCTCATAAACGAGACCAGGATGTTTCGTCATTATTACAAAACAGGAATCGTAAAAGTGTATAATTTGTTAAATACACTTCGCATCTAGGTTTTGTTTCTTTCATTTAACAGTGTAGTCTTAAAGTAGTGACTTAAGTGTCGGTACCCTAGGTTAGGACTTTTGGTTCGACTCTCGTTGAAGTAATTAAGGAAACTGTTATTATATGCAATATCGATACTTCTGATGTATAATAACAAGAAAAAAACATTAAATTTCTCTAAGCCTTACTGTTTAGAGAACTTTCTACAGAGGCGAAACATCAATAACACAAAAAGAAGTCAGTTGTATCAATCTTTATTCATAATGTCTAGAAACGTAACGTGTTCACCAAACAATTTATGAATATATAAAGCAAATTCTCGGAATCATTAACAAATGTGGTTTATTAAGAAGAAACGTCATTGTTTCCTACGAATTGTTTATAATTTTCTAATCTTCCGTTCTTCGTTTTGTTCTGCTACTACTGTAAGAATAGTAATAATACAATTTTTGTTCGTCATGTGCAATAGTTCTATATATTCATTCAATATATGTTAACCCTACGTTTTAATTGAAACAATTCTTAACTATATTCTTATGTACGTATTGTTAAAATGTCAATATAACTCATAAATAATCCTAATTATTTTACCCAAGGGAATACATTTCGGCCCAAAAAAAATCCCCACTTGAATATTTTGCTGAAAAGCAAGTTTTGCTACTATAATGAGAGACTATTTGAACATGATTTTGCATGATCTGTCTTGCAATTTATTTTACAACATATTGTCAAACTTTTTGTACATCTGACATCGATTTCAGTATTTTGTGTGATGACCTTTAGCTTGTTTCAGTGCCTATACTCGTTCCGGCATTGTCGCAACAAGATTGTCACAAGTGCCTAGCTCAATTTCATCATACCACACATGAACCATTTTTTCAATTAGTTTTCTTTTATTTGCGATACAATGTTTGCTTAGTTTAGACGACATAATGGCCCACAAATTTTCAATAGGATTTAGGTCCGGTGAATTTGCAGGCCACCACAATCTCTGGATATCAAGATCTGACACACATTTGTTAAAAATCTTCGAGCGATGACACGCCCCATTATAATCTTGGAAAATGAATGGTCCCAAGTTAACTCCACTGAAATGGTCCCTGGCTATATATAAGAGTTCCTTTTTAGTACCGCACAGTATTTCAAACCATCAATTGAACCAACGCACACTTTCAATCTTCCCACTCGATTTGAACACATCGCTCCCCACAACATAACACTATCACTAAACTATTTTGTTTCTTTGATGCGTTCTTTCTGCAACTTCTCTTCAAGCTCCATCTTCAATTTCACACCGCTATCGTTCCCAAAAACACTAAATTTCTTCTCATCTGAGAAAATTACTTTTTTCCGATCTTCGGCTGTCCAGTTTTCAAACATTTCTACGAATCGCTTTCTGTCCGTAATGTGTTTGCGTGACAAAAGTGGTTTCCTTACAAGACTTTTCTTCTTAATGTTCATGTCAGAAAGCCGTCTGTGCACTGTTTGATGTGAAACTGACACCCCTACTTCCTTACTTATCTTAACAGTTATCTTCCTGGAACTTAATTTCCTATCTTCCTTAGAAATCCTTTTGATTGTCCTATAGGGTCGGATGTTTGTTTTCTTTTTACTCCCACATCTATACCTTAAACTTGATATTCCGGTTTCTGCCTGACGTTTCAAAACGTTACCAACTGTTTTATGATCAATGAGTAGCCTTCTAGCAATATTCCAGTTAGATATCCCTTCCGAATTCCATGCTAACATTTCTCCTTGCTTCAGAGTATGCAGGTCTTTCGCCTTTCCCATGATGTAAACACTGATAATTTCGAGTGAAATTAATATTAAGTTACACAAATACACTTCTACAGCACTGTGAAATTCAGAATCGAAGAACAGTTCACTGAAAAATCATCACTCGGCAGCAACAGCTGACTGAGAATGGCGGGAAAGTGTTCGAGCGGGAAGTCGTGATTAGCGGAAAAGACCAGGAAATGGTGATTAGCAGAGCCACCTAGGGAATATTTTTGAAAACTAAAAATGCTCTAATTTTAAAATTTTGGAATGAAATCTTTCTGTATTTTAACTTACTGCATATTGCCACATGTTATACAAAACAGGCTAACCTGTTTCCTGTCATCGATTCTCTAACAAAATCAATAAAATTAGAAGCAATATCAATAGAATTATTCCTAAGTTTATTACGAACTATTTACAATACCCATTTAACCTTAAACCCATGATAAGAAATACATTTGTTTGAAAATCTGAAAAAAATATACGTTTAAAATAAATATTCAGAGTGAGGATTTTTTAGGACCGGACTAGTGCTACTATGTATCGTGATGAAGACAAGAAATTGTAGTTATTTTATTATTAGCATGATTATAGTCTTACTATCATTATTGTTCTGCCACATTGACAGGTCTTTAGAGCAAATTATTTTTTTATTACTATTTTTAGGTTTAGTTTTTAGATCACCATATTTTCCAGGAGCTGGCACCTTGTTTTTATCAATTTTCTCCTTCCAGAAATTAATCCTTCCAAAGTACCACTTAAAGTCAATTCATTCTTCGACAGTGTCCTAACCATTGTTTCGTTTTTGCTTTCAACTTCAGTATTCTTCTGTATTCATTCACTCTTCTCAGAACTTCTTTATTTCTTATTTATTCTCTCCAGCCGATTTTTCATTCTTCTCCATATCTGCATCTCGAATCTTATAAAGAAATGTGATTATATTTGTAGTAAAACATGTCTGAAAGTATGGTAATATTTGTATGACTCTCCTGCTTTACACTTAATGCTTGATGGAAAAGTCACATCCCGTTCTTATAGCCATTTTTCCCAGAGTTCGCATTTATTTAATATGTAATAAGGAAATAACTGTTTGTGTAACTATTTTTATTTTATCTCATTAATGATGATAATTGAATTTACTATCACAAAAGAACATCCTTGGTTTGGGGCGCATTTCCCCTTTTACTTTCCATTCTACATTAGCTAAAGATGGTGATCAGAAAAATGGAAACATTTGTAGTTGGCAACACGTCAGATGGATGGGTTGGCAGTAGTGCTGGTGGTGGTGTGTTAGGTTGCTCTCCATCTACGTTAGGCGCAGTGGAACAGCAGTGTCCAGTGGCTGCAGCAGATGGAGGTAGTGTAAAATGGGAGACCTCTCAGATTTTCAAAGAGGGCAATTTGTTGGTGCTTGGTTATGTGGAGTGAGTGTGACGGCAGTGGTTACTGTGTTAGGTGTGTCGCGTGGGACAGTGTCGAAGGTTATGACGGCCTACACAGCACACGGGAAAACCACATCGGGGAAGCAGAACAGTGGGCGGAAGAAAATCATGAGTGATAGGTCACACCGGGAATTAAAGCGCATTGTCACGCAGAACCGTCGTGCTACTGCGGAGCAAGTGACGCAGGAACTCAATCAGCACCTCCCCCACCCTGTTTCGACAATCACAGTCCGACGCGAATTACATGACATTAACTTACCCAGGAAAAGCGTTGGGAAATTGGAAGTATTACGATTGGCGTGTATAACCTTGAAGTTAGATATTGCCCTCAACATTGTAGAAGGGAATATTCCGAAGGAGAGGTGAAGGAAATGCGTTCGATCAAAGTCAAGTACAAAAGCAGATGACCTATATTATTTGCAGTATGGAAGAATGATCGACATCAAGCAGTATATGCAATTGCTAATACAATTACCTGGGCTGCAAGTCGCCCAATTCCACACTCCACCGTGGTACATCCACTGGATGAGATCATTTTTTCTCATAGCCACTAAGATAGACGCATATAATTTGGTAGTATCGTTGGCTCCGTTGCCGAGTACATCAAAATTACTCCAAGGTGAAATGTCTTGCGTTTTTTCTCAGATTTTCAATCTGATATAGTCTGAGCAATTGATTCTAAACTTACAGTCATCTAGCCAGAGGTGGGAATACACAATAAACTCAGAAAAATCTTGAATAAAATCTGCTTGGTGGTAGAACTGTTCTTATCTGTGCGGCACAGTGTGTGTTCAGTGTGTGTCCACTTATATGTGCACAAATTGTCAACTGTACTGGTTCGCGATATTGTAACATTGTGCTTCTCCACCTTCTTCTGTGTTCTTCGTTTCATCTGCGAGACCACATTGAATAGCCTAGGAGCAAAGCCTTTGAATGAGAGGATATATGGCCTACGGATTCTTCTGTCCTTTCCCCGACATGAATTCAGTCAGACACGTGAAGAGTACTGTGAGACGACGTCTTACAGTACGTCCGGATGCACCATTGATCGCACAGAAGTTGTCAACTGCGCTGGCCGAAGAACGGAACACCACTTCAAACAACTCACTACCAAGTTTGTGATCAGCATGAGCACTACCCTCATATTACAAACTATTCATCGCTGTCAGTGGTGGACGCATACCTCTTTCAGAAAACTTCACTTCTTCCGGAATGCAAAGAGGCCACCACGAGTCGTAGTTGCTTCAATCTAATTTACTGTTCGAGGTTTGCTCTTCTGATAACTTATTTTCTTTAACGATTTGCAATCCAGTATATTTCAATTTCACGAAGAAATATTAGTTTATGATTAGTGATACTAGAAAAAGCACTATAGCGATAAAATCTATGATTACTAGTTAATCATAACTATTTTTAGTACTGTTTGCTTAAACATCCTACGAGAACTTTTTGAATAATAAGCTTGACGATATATTTCTTGCAATTAAACAGTTTGCCACTCACTGAATTGAACTTTGAGAGTGCTCAAAAGATGATTACTCAAACAACTCGTTCTTCTTGAAGACATCGAAATTATCACTTATACAGAGACTGTGATGTACACTTCGTGTTAATGAGTTAGTAGGGCCATACTGCACAACAATATGAGTATGTATTCAGGCGAGCAAGGAGGAGATTGCGAATATTATACTTAAGAAAGAAGACCCCACTAGCCTTATTTAAATCTGTCACCAGAATGCCTATGGTCTCCGTGCTAAGTTAGCATCATTTGGCTCTTGCACTTTCAGAACGACCACTGTAAGCATCAGTATGTTAAGTTGATTGTAAATGTAAGGATCATTTCCTGTAAAAGTTTAGTTAAAGGTCAAAAAATGCAGAAAATCTAGTTTCTTAGGGATGAAAGAAAACCTCGCACTACAATTGCTTCTAATACAGAACAAGGTTAACAAGTTTGTAATCAAATCACCTAGTAAATCAATGACGATGCCGTGAGCAAGTAGACTGTCAGTTTGCGTATGTAGAAGGTTAATAACTTTATATATGTATATATGTAGGGGATGGACAAGATAATCTAAAAGCACTTCATAAAGTACATGAGCACTTCATGAGTTTGGCCCTCCACTGTACAACACGTGTTGCGGTTGCCGATCGTTTTTTGTCTTCAATGTGTCATGCGGACCTTCCTCTTCCGTCAGCAGTAAACAGTTCACCTGTGAGTGTCGTGGTGTGAAAGTGGTGCGGTAAAATATTCGACCTCACATACTTCCAAAGAGGCATGCTCATTGGTGCCCGACTGCCCGTGTAGTTGGAGCTTCAGTAGCAACTGTGACGAACCTTGGGGGGGTATCGTAAACATTGTGGACGGCGAACATTGTGAGGCACTGTGTCCAATGTCACAAGGACATACACATTTCAGGGAGAAACGACTTCTGCAAAGCACAACAGTGGTAGATAGACAATGCTGTCAGATAGGGACCGGATTTAATTAAAACGTATTGTAGCAGCTAAAAGGAAGACCACTGCAATGAAAATTACGTCTCAACTCAATTCCGTTCTACAGGAACCTGTTTCATCGAAAACAATGCGTCGGTAATTTCATAAAATGAAAATTCATGGCAAAGCCTCTATCGCCAAAACCATTTTCACAGCAGTAAATGCGAAAAGGCGTATCCAGTGGTGCAAGGACCACAAGACGTGGACGCATAGGCAATGGAAAGACGTAACGTGGTCTGATGAATCGACCTCCACTTTGTTTCCAACAACTGGTCGTGTTTCCGTATGGAGAACACCGTCGCAGACCTATGATACAGATTGTCTGCTCCCAACTGTAAAACATGTGGGTGGTTCTGTTACAGTATGGGCAGTGATATCGTGTTTTTTTTTGGAGGTCCCATCATAGCCCTGCATGGATTGATGAATGCTAAGGCGTATGAGGCCATTTTTGGATACTAGGTTCTACCCATGGCCCAAATATTGTTAATTGTTACTGATGGCATCTAGCAAGACGATTTGGCACCCTGTTACGCTGAGAAAACGGTGAAATCATGGTTTGAAGATCATGACCAGGTGCTATTACACCTCCCGTAGGTCCCGCAATCACCATATCTGAACATCTTTGAGCCATTGTGGTCTGAGTTAGAAAGGCGTGTTCGGTCTCATTAACCTCCACCAGCATCCCTTAAAGAACTGGAGTATGTTTTGGATGAACAATGATACAAAATTCCACACACCACGATTCAGGAGCTGTATACGTCCATTCCACGTCGGGTCCAAGCTGTTTTGGACGCAAAAGGAGGCCCCTCACCATACTAGGTATGATTTTCACACTTTTGAAAACGTTTTAGGTTTTTTGTTTTCTCCTGCCCGGTACGTGATATTTTCCCCTATATTAGGAACGAACCATCTAACGAACATTGGTTCCCTTCGATGTTAGATCCATGTGTCTTGGCAATAGCCTTGTGCTGTAACTTCCAATGTAGAAGCTTCCTTTAATTTCAGAAACGGGAATCTTGACCCACTTCTTGTTGCATCCTTTCCAGAGGATGCGGACAGTGATAATACAAGATACACATTCTCATTTTAATAGGACAAATCCGTAAGCTAGAGACTGGCTGCAGTCAACCTCATTCGTATGTCCTGTTAGTGAATTGCCTTAATACATCGTATCTGTCACCATCTGCTGCAGAAATCTCTGTCTAGAACGGGATGTTTGTGATGAGGCCATATCCATGTACACACGAGATTGATTTAATGCATTTGGTCAAACGGGGCAGATCGGTATAATTTGCTGTGAGGAATTCTTGCTGATAAAAATTTTAATTACTTTTGCAGCTTGTATGCACCTGTCGAATAGCTTACTTTCCTTCATTGAAGTGTTCTGCGACAATCAGAAATTCTTTTGACAAGTTTGCTTTGTACTGACAGGTAAAGGCACCATGGAGTTTTGCGTAGAACAAGGTGTACGGTAGAGCTTTGATTTTGCCATAATCTGACAGATAAACCCCTGTTTAATTGATCTTGTCAACAAACTTCCATTTTTTTCGGGAAAGGCGGCGATCGTGGATGTTTCTGCATTTTGTCTTTCTCTTTGCTTTGCCGTAGTAAGGACATTTGCAAAACTATCAAACACTGTCCGGAATTTTAATTCTTCACGTAGCTTGCGATTCACAGTTGACCCTGCCACTTAGAATTGTCTTGCCTCCCCACATTGAGTAGGAAGATTTTCTTGCAGGACCACACGACGCAAATTCGGACTCACCAGAGTACACAGTCCCTTTCACTCTCCTTGCAATTGAATTAATTGTGCCCTTGACAGTCGTTTGCCTCAATCCATATCTTTTTCTCTGCACTGCTTTGACTCTGTGTCAAGAAAAATGTGGATAGAAAAGTGCTACTCTGTAACCTTATTAAAACCTGTTTATTTTGGAATTCATTATGCATACACCACAAAGACGCAACCTTAGGCGCGAGACACCATTGGCTTTCTCTTGCTTATTGAATCGTTTAGATCCGTCAATTCTCTTAGCAGGGAAAAGGTTTAATATCAGGTAAATATTAATGGATCAATCTTCTGTATTTCCGTACTACCTAAACGTTAAAAAAAGACTGACTTATCTTGATGTCAATTTCATGTCAGAAGATAAATTATTTCTCAAGAATAGTAATTTTGTTTATTAAGCATAGTCCTAAATCCATCAATGATTCACTGAAAAAAATCCGTATTCAAAAATGAGGTATAGGATGAACGTTTTCTTCAGAAGCAATAACTGCCTGTTTCCAATTCATCCATTCGTACTTTATCATACCATATTTCAGTTAAATGAAATTTACTTTGCGAACTTACGAAGGTTTGGGTTCGCTCGTATACTGGATAACATTAACCAGACGAGAACATATATGTCGTATAGTTTATTTGATGCCAGAAATATATGACAAGCAGTGATGTAGTGCTTGAAAATACGGTAAGTATACAATCTATCCATATATATGTAAATGACTTGTTTTGTGTGTTTACCGGTAGATAAATACACACAATTGTTTGGTCCGCTTCAAAGTGATTTTATCAAAAGAATCGTAGTTTGAAAAAGACTTTAGACTACTAGATATATTTCTTAGGTTCGATTATTAAGGGGGAAATAAGAACTTCAAACGGAAAGATGAGGTTTAAAATTTCACACAAAATATAATATCTCATCAAATTTTCATATTAGCGAAATGAAATAAGAATTTACCCTTATTTTTAAATAACATGTTGTCATACACATTTGACTTACAATATGAAAAGATACTACGAGGGTTATACATTCTTAGGAGGTTATGTAAGGGTGACATAAAAATAATGAGAAATTACCGATGTCAGTGTCAAATAAATGGTTTTGGGATACGGTGAGATTAACCATGTCGGTCCTGGCGTCTTCCACAACGGACAAAATATGACGAAATTATTATTTCTTTACAACTTTAAAATCAGACTGGCAACACTGATTACAGGAGATGATCCATCTATGATCCAGGGGATGATCTAGACCGACATGGTTAAACACAATATTCATTTCGCCTTTGAATTCAAACTAGATCATCCTAACACTTCCTAGACATTTCAAGTTTGACGTTAACCTGGGAGGCATGAATGTTATTACTGAAAACCTATAAATTTGTGTGAAATTTATAGTTTTCGTAGCCGCTGAGATGAATAGTACTAAATTCCATGCCAATCTGGTGTGAAAAAGATGTCCAAGCTGAATCATATTAGTACTCAATCCATAGTTGTTGGGATGGCTTAGCTGATTGGAGACGTTAGCATTAACATTTGCATCCAGAATTATGCAAAAAGAGACATAACAACTGTTATACAAGAATCAACATTGACAACGCCGCTGGCTTTGTTATTTGATTTCTATTTACTCCGATCATATTCACAGGGGTTACTTTTAAGGTATTTGTCATCATTATTTTTTAGTTTACTGTTGTTGGCAATGACATCAAAGTCGCTCCTCGTAGTTAATTATATATTTCACTGATATTTACAGATACAACTTCTAATCCATGCTTTTTATTTATTTATTTCATTTCTTTACTTTCAAATATGAAGTATTGCATCAATCTTATATTCTATATAGTGTATATGGAAATGGTGTTTGAACGAAAATTGTATTTCTTTGAGTTGAAATTATCTTACGGCAAGCTGTGACAAAAGATGGACAAAGAACAAGTTGCGTGAACAGAAGGCTTTCGCTGATACTACATTCTACCTCAGTAGCTGAAAAATAAGAGTTTAGACATATGTCGTTTGAACCAGTGCTTAAGATTTGTGTTTCGTTATTCAGTTCACGAGTAGCAAGACAACCAAACATGATGGAATGTTAGTTTGTTGATGTACAGTATGCTTATACTTGAAGGCTTTTCCCATTTATAGAATAAAATGAAAAAAAAAATAATGCCGTCAATCAACAGTAGAACTCTTCACATTTGCAGCACTTCCAGATAACACAAATTCAGGGAAAGCTTGAGTATCGATATCACACGCTGGATGGCATTTCTCTCGTCCACACAGCTGTTTTCTTCAAGGCTGCAGTGAAATACTGTCACTTTGAAAAGATCTAGCACGGACACAACAGCGAAAATTCAAAACCAAGACATTAATACTCTTCTCGAAGCAGAAGAAAGAACATAAATGAAGAAAATTTTCAGTCAACCGTGAACTAGAAGACATCGTTATCAGCCACTTTGGAGAGAACAGTTGTCCACTTTGGAGAGAACAGTTGTAACTATTTTTCAAAGGGACACACATACTAATGAAAAGTTGTTGATAGTGTATTGTAATAAGGAAGAATATATCGAACACGATTCTTTTTTCATAAGTTCTCAAAGTAAGTCAATCAGACCAGAAACGTTTGTAAATGCTCTTGTATTGCTGTTTCTTTACATACCAAGTATCAAGAAGTATATACTTAGGACACAATTTACGTGAGAGGTAACTACTTTCCTTCTTCAGTCGTCAACTTACTCAGAATCTCTTTATATTCGCATGCTAGCTCCTAAGGAAGATATTTGTAAAAATTTCTGTATTTTTGAATAATTCTCCCCAAACGAAGTAATTAGCGAACGAATGACTGAATGTGGTTATTCTCTTTATCTTCATTATCTTTTCCTATTTTTTTCTTTTGCTAATTTAGTTCAGATAAAGAATTATGCATGTGCTTCGGAATATTAATCAGATAGAATACCTTTACTTAATTTTAGAAGAAATGAAGACTGTAATTAAAAAAATAGTTTTAATAATTACATAATTTCTGACATTTAATTCATTTAACTATCAAGAGTTAAAGAAATATATAGTGACCATCTAGGAAAACGATATTGTCTATTTAATTTAAAACAGAAGGAAGACCGTGATTGAAAACTATCAATTGAATATTATAGATTATATGGGGATCGAAAACCAGATGAAATAAAAATCTGGTTCAGGGCAAGTAAGAATGAAAATGTTATTTCAACTAATCCACAAATTGCAGAAGAAGGTAAGAGGCAGAGTAGTTGTGTGGTGCATATACACATTAGGACATGATTCTCTACTGTTACGTCTGAAGTAGTGATATGAACCATAAACTTTAATAGTGTGTGAGTTGATTCGCCGAGGCTTCCTTTGCTCACTCAAAGGAGTTACATCCTACTTTAGCTATAAAGTGATATTCACTCATGCCTTTGATGCAGTAAATCCCGACTTTTATTCTGTTCTTGTATATCAGAGTACGAAACGTACTGTAGTGGTTCATGTGTCAGTTCGGCATATTATAGTCTTCTTTCTTGCGGCTAACAAGGGAAATTAATGCAACTCTGTCAACCCACGAACCGAAAGGTTTCAGATTTTATAAGATTCGATATAAGGACAAATGAAGGGTTCTTATTTATCAAAAATAACAGTGAAAGGAAGTGTAAACGTTATGTTCCGTGAAATGAGATATATCCCTATTGCCTCTCCGGTGAAATTTTAAAAAACAAAGTTCGGGTCGTCTCATCTTCCATCTTACGTTTCTTCGTGGAAAGGATGAATCCTCCATTTTTACGTTTGACACTGATGTGATCAACACAAGCAAGTTGGTAAACAAATATCCACTGTTCAAACTACTTTTAGTACTATGAATCACATATTACTAGGCATATTCTATTAAGATTGAATCAACGCATGATAACTGTATTTGTGTATCGTAAGCTACTAACGTTGCAAGCAAAATAATATTCTTTCCGAAGATGTCGAACGCCCCATCTATTTGACGTGAATCTAACAAGAAGTAGGCTATATGATTCCCCAATCATGAAGTCGAACTATGATTAACACATTTTTTGGGGATCTGTAAAAATTTAAAAGAACATTACTAATTTGAAAATCACGATTGAAAGCATAACATGTGCAAATAATTATACAAAATTTGATCATTATTGACTTTAATCTTTATTTATAATTTCACAAAATTACTTACAATTTAAACTGATAATTAAAAGCGAAAACTTCTTTTTTCAGGACAACACAGGGATTGTAACATTACAGGACTTTTCTGTTTCATTGAGTACTTTGGTGAGTATTTATTTATTTTAATGTTTCTTATATCTTCTTTAGTGTATTCCACTCATAAAAGTGGAAACTAAATGTGACTAACGTGTAGAAGGTCGGTTATCCAAACATAGAACATAAGTGTTATTTCCTCTCCTTCGTAGGAGATGATAGAAGGCAAACTACGTTACTGTCTCTCGGTGCTGAATTGAAAATAGAACTAATATTTTATTAGTTTGAATATGAATGTGATTTTCTGTTTTGTCTCTTTACTTATAACGGGGAATTATTTTACTGCTTTCTTTTAAATGAAATGTAATTTTATCGTATGATTTGACTCAATTCTTCCTCAAATTTATTTAAAGATCCCTCACTTAAACAAAATGATATTCTGTTACATAAACTTCATATGTTCAGAATTTTAATTTATGTAGTGTTGAATTAATGGAAGTAAATAACGTATTTTGACATTCCAAAGGATATTACACTAGACTTGAAGAAGAAATAATTAAAATCAAACAATTGAAATTCTACTTCATTGAAACGAAACCGGAGAATAACTGCCCATATAAATAACTGATTTATATATGAAGTTACTTAGGTACTTAACACATTAATCTCTCACAAATATAATTTAAGCCAACAGCACATTTATGGACAAACATTCATTTTGTAGGAGAACGTTATAAGTGAATATAATGCCTCCAACATATTTCCAAACAAATACGACTATCATATATACGAAAGAGAATACAAAATGAATTGGGTATGCCTACGTTTGGTATCAAACCTACGTTATCCATGAACAATCAATGGAGATATAACACATGTTTATTCCATGTGTTCGGGCTTAAATTTTACTTAATATAGGTTCCTGTCATAGCGGCATGTCGCGTCCTCAGGTTGCGGGTTGAGGAGAAGGCCTTTCGATACAGAGGTTAGCTGCGATTATATGGAATAACCAGTCGCGGACAGACGACAAGGAGTGGTCCTCCAGCCTGGGTATTTCGGTGAGGCTAACAACTCCATCCAAAAACTTATACTTGTTCAGAAACATTCACAAAAGCCTCGGAAGATGACTGATAACTTGGCACGACCTCGGCTAAAGAAAATTGGACATGAGAATTAAAAAATTGAATATTAGAAATTTTTACATTTCAGGCGTGTTAAAATCCGTTACAACTGAGTTAGAGAAATGCAGGATGGACCTAGTAGGAACTCAGAAAATTAGGTGGAAAGGAAACGGAACTGTCAATCGTATGTTCTTTTAAGGGGTAGGAATTAAAATTCAAAAATTGGGAACAGGGGTTTTACGTTCACATACGAATGATATAAGCAAGCAAGCAGGTGGAATATATTATTGAGAGACTTTCTTTTATTATTCTTCAGGGTCGGTGGACTGATATTGTTTTATATGTATATGCCCCAACAGATGATAAGGGCGACGGTATAGACAATTTTACGAAGTGGAACGGACATTTGACAAACTCCAATACAATACCCAAATTCTATTAGGGGTTTCGATGTAAAGTAGGGACGAGAGGATATTTTCAAACCGAATATAGGGAACGAAAGTCTGCAGAAATAATGTAATGACAACAGTAACCTTATCGTGTAGATCACAAGATTCCCACAACGCGACGTTCATAAATACATTTGGACCTCATCAGACAGCAGATATGGGAAAACACGTAACCAAATTGCACACGTTCTAGTAGATAGAACATGGCAATCTAGCATACGCTGTTCATTCGTTTAGAAGGGCTGATTGTCACACTGACCACCACCTAGTAGCAACAATAATAAGAGAGAGATTATCGTTGAATAAAGGAAATGTTCAATGTATCAAAACCGAGAGATTTAATTTAAACAAATTAAAAGAGAGCCAGGTAAGGCTGGAATACCAGATTGATGTTTCAAATAGGTTCTCGATTTTACAAGATTCGGAGTGCACTAGCGTTGAGGATACTTCGATTGAAATTAGAGATAGCATTTAAAATTTCCGCAGAAGAACAATTGTGACACGCGGAAATACGTAGGAACAAACCCTAGTTCGAAAATTACCGTGGCTACAAATTCCAAATAAAATAACTGCAAAAAATGTCGTACACATCTGGCGATAAATGTCCAAATATTTTAGAACAAGAAACGTACTCTGTTGAAAGGTAAAATTAAGGAACTTGAAGATAAAGATGAAAACAAGAAAAACATTCGGATCATGTATAACGAGAATGGATGCTTAATGGACATTAGTTTGGCAATTACTCGTTACATGTACTCTATGGTAAGACAATAAGACAATAAGGAGGTCCCATACCCCTTTCGTTCTATGGTAGGTTTTCAAACCCCATTTATAATAGCAAAAATAAAAAGGATATGACAGATATGAGACCTCCTTACTTTTACAACCCTTATTTTACACATGTTTCCTGAACATGATAATTACGAATGTTATGTGGGATACTCCCTTCTAACCGATTTGCATGAAACTCGATATATAGAAGTTTTCGAAAATGCTGACTATGAACAATATATTTGTTTCTAGCTAGGTCTTTATATAAAACTCGACGTTTAATTACGAACATCATGTTTAGTTCAGCTAGGACTTATAGTATATGCGAGATACGTCCTTTTATAACAATTGCAACCGATTAGCGTAAAACTCGCTACATACGTGTTTTCGAACATGCTGATTAAAAATATTATGTATGCTTTTACTTAAGCTTCATAGTTTCTGTGGGATATGCCGTTTTGTAACAATGTTAACCAGTTGCACAAAACTCGGTACATAAGGTATCGAAGACGAATGTTGATTACCAGGGTCCGGATCTTGTTGACAAGTCAACTTTTTTCTGTTACGCATAGGACAAGGCAAGTTCAAATAAAAACGTTATCCATCAACTCTAGGTTCTAAAACTATAGTTTTTAGGGTCAACTTTTGGTCACTTTTTGCCGTTTTGAAATTTGAGCTCAGTTTTTAATATTTTAAGGTGACTTTTAGGTCACTTATGGTCCTTTTATTCTCTTTCTTCTTCATAAGGAAATCTTTAAATGAACACGGTTTACGGATGTGGAAAAGACGAAGTTGAATAATCTCATTTCTTGCTTCCTGACTATTGGGGTGGAAAAACTGCATTCTTAACAAGCTAATGAAAACCAAGCTGTAGCTGGTTAACGAAAGGTGGGGGTTGGTAGGTGGCCAAACAGATAGTTTTGGGTTGTTGACCACAAAGGATGTGATCACATGAATAACTAAAAATGGATTAGAAGCCGTACACAGATTTTAAACAGGTTTTTATCTATTATACTCATGTAGTGTACACTTGCGAACTTGTATTGTTTAAGAGTGTTTCTTAGTTTCAACTCGGGGGTGAATTGACGCTTTCAATACTTAGGACTTACAATGCCGTACAATTGACTGATCAATAGAAATGAATGATCAATGGAGTGCAACTAACTGAAACAACATTTTTTGAATATGAGTTAGAAATGTTAATTAAAAATCCAATGGATATTAAAAAATGTCAATGTTTAACGAAATAAACGTTTAAGAAAACGCAAGTTTTAAGGCCAATTTTTGTGATTTTTAGGGTCATTTTACAGGAATTTTAGTGTCATTTTATAGGTCACTTTTTAGAAAATTTTAGGTCGACAAGATCCGGGCCCTGCTGATTACTAATATACTATTTGTTTATACCTAGGGCTAATATTTAACGTTTGATACACGCTTTTATAACAACTTTAACTGTTTTGGATTAAAATCGGTTTATAGAAATTTTCGAACATATTGTTTACAAATATAATATTTGTCTTTAACTATGTCTTATAGTTTATGTGGGATACGTTCTTTATAACGATTTAAACCGATTTGCATAATAAAGCTCGGTATATACGGGTTGTTAGAAACGCTAATTACATACATCATATTTATTTTTTACCTGCTTCTTATAGTTTATGCGGAATACGCCTTTTTATAAAGAAATGTAATATATGATTCACTTATAACCAGTAGCGCCTCGATGCCATAATCTGAGGTAGTTCTGCACAGTTTGTTTTGTGAATATTGAATTTACTCTTCGCAGTAATTAATTATAAAATGTGCATACACCAACCAGCATAAAATTTTAGCACTCTTAATCGTTATAAATGACAATTATAATTGGACATTCACAAATATGTATACAGATTTATTGTATCATGCAACCAAAACACTATTGTTTTGATTATTGCGTGTCAGTGGCGTATTTAGGATTTTGTTTCGGGAAGAGCTATACACAACATATTGAATAGACACTTCAATTTTTCCCTTTGGATGCCGACAAGTTTTATGAATTTCGGGGGAGGTGAGTCCGATGTCTCCCTCCTAAATACACCACTGTTGCGTACAACAAACTTAAAAGTACCATATCCATATCGTAAGAAACATCCTGTTTTTAGATACCATAAAAATTCCGAATTCACGTAATGTCTACAGACAGAAATTTTATCAATACTACTGAATTATAGACATCTTACCTTATCGTTTGTAAATGAAGTCCATCCGACGTGTCTTCTGCTGTGCAAAATGTTCTATTACTCTATCATTGAAGTTCGGTATGGTGGATATGAAATCACGCTCGATTGATAAGGCAGCCAAAGCATTGAGTCTTTCCTGGCATATTGTGCTTCTCAAAAATGTTTTAACTCTTTTTAAACTTGAGAAGCAACGTTCTGCTTCAGCTGTTGTCATTGGGGTAGTTAAAAGAATTTCCAAAAGTTTTATGGTTTCCCTAAAATTGTCACACAAATTGTGTTTGTTCAGAAAATGTAAAAATGGTAAGGCACCTTGCATATTTCTGAACTCGATCCGGTCCTAAATGACGCCCAACTCATTTCGAAGACGCTCTTTCTCTATGTATGGGTATTGTGTCACAGTTGCACTTAATTCATCGTTGGGAAACTGTTGAACATACTGAATAAAGTTTTCTGAACACAAAAGTGATGCGACAAGGTGACCAGTATATTGGAACCTAGATTTCACTGTATTTATGATTACATCACACACTTCAATCGCTGCAATTCGACGAGAATTTATTGTATCTTCTCTTCGTCTTCTTTTTATTTCGTGAGGTGCAGATGTTGTTGCCAAATTCTGTGCTTCTTGTATTTCGGAAATGCTTGCTCTCAACCTTGGTACATTGCTCTCAAATGATTTAAGGGCATTCTCTAGATAACTAGGTTCAGCTTTCCTCTTTTGCAGCTGATTGTATAATATGTCCACGTGTGGCATAATATGATGAAAAAATGTCAACCAGAATACAAATGTTTCACACTTCAACATTCTTTGAATAGCTGAGGTTTGATTTACCGCTGTATATTGACTAAGTTCCTTCCAAATGTATTCAATGCACTCAATAAGTTCATTTCGGTATTCAAAAACAACATTTACTGTTCGAATATAGAAATTCCAACGAGTTGGAGCGGACCGCGGCACTCTTCTTTTAACTATTCGATCCAGTACAGCAACTCGTGGTGAATGAGAGAAAAAAGCTGGAATGTCTTGTAAGTTAGCGAAAAATGTCCTAACCTCTGTATTTTGCGAACACGCTTGCTGAATTATTAAATTTATCTGATGAGCATAGCAGTGCACAAAGTGTGCTGATGGATATTCTGCTTTAATCTTTACTTGGACTCCGCCATGTTGACCACTCATAACTGCAGCACCATCGTAGCACTGAGCATTTAATTTGTGCGACGGTATAATAGGTTGGATTTCACTCAAAATAGTTTGAGCAAGGCTTTCACTGTCATGCTTTGGAGGCAATAAAATTCCCCAAAAACGTTCAACTGGAGTACCTTCTCTCACGTATCTTAATATCACTACCAGTTGAAATTGTGATGAACAATCTGAAGTTTCGTCAGAAAAAAGTGCTACAAAACGTGTTTGTTCTATTTCACGTGTTATTTCTTCTCTGAACACTAATAGCATGCTATCTAACAGCTCGTTTTGAATGGTTTTAAAGGTTCATTTAAAATTACTAGAGCCCTGTAAGTGTTCCCTTAATGTTTGGTCTAAATCAGCGCTGAAATCTATCAGTCCATGAAATATCCCCGGATTGGAGGAACCTTCTGACTCGTCATGGCCCCGCATTGCGAGTTCAAAAGCACCACAAAATTTTGTACAATTTATTATTTTATGAAGGATGTATCTATTCCTGGTTACATTTTCATTATGTTTCTGTATAATTGCCCAGTACGCAGAATCAAATTGTAAGCGTATATTGATTGTCCCTAAAAGCGACAAATCTGTTTGATTGTTCAAGTGGAGCTTCGAATTTTCATGTTTCTTAATTTTTTCGGTAAGATGCACAAGATCTGTTATCCCTCCCTTTGACCATGCATAATCCCCACCGAAAAGAAGACAAGGAAAACAGAAGAGCGCATACGTGTTATCACATCCACATATCCAGTTATTTCTGTTGTATATATATCTTTGTTAAAACGCCTAATGTAAGTTTTGCCACGACTGCTGCCCGAAACTTCGAGTGTTAAATCAGGAAGAGGCCTGCCTTTTTCCTTAATTTGAAGCTTTTCTTTGTAAGTCAATGAAGAGAAAGGTTGTTGTAACAAATGTTTCACGGAAGTCATTTTAAGAATATCGTTTACCTTACAATATTTACCATAAACAATCCCCACCGAACACACAAATTCACACAAACTCGCACAAAGAATAGCGCAGGTGTTGCAGACAAATTTAAAGATGTCTTGCCCTAACCACTACTGATTTTCCCCCCACACAACCCTCGGCTGATAAAATTCAGCATTTTTTTCAAGAAGTAATAAATGGAAGATAAAAGAAAAGGATAACAGAGAGATGTGGCACCGTTGATTTTTAGGTAACAGGGGTCATAAATCTCTAATAAATGTCGCCAAGAACAGCAGGGAGAATTTTGAGGACTTTCCAGATTCTATGAAACAAGTGACTTTACTCATGTCTGCTAGTTGTATCACGTCATGTGTTTTCGGCTTCTTCGGAAGTATTCGTGAGTTTTGAGTTGCTGGAAGTGCAGCTCTAGTAAATCCTATCTAACAAACAAGGAAAACGTAATACAGTGCGGCTGGTGAAGATTTTGGTCTCAATGCTAAAGCATAAGGTAATCCGTGCACAGCTCTTGCAATATTATTAAGCTTCAGAAGGTGTTTCTAAAAATTCTACGCTATGTAGCATATCCAGCAGTAGAATTTCAGGTCACAGTTAGATCAAATATCATCATTACGTGCTATTACCTTGATTAAATTAAGCACAATTCAACTCAATTGAAAATATATTTATTCCATAAAATAGCTGGCAGTTCTGCAGCTCTGAAGCACTTATAGTCAAGCCGCCCCTGCTTATAACTCGTAAATAGTACAAACCCTAACAGCACAAGATGTGCTAGGCAGGCGCCATTTAGGTGTCCTAGCTACCTTTTAGGTATCCGACACTTGGCACATATGATATTCATGTGTTAAGTACGTACTTCAGCTAACTACAGTTTTAGGTAATTGTTACACCTAATTGAGATTTGCAACTATGTACCATAAATATAGCATTCATATACCTAGCTCTGTTTTGCACTGTAACAGTCATTTGTTTTTATGTCGTCACTTCAGACACATATGTCATGTTCTAGGTATGTTTTTTAGATACATACTGTTTCCGATACCCTAACAGCACACGATGTGCTATACATGCACTATTTAGGCATTCTAAATTCATTTCACACATTTGATGTATTTGTTGCTTCTTTTTCTAAGCGATTATGTGTTAATACTACAAGCAATAAACTCATTAACTTTATTAGATTAAACTGTCGCCGATCATTTGAAAGTGAATATAGAAGAACCATGAAATAAAGTGAATAGACGCTCGTCATTTTGTTATAAAATTACATGGTGATCAGATTTTATCTGATCTCAAACGGTTATCGTTGAATATACGCGGTTAAAGGAGCACTCAGATTAGCCAAATTCAAAAGACCTCAACAATTTATCCATCTACAAGCATTGTTCTCTTCATCGCCTTCGTGGCTAAGGCTAGTAATCCAAAGGTCAGTAGTTCGCTCCCAACACTGGGTACATTTTGTAACTTCTTTAAAGTGTTTTTAGACTCACTTTAATGTAAACACATTACGCATATAGGCGATTTAACATAGTTTGGGGGAGTAATTTAGTGATTGATTGACGCTTACCGCATGGAAAACATACTTCAAACATACTACGCACGTTTTCCAGGTACATATCAGGCATGTGCCGAGGGGCGGACATGGACTGTTACTGTCACTTGCCATCCGTGTGATTTCTTTCTCAGAGGTACAAAAGGCACATACTGGACACATTCTCATGTACTTCAGGGAACATGACAGGGATATGCATGCTATGTGATTGTGCTGTTAGGGACATATCTAAACTCTGTTGTTAAATTTAGAAATGGAACATTGACCAACACAATAATCGTAACATCGAGGTTAAAGGTCAAATATTTAACCATGTATACCCCGTAAACGGTACATCATATTAAAATTCTGCTGCAGTTTTTTATAATAAGGACAGCAAATAGTTCGTGGGAAAGAAGGCAAACTTTAAAAGAGAATGATACTTTATTCTTATTCTATTTAACATCACAGAAGCATAGTGAGATGAGACGAACGGCGTTTGTGCAACTCACTTTTTGTTATACCAGAAATTACACAAGGAAACTTGACCCTTAATGACGCCTGTATAACATTTCAAAAATTATACAAACATTCTAAAATACCATAACTTCTTTTTTAACTCCTACGAAATATATTCCATTGAGCCTCTTATGGATGCGCTTTATGTAGGTCAGAGGTCAAAGATCTCACATAGGAGCACCATTTTATAGAACTGATTACCACAAAACCAATTAGACTTATGTCCCTAATGTCTCGTAATTATTATTGATATTCCCATGACATTCCATGAAAATTTGCAACATTGCACAATTGAATCACAAGAAAATGAAGACTTAGGTCGGAAAAATCCCTTTCTCTATGCAAATTCCGTTTATTCTAGTTTTCGGCCAATCAGGATTCGACGAAACAGGAATTCATGTTTTGCCGAACATGACCGAATTCCCGCGGGTGCGATAATTTCGCAGCTTAAGATATTCGGCGAAACAAGAATCAGCGAAACAGACAAGAACCGAATATTCAATGTTTTTATAGTAATTGTAATCTGTGATACAGATTGAAGTAATAATATTGACTTGAACTCTTTCATTACCACTTAAAGTTTCTATGCTGCAATTATATCTAATTTTCACTAAAACATTTATTATAATTAGAACGTGAAAACTCACTATCTCGAAATGAAATTTTGCATCTTCTTTGGAGAGCACTGTTATATATAAATAGTGCTTCCCGAAAATGTTATTTACTTCGGAAACATTTAAAGAAAAACATTCCCCGTAGTGTTTAACAAATTGGTTGCAAATTTATTTAAAATAAACTATCCTGAAATCTTACTCATCGTTTTTAGAAAGGTAGAAAAAGAACGTTCTTGTTGGTTTGGACATAGTATGAGAGATTGACTAATATGTATTTCGTCGAACAGATGATGTCAAACGGAATGAATTGGCATATAGAAAAGAACTTGAAAGAGGATAGGATATGTGAAGGAAGAAATGAAATAAGGCAATGGTAGACAGTAGAGATAGTGACTGACACAGAAGAAGTATAACGAACCAACAACCCAAGTGTGGTCGACTGCTTCAAGTGGGTGCAAGTTATAGGAGTAACTTTGGATACAGCACTGACCCAAGTCATAACGACATGATTGTGGAAACCGCACATAAGCCCTATTTCTGAACGAATTATAGATAAGGGATATTACTATAGAAAACTCTTCAGATTCAAACTAAAGGAATGCCAGACGATTAGCACTTGTTCGTATTTGGACAGGATGAGTCAGCTCGATTAGTTTGGCTCCATTGGCCAGAAGGTTAGACTGGAAGAAGTACTTACTCGTCCACGGAAACACAAACTGTTTTATTATCGTATTGTTGTGGGTGAAGTATATAATACCTTTACCCCAGACGTTTGCTACTTAGACCACTACACTAACTTAGACTGGTATGTAGCTGGAAGGAAAATCGATTTGAAGTGCAGGTAGGTAAGAGAGCTCATTGATTATAACTGTTCTGAGGCAAACATATTATTACTAAAACGCTCTCTGATATTAGTCACTTTCGATCACTTTTATATTTCTCCCCAATTCTCCTCCATTTTGCGTGAATAAATGTGGATTTAAATGCGATCGGAAGCGTCACTGTTCATCACATTGACCCCGCAAACTATGGATTAGGCACTAATATTTGTCATTTTCAATTATATATATATCGCAAGTGTCTCTCTTCATCTCAACGACCCTCAAAACCATGGATTGGACACTGATATTGGTCTTTTTAGATCACTTCTTTAAATTCCCCTGCCCCAAGTTCCAGGCCAACTATGGACTCGACACTGAGAGTGTTCATTTTTGATCATTTTTATGTATCTCGCCTCCTCAAAGTCGCGGAACTAAATTTGGACGTAAACTGAATTGGAAGTGGCACTATTCTTCTGAGTGACCTAGAAATATATGAATTCGACACCAATATTGCTCATTTTCGATTATTTTTATATACCTTTCTCTTGCATAAGTTACTGGCCAGAATTTAAGTCTAAACAGCACCAGAAATGTTACTGTTCATCTCAGCGACCACGAAAACTGTATGTTCGACACTAATATTTGTCATTTTGGATCATTTTCAAATGCCTCTCTCCTCCTCTCTCCCAAATTGCAATGTCAAAGTGATATTACAAACTTTATCCCATGTTTGCACTTCATTCATGTTCAAAATTTGATCGAAATCAGTTGGGTAGTTCAAAGGTGATAAAAACAGAAAAAAAAACAGTCACCTTCCTTTCTATTATAAATTAGCAACAATTACCCGCTTCGTTAGCTTAAATTAAGAAAAAAATAGTAATATGTTCCGTTAGTCAGTCGCTTTACTGAGCGCTTTTTCATATCGGCCATTTTTCATGACTTCATATATTCCCCTCCCCTCCCTATGTTGTGGGGCAAGGCATCGGAAGTGTAATTCTTCACCTTAGCGACCACGAAAACTATGAATTCAACAATGATATTGGTCATTTCTACCATATATATATATATATATATATATATATATATATATATATAATCTTCCCTCCACCTCCCCCAATTTGCGAGGCTGAATTTGGATTTAAACAGCATGAGAAGTGTCACTGTTCATCGTAGCGATGCCGAGATCTATGGATTCGAAACTAACATCGGTCATTTTCGATCATTTTTTAATGTTTCTCCTCTCTCCCATCTTTAAGTTACATCGTCAATGTGACGTGAGAAAAACACCTCAGGTTTAAACTTCATCTAGGTCGTAAATCTGATCGAGATGGGTCTAGTGGTTCAAGAATCATTAAGCTTTATTTACTTATATATATATCCCTTCTCCCCAACCTCCGTTGCACCATAAAGTGAAATAACGACAAGCATTTTATTGCCGAAACTTATCTATGTCGAAAATTTTATAGAGATCGTTCGGGTGGTTCAAGACTTATTTATTTTTATTCATTTTCATATATTTTCCCTACCCTCCCTCTCCTAAACTAAGATCTACCGTCAAAGTGAAATAGTAAAAATTTTCCCAGGTTCGAAACCTCATATATGTTAACAATTAGATTGAGATGGATCGGGTGGTTTAAGAGTTACTAACTCATGAAATTAGTCAGTTTTATTTTCTTACATTGATTTTAGAATATCTCTCCCTCCTCTCCCTCCCCTATGTTGTTCCATTAAATTGAAATGACAAAAAAATCTCAAGAACGAACCTTATCAATGTTGAAAGTTCGATAGAGATCGGTCGTTTGGTTGAAGAGTTATTGAGTTGATTTTTTTTTTATAATTCCCCTTCTCCCTGTCCCGCAAGCTATACCATCGAAGTGAATAGCTAAAAACACTTCCAGTCCAGAACTGCACCTAAGTCAACAATTTGATCGAGATCCTTTTTACGGTTGAAGAGATTAAGAGTCATAAACACAGCGACTTTCAATTTTATAATTTACTGTATCTATATCTATATCTCTCTATCTAATTATCTATCTATCTATCTATCTATCTATCTATATACGTATATATATAGTTGTTCCAATAAAAGTAGTTACGAAAGGACGTGAATGTATGCATGGAACAACCACATCACGTAAAGCGCGCCACGTGTTCGCACAAAACTGATTTAGATCTTAGTGAGGCCTGTATCAGTGTGAGTTGTGCTGTGCACAGGTGAAGAAGATACTCACAGGTGAGCAGAGGGTATTCGTTGTGGAAAGACAGTTACGTTAAAACAAATTAGCGGAAAGAGTATGGTCAGTTCTTTGTAATGAATTTCATAATGTCAAAGTGCCAGCAAAGGACACAATATAACGGTTACTCAGGAAATAATGATAGACAGGATCTGTTTTGAACAAGCAAAATCATTCCGAAACATGTCCGAACACCTAAAATGGTGATCATTAACATTAAAGTGGTCATTCAAAATATTAATGGTGGTCATTTTCAACATTTGCTTTAAGGAGGTTAGCAAACTATTTCCTTTCCTTTGTTGTATTCTTTGTACCCTTGAACTATGTTCGTGCAACTTTTAATTGCCTCACCTTGCATCTCTCTCTCTCTCTCTCTCTCTCTCTCTACATATATATATATATATATATATATATATATATATATATATATATATATATATATATACCGTCACTCTACTCTACGTTGCACCGTGAAAATGAAATGACAAATATTATTCCAGGTCTAAATCTCATGTATGTAGGAAATATAATCAAGATCCGTAGGGTGGGTGAATAGTTTTTTAAGTTTCATTTATTTACATATATACGCACATTTCCCCTCTAACGTCAAAGTGATATTTTATATATACAAAAAAACTTTGCCGTCCTGAACCTCAGCTATGTTGAAAATTTGATCGAGATTGGTTGGGTGTTTCGAGAGATTAAGAGTCACAAACGTGGTCACTTTCAATTTTATAATATAGATTACATTTGTAATTGTGTTCATGTTAGCTCACTGATAGAGCGTGGGATTTTCAATCGTCAGGTCTTAAATTCAAGTTGCACAGAGTCTTTTACTTTATTAATAGAATAGGGCGAAAATATGATTCAATGAATGGTTGTTACGACAAATATTTTAAGAAATATTAAGTTAACTCAAAAAATAACTATTTTGGGATGGGACCTTGGACTTAAACGTCATTAGGAGCGTCACTATTCATTTCAGTGACCCAGTAAACTACCAATTCCACACTAATATTTTTATGTGTCACTCCCTCCAAGTCCCATCCATTCGGGTCTTTTACTGCCACAGTATTTCTTTTTTTTTTCACATTGAGAATCACATGTCTACCAAGTTTGGTTAAAATGTTTTAAAGGTTCCGGAGTTACCCTGGAGTATACATTCATGCATATATATAATATTTATATGTGTGACAGAAATACCCTATGCGCTGCCCTTGTAAATTCTCAATCCAGCTGACATGCTTCTTCATGCTTAATCTTGAGAGTAAATGCAACCGCAATTATAATCTAAAATCTTAATGAACCTAAACTATGGATTCGACACTAATCTCACAAGTGAAAAGATAACTTCAGGCACTTTTGCATATTGATATTTGTAATTGTAATAATAGCAACAGACCTTACTTCTTGGATTCCGAGACACAGCCTGTTGGTTTTTAGAGGGGCTAGCTACTGGATAAACTATATTTTTGAATCACGTGTAATATATGAATTATTAGAATCTTGGGTTTTTGGGGTATTTTTTAGACTTTCAATCAAGCAGTTACTGCATCGTTACTATTTATTCTAGGATAATAGTTCATACTTCATTCTCTTTGGAGTAGAACAGGCTTTCAAATGGTACCAAGTAGCTGCTCATACCATATACAAGGAGAGGGAAAAAGTGAGGCGAAAGGGAAAACTTAGGGGAAAAATCATTTTTCACAATTTGCGCCCCTCTGTAACAGCCCTATATAAACGTAGAGATCTCAAAATAATGTCGCAAATACTACTTGGTAAACTCAATACGTGTACTAAATTTCAAGCTTCTATCTTGAATAGTAAGAGCGGGAGAAATTTTAACAATAATCCTCACAATGCCCCAGAGTACCGAAAAGACCATGATCTCAGGTAAAAAATTTCCTGAGACGCCCCTATATACGCAAGGATTATAATTCAACAATCGTTATCTTAAGAATAGAACTGCCTTTCAGACGGTACCATTCAGATGTCTCTATCGTGTATCTAAGGCGGGAAGATCCCGAAGAAAAAGATTGTTGGGTTAAAAATCACTTTTTTCAACTTTTTACTCCTCTGAACCCCCTGTTTTGACGCAGAGATCTGAAAAAAGCCTAATAAATACTACTCGGTGAAGTGAATGTTTGGGCAAAATTTCAAATTTCAAGGTGCAAAAGTAAGCCCGCCAAAAAAATACACCGACAGTACCCAATATTCCCCTGTACTGAAGAATATTTTGTAAAAATTCCCTGAGGCATCAATAATTACCCTAGGATTATAATTTGCCAATCATTCTGTTCAGAATAGAACTGCCTTTCAGACGATACCCCTCATGTCTCCATCATGTATCTGAGGCGGGAAAATCTCGAAGAAAGTTTTTTTGGTTAAAATATCCCTTTTTTTCAACTTTTTGCCCCTCTGTACCCCCTGTTTTAACACAGAGATCTGAAAACATCTGATAAATACTTCTCGGTGGACTGAATGCTTGTGCGAAATTTCAATCTTCTAGGTCCAAAAGTAAGCTTGCCAAAAAATAATGAACATAGGCCTAATAAAAGAAAATATTTTGTTTAGAGTTTCGACGTTATCACCCCTTATATCTCTATGCAGGAAGGTGTGAAACCATACGTAACGTGTTCTACAAAGCCTCTGGACTTGTAAAGGAAAACAACCGAACGAAAAGGCTTAAATAGGAGAGTTTTAACGCAATGTACCATAAAACACCCAGTGTTGCCAATTTAGCGACTTTGTCGCTAGAACTAACGACTTTTGGAACTGTCTAACGACAAAATTTTTTATTTAGCGCCTAGCGACAAATCTAGCGACATTTAGGAATTCAAATATTTTGTTCTATATTTACATTAAAGTTTCCAAAATTTTGCAGTTGGTGATACTAATAATTACTTTTACACACTCGGTTGCACTACTGCTATGAGCGACTTACTTCCTTGGATTCATCACTGCTATGAGGATTATGCCCTTCTTCACTGCGGGTTCGGAAACCCGAGAAATTCCCGTATCTAACTAGTTGCGTAATAGCTGATAACCTCTTGCATTGCACAGTGCGTACAGCGACAGTGACGATGGAGAACATTGTGCATTTCTGGTTCAGTGTATTGCGTGTGATTTATATATTAATTTAACTGCGGTTGTTCTTAATATAAATTATACAGAAATTTCGTGGGGAGAGTTCGGTGAAGTGTTCCAATACGAAAGCAATATGAATCCCCCCTCCCCCAGAGAAAAGATAATAGTAGAGTCAACATTATAAGAGGGAATGGGAAAAAGGGGTCCAAACTTTTAAGTATTTGCAAACTTTTAATGCTATATTTATTAATTTTGTATTCTTCAAAGCGCATAGTGCAATGGTTTTGTCGAGATGGTCATTTTTTTTAAAAGAAAAAAATACTCGAGTCTTCCATTGTACACGGAAACTATTTATAGTATTTTAATTCCTTTGTAAAATTATATAGCAACTCTTTTAGTGACTTGGCAGGAGACGTTTAGCGACTTCTAGCGACTTTAGAGTACTACACTAGCGACACTCCACACTTGCGAGTTGGCAACAGTGAAAACACCAGTATGGTACAAATTGTACGATCAGATTCTAAAAAGGTTAAACATAAATTGAATGTTACAGTTTGCGTGATCATAAGGCCAGATTGCAAAGTTAAACGAAATAACTTTTGGTATATAGTTAGCCCCTAATCCCAACAAAGATGTTAAGTTGCTTTCATTATAATACATTCTAAGGGGGGAGCGGAAGCAGTAATGATCGGAAATTTGCAAAAAAATTACGTATCTAGAAAGGCGTTAGCTTAGAGAGCAGAAATTTAGTGTGATAACTCTTTATTAAAAATAAACCTAGCATTTTTCTTTAAATAAATATCTTTAGGCGGGGACCTATATGGAAAGTTGCTAGTGGTTTGATTTGAAGTAAAAACAATCCAAAACCATCAATATTAGTTAAGAAACAATTTTTAATTGAGAAAAAAGAACTACAGTGCTTCAGATTTTATATCCACTATTTTCTATCATAATAATTCTGAAGCTTGCGCTTATATATGGAGAGTTCAGAGCAAAAGGCAACGAACCTTTCAAGTTGTGAGAAAACTGACAAAATTTCTGTCACAAATAACATTTGTACTGTAAGTTTAATTACATGGGCATTTAAAGTTCGTATGGTATGTTTAAATATATGGGTAATTTTATACATTTTCCCCCTTAAGTTGGTCTACTTTACCTTGATTTGAGACTTTCAAAATATATCTAATTTTCCACTGAAAAGTATCTGTAGTTCAACGAGGAAATAATTATTGAAATTCATTGTAATTTCGCCAATGAGAAACACTTTATCATTTATATCGTAAAGATCAGATCCACCGTATTGCAACAGAACGATGCTTGTGCGATTGACCGTTAGTGGAGCAGATTTCAGTTGCAATCGTGCTTTTAGGGATGAAAGCATGAAACTTGACGCAAACGTACTTACATAAAACTAAGTACAAATATGATAGGAAGCCAAAAATATTTGCCCAGTAACGACCTCTGGCGGCCATCTTAAAATGGCCCCCTTGTGCCATGCATTTAAGTTTAGGAAACCGATAGTAATTTTCTTCTTCTTCTTCTTTTTTGCGTGATGGCTTCTATTATAAAAAGGTAACAGGATATTCTGATTATTACAAGAATGTGCATTTGTTTTGTTCTCTGATTATTTGTTTGCAAGATATTGTCGGAAAACTTTGAAAGAATATGGAAAATGAACTTGAAAGAAGATCAAATCCAATAATTGCTTTTTTCCTGGTGGTTTTAACGTAACGACTTTCATTATGTACCTAAGCAAAGAAAAAAAGCACGAACATTGTAATGATTACAGGGGTGTATACTTTATTCCTGTACGATAAGTGGTTCTCAAGATATTGTTAACAATTAGACACCAGAAACCTACTTGAAAAATAAGAAACTGAGAAAAAAGAAAATTCATAGATTGTAGGAGTTGTGACATAACTTGTAACGTTTCTCTATGGGACATACATTAAAGATCCTAGTTACATTTATGTGTCAACACAGTCGATTTTAACAATTTCTCTCCGCGTAGCTGACACACTCGCCTTCGGTGCGAGAGATACCAGGTTCGATTCCTTAATCGTAAAACTGTGGAGACCTTTATCAAGCCACCCATCGTGATTGAGGTTTTCCTGTGATTTCCTCGTTCACACCAGGCAAATGCCAAGGTGGTACATAACATATAGGTTCCAGGCCGCTTTCTTCGTTTTCTTTCCCCGAATAGTGTTCTCGCCGAAGGACGTCAACCCTCAAACGTGACGGGCTAAAATGGTTATAGATGCCGAAAGCCCAGGAATCTAAATACTAATACTAATCCTTTAATAATTTCTGTGATTCTGATTTTTAACTGCATAACGGTAAATCTGAGACAATTTATCACAGCGTTCGCGTAAACCTCCTTTGCCAGTAGGGTTTGTACACAGTCAAGTACGTAAGCATCAAACAGTCGATATGATGTTTTATTTTGGCCTTAGCGTTTCATACGACTGTGTTCTTGAGCTGTTTAGTTGTATTGCAGTCCCTTTGCCAGAAGTATGAAAATAATAATATTGTGTGTCCTCCACATTTAGTGAAGGGAGCATTCACCGTAGCTACAGGCGAAAATGTAGACCATAACGTGTCTGCATCATCAGCCAAATCGTCATTTTATGTGTATATCGTGTATATCACCTACAAGGAAGGAAATTCCAAGTCTTCCTGACTTGTAAACAACAGTGCAGCCCTATCCAATATTCCGACAGCAATTAAGCGTCCCTATATCATAAGGATCTCACGCGAGGAATCTCTTAACTTTAGTAACAGCTAAGAAGGAAAAAGAGGAATGGATGAATAACGTATTCAGCTGGTTGGAGACGAAAATACCCAAAATGAGCCTGTTTCGTTGTTTGCACATCATGCAAAGAACAACCTTATTAAAGTGCCTTGAACAGGTGCTCTCCTACCACTGCTGAAACAACAACCTAATTCTGCTGCAGTTATTGAACATGTCCTAACAATTCTTTCAAAGGTATTCTCTATCTCCTGCCCTGATCAAGCACCTGTCACAACATTTGATCAACCTCTTTTTGCTCTAGGCAAAATTTGTGATAATGCTTGGAAGCCTATACAGTGAAAAAGACATCTTGAAACTTATTGTCGATAGCTTGAAGAGAGCGGATGAACGCAGCTGATAGTTGATACTCAGTTGGTAACATCAGGAACTGACGAAACGTTACTACATGCATCTCATATTACGAAAACAAGAATCATTCATCAGATCATTGCTTGTGCTTTGAATGTACTGCTAGATGTAGCATATACTGAAGCTACTGAAATCAGTGGCACTGAGATTACTATATCTGAGTGGTGCAACACTCGCAGAAAACAAAATCCATTATTTCTTTAGTACTAGTATACAACACTGCACCTTCAGTTACTTTTCAATATGTTTGTTAGATCACCAAGTTCAGGTGATTATCAGTTGTATTGCTACTGCTTGACTCAGATGTGTCAGTGTTTTCTTTTTTGCGATGGACCGTATCAAGTACGCAGGATGGCTTCCTGTTCATTTGACAGATGTGGTTATTATATATGAAAGTACACGCACCCAGCGATTGCTTCCAACGTAAGCAAGGAAATGTTGTCATCAATAAGACGAGACATCGTTTTTCTGCTAATTCAATTGATCAAGCATATGAGCAACACAATGAATCATTAAAGGGGTCGATGGAGCAATAGGACATACAGAAAATCCATCTGCACTTTGACGATGCTCTATATGTGGATCAGAGGTTGCACGACTTGCATCACAGTTCCAAGAAAGCATTAATGATTCTTCGTCCATTTTTCATCTGAACCACGATAAAAATTTAGTGTTCAGCAGCATTTCATGGAAGACATGAAAAAGGCTCTTAATAAGTTTCAGGACCTTGGAAACCTTAGAACGACGAATCAGAAGATTTGATTAACATTGTCAAAAAGCAAATCGTCCATGATCAAGTAATCAAGACTACTATCAAAATTGAAGTTGTTACTCTAGCTCACTTTCAACAGTATATGAATAATAGAATAAAAGAGCCAAGGGTGCCAGTTCTAAATCCGTTGAAAATGCTCAAACTCTCTTTAATGAGCACACCCCAATAAAGCCATCAAAACTCAAGAGTACTTTATCCTCAATACGCTATGACTCGAAATTATTTACATAGGGTGCGAAGTTCGAGACGGCGATTTGGACCAGATCTTTCGACATAAAAACCATGCCTGACCCTCTTGAAGAGTATGGTCAACTTCGTTACATAAAAGACAGTGACATAATAAGATGTGTGGAGCAACTTGTTTCAGAGCATGGTAGGCCTAATGAAATAAATATAGTGTTAGTTGATGGAGTTGTCATTGTTCACTTCATGCGACCAACGGACGGAATGTAAAACTCTCAAGATTATGTGGATAGAGGTGACGCAAAATGACAAAGCAGGGAAGACATTATTTGGGACAGCTGCTGAATGGATTCATTAAAGAGAGTTACAAGACAACGAAAGGGTATTGCTATTCGTACAAGAGTTACACCAAGTACTCCTTTGCCTAAAAGGTGGGACGAGTTTCAACGGTAACTTGACAAGGAAGAGTTATTCTATTTCCTCAGTTCATGTATAGAAAGTAAATCACATGCCAATGGAACAGTAAAAACAATAACGGGAGATAGTGTTGTTAGCAACGAAGATTTCTACGTTTATCTCTCTGTCAATTTAATCATGAAGAGACTGATACCAGACTCATTATAATGAGGTTAAAAAGGAGTCATAATCTATTATAATTGTTATATAATTTCCCCAATTTTAAATAGGGGTCGTTTGAAGGGTCAGTTTGTCGTGTGTAATTTCTTCTATAATAAAAACTGAACTGCACAAAGGTGTTTTTTTTTTTCAAAATGGTGCTACCATGTGCGACTTTTGACCTCTGACCTATATATAGCGCATCCCTTAGAGGCTCAATAGAATATATTTTGTAAGTGTTAAAAAGAAAGCCATAGTGTTTTATAATGTTTATACACTTTTTGAAATGATATATAGGGGTCGTTACAAGCGTACCTTTTTCTTGTGTAATTTCTTGTATAACAAAAGTGACTGCACTAACGTCGTTCATGCGACATAACTATGATTCTGCTATGCTCATGCTCATTCTGCTTTTCACTGTGGATTATCCAAAATTATTATTTAAAAAAATGTATATTCTCATGGGGTAGTGTTGAGCATTGTTTTTCCAGCATAGCATCCATGAGTATAAATTTGGGTTGAACTGCGAATGGGAAAAAGTAACCGGATTGTCTCAACGTGCTATGTGGCTCCTCATTAAAAATGTCTCGCCCTCTAACTCAACTGGTACAAATAATACAAAATATTGATCTAGTTAGTTTTGAATTAAAAATTCGCACCACAAAAATTGTCTTTCAAATTTTAAAGAGACGTTTGTCGTTTGTTATTTAAATTTAATTACAATTACAATTTACGTAAATAATACAATTTTAAATTTAAACAATACAATATTATTTAAGTATAATTTAAATAATACAATTTTTATTGATTGGTACAAAAGTAAACAAATTTGAAAATGTTCCACCACAACTAATTTTTTAAAAGAATCCTTCTCCGTTTATTTAAATTGTACAAAACACTCGTGCTGGTACAGAAAGGTATAAGATTTAAAAGTTTCAATCTATTGATAATTAACCCTTTCGGGATCTTATGGTACAATTTGTACCATATGCACTTTTCATGGTACATTGCGTTATTTCTCTTCTATTTGAGCTTTTTCGTCCGGTTTTTTTTGTTTTCCAAGTCCAGAGGCGTTGTAAAAGACATTTGGTATGGTTTCAGACCGTCCTGCGTCCAGACATAGGAGGTGATGACGTCATAATTCAAAAAAAAATTCTCATTTTCTAAGCCTATGTTCAATATTTTTTGGCGGGCTTATTTTTCTACGTAGAAGATTGAAATTTTGCACAAACATTCAGTCCACCGAGTACTATTTACAAGATTTTTTGTTCCGATGTCAGTGTTAAAACAGGGGGAAACCAGAGGGGCAAAGGGTTAAAAAGGGATATTTTTACCCCAAAAATCCCGTTTTCGTCATTTTCCCGCCAAAAAACACGATAGGACCACGGGAGGCATACTGTCTGAAAGGCCGTTCCATTCTGAAGAGAACGACGGCCGAATTATTATTCTAGGGTAATTAGGGCCGTCTCAGTGAATTTTTATCCAAATATACTTCTGTATAGGGTAAAAGTGGGGCATGGTAGGGAATTTTTTTCTGGCGGGCCTATTTTTTTACGTAGAAGATTGAAATTTTGCACAAACATTCAGTCCACCGAGTAGTTTTTACCAGAAGTTTTTTCCGATTTCTGCGTAAAAACAGGGGGTCCAGAGGGGCAAAAGTTGAAAAAAGGGAAATTTTGCCCCCCAAAATCACTTTTTCCAGGTATTTCCCGCCTTAGATACATGATGGAGACATATGAATGGTACCGCCGAATTATAGTCCTAGGGTAATTAGGGATGTCTCAGGAATGTTTTTCTCTGAGAGCATAGTGTTTTATGGTAGTTTGGGTCATTGTGGGAATTTTTGATAAAAATTCTCCCGCCCTTACTATTCAAGATAGAAACTTGAAATTTGGCACACACAGTCAGTATACCAAGTACTATTTCTCAGATTTTTTTAGATGGCTACGATCACACAGGGGGGTCCAGGGAGGGCCAAAGTTCGAGAAAAAAATTTTCCCTTCGAAATTTTCATTTTGAAATTTTTTCTCCCGCTTCTGGTATATGGTATGAGCATGCAAGTGGTACCATTTGAAAGCCAGCTATATTCTGAAGAGAATGAGGTATGAACCATGATCCTAGGATAAATAGTGACGATACAGTACCTGCTTGACTGAAAGTCTAAAAAATAGCCCAAAATGCCAGGATCCTTTAAGGGTTAAAGTAGCTTAATGTTTAAATGATTCTGATTCTTTATTAAAAGTACAATTTTCTTTGGAAATACAAAACGGGCACAAAAATAATACAAAATTTCAAGCTAGTTAAATTCGTATAGCAAAATTGATTTTTCTTGTTGGCACAAAACTGTACAAAAAGAACAAAGTTATAAGTTAGTTAAATTTTAAATTTGAAAATCTTACAATATTACTAAAACGGCCCATGCTAAACCAACTTCCAACTATGTTGGACAGAAGTTATAAGTCCCATTGGCATCCTAGTTTCTACTTTTTTTATAATGGGCTACTAGGTATGTTGAACTTTTGACCTCTGAGGTATATATATCTCAGAAATGGAAATGGTTCTATAATATATATTATAAAGAGGTTAAAAAGCAGCAATAACCTATTATAATTGTTATATAATTTCCTCAATTGTAAATAGGGGTCGCTTGAAGGGTCAGTTTGTCGTGTGTAATTCCTTCTATAATAAAAACTGAGATGCACAAAGTTTTTTTTTTCAAAATGGTGCTACCATGTGCGACTTTTGACCTCTGACCTACATATAGCGCATCCCTTAGAAGCTCAATAGAATATATTTTGTAGGTGTTAAAAAGGAAGCCATAGTGTTTTATAATGTTTATATAGTTTTTGAAATGATATATAGGGGTCGTTACAAGCGTACCTTTTTCTTGTGTAATTTCTGGTATAACAAACGTGAACTGCGCAAACGTCGTTCATGCGACATAACTCTATGGTTCTGCTATGTTAAATAGAATCAGTGAAAAATGTCACTCTCTTATAAGAGTTGTGGTTGTTTTATATAAATTATTTGATGCCTTTATACTAAAAACTGCAAACAGAATTTTAATGAACCAGTTATACATGGTTAAATATTCGACTTTTAACGTCGAAAGTAGACCTATTGCAATAGTCAATATTTCATTTCTAAATGTTACAAAACAATTTAAATATGTTTTACTATTTAGGAGTTACATATGAATTTTTTTCCCTGAGAGCATAGTGTTTTATGGTAGTTTGGGTCATTGTGGGAATTTTTGATAAAAATTCTCCCGCCCTTACTATTCAAGATAGAAACTTGAAATTTGGCACACACAGTCAGTATACCAAGTACTATTTCTCAGATTTTTTTAGATGGCTACGATCACACAGGGGGGTCCAGGGAGGGCCAAAGTTCGAGAAAAAAATTTTCCCTTCGAAATTTTCATTTTGAAATTTTTTCTCCCGCTTCTGGTATATGGTATGAGCATGCAAGTGGTACCATTTGAAAGCCAGCTATATTCTGAAGAGAATGAGGTATGAACCATGATCCTAGGATAAATAGTGACGATACAGTACCTGCTTGACTGAAAGTCTAAAAAATAGCCCAAAATGCCAGGATCCTTTAAGGGTTAAAGTAGCTTAATGTTTAAATGATTCTGATTCTTTATTAAAAGTACAATTTTCTTTGGAAATACAAAACGGGCACAAAAATAATACAAAATTTCAAGCTAGTTAAATTCGTATAGCAAAATTGATTTTTCTTGTTGGCACAAAACTGTACAAAAAGAACAAAGTTATAAGTTAGTTAAATTTTAAATTTGAAAATCTTACAATATTACTAAAACGGCCCATGCTAAACCAACTTCCAACTATGTTGGACAGAAGTTATAAGTCCCATTGGCATCCTAGTTTCTACTTTTTTTATAATGGGCTACTAGGTATGTTGAACTTTTGACCTCTGAGGTATATATATCTCAGAAATGGAAATGGTTCTATAATATATATTATAAAGAGGTTAAAAAGGAGCAATAACCTATTATAATTGTTATATAATTTCCTCAATTGTAAACAGGGGTCGCTTGAAGGGTCAGTTTGTCGTGTGTAATTCCTTCTATAATAAAAACTGAGATGCACAAAGTTTTTTTTTTCAAAATGGTGCTACCATGTGCGACTTTTGACCTCTGACCTACATATAGCGCATCCCTTAGAAGCTCAATAGAATATATTTTGTAGGTGTTAAAAAGGAAGCCATAGTGTTTTATAATGTTTATATAGTTTTTGAAATGATATATAGGGGTCGTTACAAGCGTACCTTTTTCTTGTGTAATTTCTGGTATAACAAACGTGAACTGCGCAAACGTCGTTCATGCGACATAGCTCTATGGTTCTGCTATGTTAAATAGAATCAATGAAAAATGTCACTCTCTTATAAGAATTGTGGTTGTTTTATATAAATTATTTGATGCCTTTATACTAAAAACTGCAAACAGAATTTTAATGAACCAGTTATACATGGTTAAATATTTGACTTTTAACGTCGAAAGTAGACCTATTGTAATAGTCAATATTTCATTTCTAAATGTTACAAAAGAATTTAAATATGTTCTATTATTTAGGAGTAATATATGAATAAATTGTTCCACTTTTAGGAAAGGGCGTATCCCACATAACTTATGAAAAGAGGGTAAAAACAGATATGATGTTCGTAATTAGTATGTTCAAAAACAAGTATATCCCGAGTTTAATGAAAACCGATTAAAAATGTTATAAAATGGTGTATCTCACATAAACTATAATACTTAGGTAAAAACAAATATTACATTCGTAATCAGCATGTTCAAAATCAGAATGTACCCAGTATCATGCAAATCGGTTAAATTTCTTATAAAAGGGCATATCTGACATAAACTATAAGACCTAGTTAAAAACAAATATTATATTCGTTACCAGTATATACCAAAACCCTATGTAACGAGTTTTAACCAAATGAGTTAAACTTGTAATAAAAGGGCGAAACCCACATAAACTATAAAACCTAGATAAAAGAAAATGTATTCGTAATAAGCATGTTCGAAATCAGAATGTCGCCAATATTTTGCAAATCGGCTAAAATTATTATAAAAAGCGTATCCAACATAAACTATAAGACCTAGGTAAAAATAAATATTATAATCCTAACCAGTATGTTCGTAAACTTTTATGTACCGGGATTTATCCAAAACGTTTAAAATTTTAATAAATAGACGTAACACACATAAACTATAAGACCTAGTTAAAACTAAATATAATATTCGTAATTACCATGTACAAAAGCCCTTAAATACACAGTTTTATCCAAATCGGTTTAACTTTTATACTAGAGCGTATCCCGTATAAACTGTAAGATCTAAATAAAACAAATGCAATATTCGTAATCAGCATAATTGAGAATTTCTATATATCGAGTTTTATCTAAATCGGTTAAAATTGCTATAAACGGGGGTATTCCACACAAGCTGTAAGACTTGGGTAAAAATAAATATAATATTCGGAACTACCATGTTAAAAAGCTGTATATATTGAAGTTTATCCCAATCGGTTAAAGGGGCGTATTCCAAAAAGAACATAAAGCCAGGGTAAAGACAAATATAAGGTACGTGAACTTGCCCCCCCACTTTGAGCACTAACGATAAAATAAGTGTCAATCGTTAGTGCATCGTTAGTGCTTCTTAGTGCACCAATCCCTTACGTTAGTGCTTAATTAGTGTAGGAGCTACAAGCAAAACACCTTTGGGGGGGCCAAGTTCACGCTGCCCCCCACTTCAAGCACTAACGAAATAACTAGTGCCATTCGTTAGTGCACGTTAGGGCTTCCTAGTGCACCAACCCGCAACGTTAGTGCTTCATTAGTGTAGGCTCTAGAGCCAAAACAATGGTACACGCTGCTCCCACTTCAAGCAATAAGGAAAGGAATAGTGCCGTTCGTTAGTGCATCGTTAGTGCTTCTAGAAAATACTAAAATTTTCGTTAGTGCTCCACCATTAGTGTAGATATAGCCAATTATAAGTCACGAAACTCCCATAAGAAATGCATGGGGAATTTTTCATTGCGTCAAATTACCGCCAAATTCAAAAGCACTATTGACCTCTTCTAGTACAATCGTTAGTGCATCGTTAGCGTTTCCTACTGCAAAAACCGCTAACGTTAGTGCTTCATTAGTGTAGGAGTTATAAAGAAAAAAAATTTGGGGGGCCAAGTTCACGCTACCCCCCCAACTTCAAGCATTAACGATAAAATTAGTACCATTCGTTAGTGCATCGTTAGTGCTTGTAGACAACACTTATAGTTTAGTTAGTGCTTAAATATTAGTGTGGTTAAGACTTACTACATGTCACGAAACTCCCATAAGAAATGCATGGGGAATTTTTCATTCCGTCGAATTACCGCCGAATACAAAAGCATTAATGAATTCTTGTAGTGCAATCCTTAGTGCATCGTTAGTGCTTCTTAGTGCACAAACTCTAACATTAGTGCTTCATTAGTACAGGAACTACAAGTAAAAAACCCTTTGGGCCTAGCGTGAACTTGGCCCCCCCACTTTGAGTACAAACAATAATATTAGTGCCATTCGTTAGTTAATCGTTAGTGCTTTCAGAAAATACTAATAGTTTCGTTAGTGCTTCATTATTAGTGTAGATATAGCAAATTGTAAGTCACGAAACTCCCATAAGAAATGCATGGGGAATTTTTCATTGCGTTAAATTACCGCCAAATTCAAAAGCACTAATGATCTCTTTTAGTGCAATCGTTAGTGCATCGTTAGTACTTCTTAGTGCACCAACCCTAACGTTAGTGCTTCATTAGTACAGGAACTACAAGTGAAAAACACTTTGGGGCTAGCGTGAACTTGGCCCCCGCACTTTGAGTACTAACAAAAAGATTAGTGTCATTCGTTAGTATATCGTTAGTGCTTCCAGAAAATACTAATAGTTTCGTTAGTGCTTCATTATTAGTGTAGATATAGCCAATTGCAAATCACGAAACTCCCATAAGAAATGCATGGGGAATGTTTCATTGCGTCAAATTACCGCCAAATTCAAAAGCACTAATGATCTCTTTTAGTGCAATCGTTAGTGCTTATTATTGCACCCACAATAACATTAGTGCTTCATTAGTGTAGGTACTACAAGTAACAACTCTTTGAGCCTAGCTTGAAATTAACTTCCCACTTTGAACACTAAGGAAAAGATTAGTGCCATACGTTAGTTTATCGTTAGTGCTTCCAGAAAATACTAATAGTTTTGTTGGTGCTTCATTATTAGTGTAGATATAGCCAATTGTAAGTCACGAAACGCCCATAAGAAATGCATGGGGAATTTTTCATTGCGTTAAATTACTGCCAAATCCAAAAGCACTAATGATCTGTTTAAGTGGAAACCTTAGTGCATCGTTTTAGTGCTTTTTAGCTCCCAACCCTAACGTTAATGTACATTAGTGTAGGAACTACAAGTAAAAAAAAACTTTGAGCCTAACGTGAACTTGGCCCCCCAGTTTGAGCACTAACGAAAAGGTTATTACCATTCGATAGTGCATAGTTAGTGCTTGTAGAAAATACTAATAGTTTCGTTAGTGCTTCACTATTAGTGTAGATATAGCCAATTATAAGTCACGAAACTCCCATTAAGAAATACATGGAGTATTTTTCATTGTGTTAAATTCCCGAACGTAATAGTAACCATTACACTAATATATTGTTATTAGTGCTTTTAAATTTGGTGGAAAATTTTACAGAATGGAAAATGCTACGTGTCTAAATTTAGCCCCGCACCCATCTCAAATACTAAAAAAACGTTTGACATGGTTAGTGCATCGTTAGTACCCATTAGTACACTAAACTCTAACGTTAGTGCTTTGATTCAACTCTATATTAGTGAACATTGTTTGCAAGACTAAATTGAAATTTTTCTAATTCTATAATTATTGTCCTACAAAGGTGAGATAGACGTCAAAAGTTAGTGCATCCTTATTGCTTCCCGAAACACGAAGCATTATGTTTAGCGCGATTATAGTTAAAGGAGTTATAAGTGAATAACTCACTCTGTGCTAAATTTAATTTTAGCAAATTTTACAATAATTGTCTCACAAAGGTTGAATAAACGTCAAAAGGTTAGTACATCTTTATTGCTCCGAAAGACACTAAGCATTAATGTTACTGCTATCTTAGTTTAGGGGTTAAAATGAATAACTCGGGGGGAGGGCTACTTTAGATCTTTAAATTTTGTACATTTTACGCTAATTGTCTGACAGAAATGGACCAAACCAGCGTTTAGTCCTCCGCTGAATAAGCACTAATGTTAGTGTTATCATAATTTAAGTGTTATTAACGAATAACACGCACGAGCCTTAATTCAAATTTGTCGAATTTTACAATAATTGTCAATCCAAAGGTAGGATAATCGTTAAAGGATCGTGTTCTTTTAGTGCTTCAAAAATACTAAGCATTGACGATAGTGCTATCACAGTTTAGGAGTTATCAATGAATCACTCGGACGGAAATCAATTAAAATTTATCGAATTTTACAATAATTGTGTAAAAATTGAAAAACCTAAAGTTAGCCCCGCTTGAGTTATTTGGTAAAACTTCTAAACTGTGACGGCACTGACGTTAAGTGATTAGTGTTTCATGAAGCACTAACAGTCACTAACCTTCGACGGTTATCTTACCTTTGTGGGACAATTATTGTAAAGTTCGAAAATTTAAATTCAATCCTATCCGGACTATTCATGAAAGCTCTAACGAGAATGCTTAATGTTTTATAGCTCTAGCAATGCAGTAAGCGCTTGTGTTTGTCCTACTTTTTTGTTACAATTAGTGTAAAACTGTTTAAGTTGAAAAACCTAAAGTTAGACCGGGTTGAGTTTTCATTAATAAGTCCAAAAATATGATAGCACTAACGTTAGTACTTATTATTTTTTGAAGCGTTAAGCATGCACTATCCTTTAAAGTTTGACCTACCTTTGTGAGAAAATTAGTTTTTTTCGATACTTTTAAATTCAGTCTCGTCCGAGCTATTCATTAATTATTCCCAAACTACAATTTCACTAACGTTAGAGCTTTTTTGAGTATTAACGCTGTACTAACCTTTGACGATTATTCCACCTTTGTGAGACAATTATTGTAAACTTCGATAAATTTAAATTTAGCCCGGAATGTGTAATTCACTTATAACTCCTATACTATGACAGCAATCAGTGTTTAATAGGGCTCTATTAATGCACTACCCACTGGTGCTAGTCCCACTTTTGTGGCACAATTACTAAAAAAATGTGTAAAAGTTGAAAAATCTAAAGTTAGCTCCGAACGAGTTATTCATTAAAAACTACTAAAGTATGATAGTGCTATCGTTACTGTTTAGTACACTAAAGTGAAATTACTTAGCACTAACCATGTAAATAGTTTTACTAGCACTTGAGAATCGTGCGGGGCTAAATTTAGACACAGTATTTTGTAAATTTCCCACATATTTAAAAGCACTAATAACCACATATAGTGTAATGGTTATAATATAGTGTAGTGTTAGTAGCTCTTATTGCAGAACTCCAAACATTAGTGCATCAACAGTATGGACGGTAGAAAATAAAACTTAAGGGGAGCTAACTATACGCTAGCCAATAAAAGCATTCACGATGAGAAGCATTAATGTTCGGTCTTGGTGCACTACCAAGCAATAACGAAACACTAACGATGCCACTAGAAGAGACAACTACTGCATTTGAATTTCGTGAGAATTTGACCTAATGAAAAAATCCCCATGTTTTTCTTATGGGAGTTTCGTGACTTATAATTGCCTATATCTACACTAATAGTGAAGCACTGACGAAACTATTAATATTTTCCATAAGCATTAACAATGCAATAACGAATGGCACTAATATTTTCGTTAGTGCTCAAGCTGGGGGGCGAAGTTCACGCTAGTCTGACAGGGATTTTTTCTTTAAGTTCCTACACTAATGAAGCACTAATGTTAGGGTTGGTGCACTAAGAAGTACTAACGATGCACTAACGATTGCACTAAAAGAGATCATTAGTGCTTTTGAATTTGGCGGTAATTTAACGCAATGAAAAATTCCCCATGCATTTCTTATGGGAGTTTCGTGACTTACAATTGGCTATATCTACACTAATAGTGAAGCACTAACGAAACTATTAGTATTTTCTGAAAGCACAAACGATATACTAACGAATGACACTAATATTTTTGTTGGTACTCAAAGTGGAGGGGGGGGGGCAAGTTCACGCTAGACCCAAAGTGTTTTTACTTGTAGTTCCTGTACTAATGAAGCACCAATGTTAGGGTTGGTGCACTAAGAAGCACTAACGATGCACTAAGGATTGCACTACAAGAATTCATTAGTGCTTTTGTATTCCGCGGTAATTTAACGCAACGAAAAATTCCCCATGCATTTCTTATGGGAGTTTCGTGATTTACAATTGGTTATATCTACATAATTAGTGAAGCAATAACGTAACTATTAGTATTTTCTGGAAGCACTAACGATATATTAACGAATGACACTAATCTTTTCGTTAGTGCTCAAAGTGGGGGGCAACTTCACGCTAGGCCCAAAGGGTTATTCACTTGTAGTACTTACACTAATGAAGCACTAACGTTAGGGTTGGTGCACTAAGAAGTACTAACGATGCACTAAGGATTGCACTAAAAGAGATCATTAGTGCTTTTGAATTTGGCGGTAATTTACCGCAATGAAAAATTCCTCATGAATTTCTTATGGGAGTTTCGTGACTTACAATTGGCTATATATACACTAGTAGTGAAGCACTAACGAAACTATTAGTATTTTCTGGAAGCACTAACGATATACTAACGAATGGCACTAATCTTTTCGTTAGTGCTCAAAGTGGGAGGCCAAGTTCACACTAGCCCCAAAGGGTTTTTCACTTGTAGTTCCTACACTAACGAAGCACTAATGTTAGGGTTGGTGCACTAAGAAGTACTAACGATGCACTAACGATTGCACTAAAAGAGATCATTAGTGCTTTTGAATTTGGCGGTAATTTAACGCAATGAAAAATTCCCCATGCATTTCTTATGGGAAGTTTCGTGACATGTAATAAGTCATAACCACACTAATATCTAAGCACTAACGAAACTATAAGTGTTTTCTTGAAGCACTAACGATGCACTAACGAATGGTACTAATTTTATCGTTAATGCTTGAAGTGGGGGGTAGCATGAACTTGGCCCCCCAAATTTCTTTTCTTTATAACTCCTACACTAATGAAGCACTAACGTTAGCGGTTTTTGCAGTAAGAAGCGCTAGCGACGCACTAACGATTGCACTAGAAGAGGTCAATAGTGCTTTTGAATTTGGCGGTAATTTGACGCTATGAAAAATTCCCCATGCATTTCTTATGGGAGTTTCGTGACATATAATTGGCTATATCTACACTAATAGTGAAGCACTAACGAAACTATTAGTATTTTCTGGAAGCACTAACGACGCACTAACGAACGGCACTATTCCTTTCCTTATTGCTTGAAGTGGAGGGGGCAGCGTGTACCATTGTTTTGGCTCTAGAGCCTACACTAATAAAGCACTAACGTCACGGGTTGGTGCACTAGGAATCACTAACGATGCACTAACGAATGGCACTAGTTATTTTGTTAGTGCTTGAAGTGGGGGGGGGCAGCGTGAACTTGGCCCCCCCAAAGGTTTTTTGCTTGTAGCTCCTACACTAATTAAGCACTAACGTTAGGGATTGGTGCACTAAGAAGCACTAACGATGCACTAACGATTGACACTATTTTTATCGTTAGTGCTCAAAGTGGGGGGGGCAAGTTCACGGACCTACAAATATAATATTCTTAATCAGCATGTTCGAAATTCCGTACATATACCGAGGTTTACGCAACAGGATTATAATTAGTATAAACGGACGTATATTATAGGACCTTGCTTGAAACAAATATTATATTCGTAATCAGCATGTTCAAAAATCTCTATATATTGAGTTCCATACAATGTGGTTAAAAGTCCGTATCCCACACAATATTCGTAATTAGAATGTTCTGAAAACCTGAGTAAAATGAGGGCTATAAAGGAAGGTCTGGTACCTATCGTATCCTTTTATTCTTTTTTGCTATGTCAAATGGGGGTTGAAGAATTGCCATAGAAAATATCAGTTCATAACCTTACTTGTGTAACCTCTGCTATATTATATAAGGATCGAGTCGAGAACGCGTTACGGTGAATACATTATCTCTACTTTTCAAATGGGGTTAAAACAGAAGACATAAGCTTCGAGTCGGTTGTGAAATATATTCGTTTTTGTTGTAAATAGACGATACAAAATGGTCATTATTTTTAATAGATTGCTGTGTAATTTCACCTATATTAAGTTCGAGTTAAAATATGTGTTCTTAGTCGACTGCTATACAATAATTTAGACTTTATGTATTTTTTGTTACCTTAATTATATGTTGCAAAAATGTAGTCATGATCTTACGAAATATGAGTTCATACACTTTAGAAAACGTAGAGTGAGTATATTTTCTGGAGCTATGTTATATAAGAGTTAAACAATAAACAATTACATTCATTGGTAATAGGGGTTGAGGTCTCATAGAAGAGAACGAGTTCTACTAAGAAAATATTGATTGAATTTCTACTATGTATCGTAGCCTTATGTAAACTCTGCATGTTAAATAGGGGTTGAAAAAGTATCATAAAATAAAACGAGTACAACCCCACTGTTCTCTTTTATATGATCATAATGATTTCTTTGTTAGAACAATAGATGTAGTCTTTCTTTTGTGATTTTTGCTATGTCACATAAGGGATAAAAAGGAATCATACTCTTTTATCAGCTCTACTATGTTACATAGGATTTGCGAAAGGTAGCCATCTGCTATATTATCTCTGCTATGTTACATAGGAGTTGAAAAATCAACCATACTATTTCTAACTCTGGTACGTTACATAGGGTTTGCGAAAGTTACTCACCTGCTATGTAAAATAGGGTTGAAAAAAGGCCATATTCTTTTATTAGTGATGCTATGTTACATACATGTTACGTTGAGTTAGCTCTACTATGTTAAGTAAGTGTTGTAATATTTGTTCATAGCCTTATGTATACTTTGCTATGTTCAATAGGGGTTACAAAAGTATGGCAGAGCCTTATGTAGTATGTGCTCGTAATTTCTGCTACATTCAATAAGGGTTGGAAAAAAGTGGTAGTAAAAGAGAACGAGTACAACTACCGTACTCTTTTTTCAGTACAAAAAGGTGCCATATAAACACTACAAAATGTTACTAAATCTAGTTACAACAATCGGAAATCTGGTTACAAAAACGTGGTCGAGAGTCCCCAACTCTACTCACGTCACGAACATACAGCAGTCACGACTCATCAAGTATCGAAGTGAAATGGAAGTATCGAAGAAGATTGTTCGCGTGTCTTTGTTTTATGACACTAACTCTTTTAAGATTTTATGGAACAATTTGTAACATACGGATGTGTTTAGGAAATTGTGCGTTATAACTCCCCTGTTTGAGATTTTTGTCAGTTTTTTTAGCTTCAGAAGGATACCTGATTAGGTTTTCTTAAGTTTTAGAGCCAATGCCTACATGTAGTAACGTCATATACGTCATCAATTTGATATTTTAAGTATTTTTTTCAATTTCTCCTCGAAGTTTCCTTTCTGGTATATGGTATTGACGTGTTGCACCATTTGAACGCCTGCTCCATACCAAAGAGAATTAGGTATGAACCATCGTCCTAGGAAAAATAGTGACCACATGGAAATTAGATATGCGGTTTACCACTTCGTATTTTTCAAGTGGGTTTGGGATCTCTACGTCCACACAGGACCGTTCCAGAGGGGCTCCAAGATCTCAAAAGTGTTAAATCCGTATTTTAGTGGAATTATTTATTATTTGTTGTGTCATATATGTTATGCATCTGTAGAACTTAGTTTACTTACTTTCCACTTATGAAATTTATTTTACATCACCGGTATTTCAAGATTTCACAAACCATTTGTTTAACTTTATTGACTAACAATGATTAAAATTAATCTCTTCTTTTAATTACTGTAGAGTCGATGAAGAACTTAAAGCCATCTAGGAACTTTAGATGTCTACGAACTTGTGAGTCTGCAAGTATTCTTACCAACAGATATGGGGTGATGAGGTAATTGCATTTAAAATATAAGCTAAGACATAAGTTGAAGGAAAACATTTTGATATATTAAAGTAATCAAGAAAATTCTTTCGCTTTTGTGGATGTTTGTGTTCAATTGACTTCACACCGGGCGTTGAATGCGAATGGAAATATGGCGAATATCAGTTGTTGGTGTTGGTATATTCAACATACAACCTCGCTGTTTAAGTTCATTTACAGCGTGAACTTTCGTAAAGCGGAGTGAAAATGAGAGCCCCACAGAGCACAATAAGAGTGTGTATAGTGTATGGGTTAAAACTGGGGTCAAACACCGCTTCTGCCAGGCGTTTATTGAGAATTTCGTGACTACGCCCACAGTGCAGCGGTGATTTAACAAGTTTAAGGACGGTCGCGAAACAGTCGAAGACGCACCACGTTCCGGAAGACCAACAAATGTACAAAATAAAGATCTTCAGGCAGGAATTAAGCTCCACGAGGCTAGGATGACCACGGACACCATTCTACGCCTTCGATAAAAAATACTATTGCATCCTTCATACTCTCTGGAGACTGTACCGTCCGATTATCAGCTGTTTTGTTCCTTTTACAACCATCTTAGAGGACGTCAGTTCTAATCCCTAGTAGAGGTACAATATGCAATTGATACCTGGTTCGCTCCACGGCCCAAGTTCTACCGCGATGGAATACATGGCCTTCCAGAAAATTGGCAGAAGATTTTTGGTGCTGGTGGGACTATTTATGATCTTGCAGGTACATTGCAAGATCGATGTTCGTAGGTGGTGGGTGAAAAAATAACAGAACTTTCCAGTATTTTTGGAGATAAAGCGATTAGCAGCTTTGTTTTAAGCACCTATTTTGAGTTCAAATTATAAATGTTCTTAATTTCATGTGCGTACAATTTCATTATTTATATGTAGTAAATCTAAGTTAAATACAAACTTGCATATAATCTTATCATACCTAATGAAGTTACACGGATTACAGGCTTTAATTTCTTACTAAAATCGTTTTAAATTTGTTGTGGGAAGACACTTTTCATCAATGTTTTAGCTATGAAAGGAATATAGATTTACGTAAGATATTACGACGGAATCCTAACGGAAAGTATAAGGGGTTACCGAATTAAATGAAGAAAATGGAGAAGTGGAATTTTCAAAGATTACAGAATTAGATCTATGAGATATAGGGGAGAGACAACTGCACATGATTCATTAGAAAAATGTCTTAATATTTTGGTATTTAGGATGTGCTTAGAACTACGTAAAATCGCAAAAGTTACCATGTAAAAATACTTACAGTGAGGAATGAAATTGTTATCTGAACAATTCTTGTTAGAAAGTTTTTCCTTTTAAAGAGTCATGGAGAGTTTATTCGATAATAACTTGTTTGGCTATCCTACTACATCTTCCTGGACTAGCAATCAGAAGGAAAGTAGATCGTCATTCATTATTTTTGCAAAGTGGCCGAAAGTTTCTCTCCTCTTATTCTCTTCGAATCTGCGAGTGATTGAGAATCATTAGCATTTTTGTATAAACTTAAATATTTGGAATTATTAGATAAACATTGTACATTGTTGAAGATAGAAGGGAGAAAGAAACTTTAAAGGGTAGTGAGTATAGAAGAAGAAAACAAATCTTCAAAAAATTGGGAAATAAAATAATCTAAAACAGAAATAAGTTTTAGAATGAAAAGTGGAAGTGAAAATTGAGATTTCAACCAAATCTTGTTCCCTTTGTGTGCATGTAAAGTGTTTTAGTTTACGATATAAAACTAACCTAAATGTTAACTGTGTTGTTTATCTTTTTGATGTTCTAGTATTTAAGTAAATAAACAAATGACTGCGTTTCAAAGTAATTACATGGGTTGTGATTTCGTATAAAGAGATATCTTGAGTTCTGATGAATATATAATTTAATAAAATATAATAAATACTTCAGTTTTGCAATAATTTGGAAATCTCAATGCTACAATTGATCAAATATGGTAAGGCTCAAGTTAGAACCTCGTTTAGTTTGCTAGGCTATGTAAGATGGTTTATTTCTGAGCCTGGCCTACTTTGCGACATAACTTAAAGCTTTATGAATTCTAGAATTAATTTAATAAAATTAACATAAGCATTTGTGCATAGACCCGACTCTTGTCATATTAACAACACACTAATTGAAAGATATTACTGACACAGGTAATGTGATACTTGAAGCAGAACTAAGATTTTATGGCGTATTCACTACTAATGCTTTGATTAACCAGATACAATAAGGAAATACATAAACACGACTTCATTTCAAAGAATATGATACATTTTTCTGACTTGGTCGTACATATTTTCCGTTGACTGTCTCTCATAGTACGCACACCATATCCCAATGCTCTAGGTGTGGTACCATCAGAAACATAAATTGTTTTGTCGATATTGCTAAAGTGGCTTTTATCTGCATTCAGAATTGAGTTCATATGATCTTATATGTGAATTTCCGATGGTATTTTAGATAGTAACCCAAGAGACTGTTCACGAATACCCTTCACTATTGTATTTGCCATGACATTGAGTAACATTGTGAGTAATTGCAAGATGATGTTTTTGTAAACAGGTGGATTTCCCTTTGTTCTATCTCCTTTATGTTCGAAACGATTGACAATTGGCTGACACCGTCTTCTTTAGGGATTTTAAAGAAAGAAGATAACATTACCATGAGCGTTCCATCGTTCGTTAAATATCCTAAACGTTACCTCTCGTCAAACTATATCATTTCTTGAGAAGTCTGGAGCAATTCTATCATGGACATAAACTTAATGACATAACAATTCTATCATTGACATTGACATGAACTCATTGTGATCATCGTTAACTTAATTGGTTTTCAATATATCATCCACATGTGATATTAATTTTGTATTATTTACTCAATACTGACTAAAGTTATTTCGAGAACTTGCACTGTATAATCTACCTTACCTTTACGAAACTAACTCAATTTAATGTATCACATAACCCTTTTAAATTGAAAATTATAGTGAAATTTAAGATGGAAACCGCCTACAAAAAAGCTGAGTACCACGATTGTATCAAATTGCTACACACCCGAACTCCCATGTTTTCACCGTCCATTGTCAACAGTTTATTTTATTTTATTATTTTTTTTGTGAACATGTGATAGTATTGGACTATGGCTGCCCTGTATATTCCTACACTTAACAAATATTATATAAGTTATTTCATAATGTATTTGTTACGAGAAATTCAGCCAAATATGACAATTTAATTACATACACAGGATTAATGAAAAGTTCAGGCCAACTTCAATATAAATACAGATAGAAAGGGGGAAAGTTGTTGGAAATAATTATTTTTCAATCTAAAATCCTGTAACTATTCCCAATCACAAAAGTAATATGAGCTCTGTATAATTTCACTAATAATGCATTTGGGCCAGATATGGCGTATATCGACATACTATTCGCTGTTGGTTTGTCAAATTTCAATCCAGTAATACAATATTGATAAATGATTTTCATGTGCAACTAGCAACATCATGTTCAGAGCATCTCTTCAGGAAAACTGGGCAATCGTATCCTCGCAAAAGTGTTCTTGACATTGTACTTGAGTTACTTCGCATTGTGAACTGGCTCATTCCTATAGGTTATAATGTTGGATTCATGGAAATTACATGAATTGACAATTGCCAGCAGGAATTTTATCTAGTGATTTCAAGTTCTCAGACTGTAGATAGTTTTCTAAAATAGGATTTGCATTTCAAATGGAAAGTAATCTCCTATAGATTAGTAAATCACCCACATAGTGATTGGGTTATGATCGACTTCCAGTATAATTTCCAACACTTGCAAAAGGCTTTTGAATGTACGAAAGTATATTGTACAAATGATCCGTCATTTTTTCTCATGCGAACGAAAACAAGAAAATCTCACATTTTCAGATGAAATTTTTGATGACCTAGGCTATTCATCTGCTTTTACATAATATAAGGATGCTGATTGCGGAAATGTAGAGTAAAAGATCAGGTTGATGTAGACCAACAAATCAGAATAGATGATGTAGACTAACAATTTATGTTTCTGCAGAAAAAGTGCCCAAATGCAGGATATTACAAAATATTTACTTTAAAAATGTATATGGCATATTTAAAACTCGAGATAAATAGAATGTTCAGGATGATTGGAAATTTGCAAATTGCGTAAATTTACAAAATATAAGTACTTTTTCTGTAGCACTGCCAAATTAGATATATAAGTGCTGGAATCAACATATACATATTTTTTGCATCCGTACGTTATCATACTTCAATTTTAATTATGGTTATTTATATTAATATGTTAAATACACAAACATGTTTCTGCAATATCTTAATCGCCATTGATCTTGTTTGTAGTATTTACAGTAGTAGTAATAATACACATACTATACTAAATAAGGTTAACGACTCGGTATGACTAAAGTAGCCAATATACATGTAACACAGATGCATAAATGAAAGTAGTTCAGTGGTTTTTAACACTATAGAAGCAATAACAAAGACCAATCAAACATATACATGAAACAACATAAATTAATAAAAGAAGCCATTTCCGAAACGAAAAAATGCAAATTTTTGCTCTCCTCACAAGCCAACAAAAGTCCCCAGACGTGTTAATTTTCCACCTTCCCTGGTATCTTTTCTCCAAGACTATAATTATTTGTTGGAATATTCCCGAGTTTCTCACTGAATTGTCCCAAGTTACTTGGGAAGTAACTAAAGTAACTAGTCAGGAATGTTACTTCAAACTCAAGTTTCATCTAATCGTCGGAGGTATAGTAACTTATTACTGACCAGCTCTTCATAGTTCTCAGCCTTGTTACCCACGAATGTATTGACTAAAATATTGTAATTTCTCTACGCAAGCAGTTGATCTTCACCGATCGTTTCTCAAATCCTCGTTCCATCATCGCCTGCTTTCTCTGGCCCTGCATATACTTCTTGCTTCAGATTATCCTGGGTTTCAACATTATGTGTAAAAGTCGAACTAAGACACTAGAAGGTTCTACTAACAGTGCATGAAGAACATTTTCTCACCATGGATCAATGTAGTTCTGGTTCTCTGCAGCTGTTACTCTGAGTGAGGGGATTTTGCCTTGTCCCACTCAAATAGAAAGCTAACCACTTTTGTGGAAACAGTCTATAGCTCAAGCAATAGACCAATGAAATCAAACGCAAAAGGCACTTGTGTTCACCACACTTAATATTCACTAACAAACACTGCATAGTTTAAAAGTTTTTCATTCATCATTTCTGAATGTGCCAGAGGGATAGATGGAAATGAATTTGCGTTATGAAGAATTCCTTTCCGACTAGTTTTATTGTTTTTTAAAAACAATCTCGAGTCAGCAGCATTGCATTCTATTCCTAAACCAATTACGTTTGAGCAGAATATTATACACTCTGAATCTAGATAAATGAACATAAAATCCTGTTCACCATGCCTATACTACGCAAAATTGTGATCTCAACACGAATACGTTTCTGACTTTGGAATAGTATCAAGAATCTGTGCCCTTCCTTTCGTTAAATTAAGATTAATGGCTAGGTAGTTGAGACCACTTTGTGTAAACTGATCACTGTTTCCAGTGGCACCTTCCGGTAAATAAACATCAGATGATATTTGATTTTCATCTTCCATGTCGGAGCCATTGCCACATTTGTCAGGTGAAAAAAAAATCTAATTGCTGATAGCAGGTTGAAATACACAATGTTCTTTCCAGGTATCGTACTATATCCCTTCACTTTCACAAGACTAACGTAGCAGTCAGTGTTATGTTTCCCCTGATACCTCCAAGCGATTTGTGTGGCGAACGGTATATATTTCTTAACACCATTAACACCTTTCGTCCACAGTCGTAATCCCTCGACACAAGTCCTATACACAACGTGAGGCGCGGAAACTCCTGTCTTGGACACAGGATATCAACGTGTAGTTACTAGCAACTGCAAAGCAGACATCTAAACCATTGTAGAACAGAAAACAATACTCCCACACTCGACTTGTTGCTACATTGTTTCGCCTGACGTCACGGCTTTGCAATAATTTTCTCGGTTGTCAAATATATGTTTCGATTGCACCATAAACTATTTTTATTCACTAGTCAACATATTTTTCTTTTCAAATTGCGGAAAAAACTGATGTGCTAGGAAAAAGGATTACGTATTTGAATTCAGGAGGAAAAAATACATCAAAAACAGTTTTTCATATGAGTTATAAATTTCATGCATGGAGTATCACACATTACATGCTGTGATCAAAGGGAATCTTTACAACCTAAAGTGCATGAAATTTGTCTATAATAATTACACAATCGACAACAAATGCTGTGTTCGCATCTTGAACTGCAATGCTCACTCGTATTTTGCGTAAGGGTTCCTGCAGATTTACACGACTTGCAATATGAAGTCATTCAATTTCCCGATGTTCCTCGTCTTGGCTGCCAGCTCTTGCGGAATCTCGATCACTTCTTGGAAAATGTAGACTTTTCTAAGTAATGTGAACGAATCGCAGACTCCGCTCTACGGAATCAAATACTGTATTTAGGTGAGCTATGACAAAATCCTCTGGGTAAGGTTGGCGACTGTTTTCGTTAGATAGTTATTTCACTTTTTATTTATTTCGCTCTACAAATAAAACACTTGGTAGACATTTCAATTTATAAATCTAATGATTTCAATGACTTGGAATCAACTATACTCATATTTCACTAACATTAAAATGCCGAAATATGATACAGAAGCCAATTATGTATATAGTTTTCTCTATTCTAATGTCATGTTAAGCTGTAAAAAAGTGGAATGCTAAGGCCAGATCAAGTCGTGGTCATATATCAATAGGTATACATTTTATTGTGTGTTACGTGCTACAATGTAGAAAAGATTAAAAGTATTTAGGCAATGTTTCGAATACTGGTTGAGTGTTATTTAATACCAATTAGATCTGGCTTGATATTCGGTATATCGTTAAAATTGCTTTTAGTAATATATAGCGCTAATATTTCATAATCTAATATAATTTAAGGAGCAGCACACGGTATTTAACTACATTTGACGAAGAATTTAGTAAAATAAAACCATTATAATTCCAGAACACTTCACATAAAGAAGAACAATCTGTGCAATTTCTTATAATAATGAATGCCATTATTAATAAAGTTAACCTGTGTACTTAGAAAATTATGTAACAATATCTTCTAATGCTATAAGGAGTAGCATCCACACTCTTATTTTCATACACTATTATTATACGCTGCAATAAAATAAACCAGAATCAATACTATTCTTTAATGGCTCGTTTTGTTGCTAGCTCTATGATGGCCAATACACTGACAAGAATTTTAACTCAATTCTAAGAAAATGAACTATATTATTATGTTAGTATACAAAACAATATATGCAAATACATTTTATTGAATTATCATTCACAGATTTGTTTTTATGTTTTAATATCCAGTATTTTTTAAAAATAATATTTACTTTCAACATTCAAACCACATTGAAGTGAAATCGAGAGAAATATGTCGTTTTTTAGAAAATTATACCATAAGAAGACTATCCATGGCTTTGGATTGAATATTGTAACAAAAGAAACCCTGACGAAAGTTTCAACACAAACTGTATTTTAAACTACAATGTGTCTGAGGAAGGATATGTTAGATATCCGAAACTCTTACATATTGCAATTTAAAATACAGTGTGTGTTGAAACTTTGGTCAGTGTTTCTTTTGTTACAATATTATAATATTTTACAAAGTTTGTTCCAGTATTGCAATTGAAGTAATTTTAGTTTGAAATATAAATAAAAAATTAACTAAAAACATTTTAATGAATTATATTTGTCATTAGAGTTAAAAAATAGTATAATTTTATATTATATTCCAAAATATTTTCTTTGTTTAAATCATGAAATATATGAATATAATTTTTGCCCTGAAAACCAAACCACTCGTTATAAAGTTTAATTATGTTATTTCATATTTTTTCGATAACTTGCTTTACACAGTAAATGGTGCAATCGTTAATACTTTGATGTATTATTTCATTTTTTAGAACGTCATCTGGTGGTGCCCTTGTCAATATAATGGAATATTTTCCAAGATTGAGATACATAAGAAAAATATTGTTTGGTGGTTTGGAACTGCTTGGTACGTCAGCTAGTAATTTATAAAAAAATCGCCCTCTTTTGCATTAAATGAAGAAAATTCAGTTACCCAAAAGTCAGAAAATTAATACGGATGTTGTCCTATAAAAGGAGATCGCGTGTCTTTTTTATCCTTGTGCATGCACTGTTATAGTTTTAGTATATATATATATATATATATATATATATATATATATATATATATATATATATATATATATAATACACAATTTTATAGCTTAAGGATATCGTGACCCTTACTTCTAGTGAATATGTGTAATTTATTGTAACAGGAACAATATTACAGATTTAAGATAACATGATAAGAACGCAAGATGGTTCATGATCTACTCTTGGACCAAAAGTCATTAGACTCTGTCTAGTGATCTACAGATTAGCGTGTGTGTGTGTGTGTGTGTATGTGGTGTTGTAGATAAGATACAATAGAAGAGTAAGAGCTAATTATATTGTTTCTTATTAACCATAGTGCAGACTGTCGTTTTTATAATATTATACTAAAACGATTCAAAAGGTAAATTATACTCTGTCTAACATGATAATAGTGCTGGTTTGATTATTGTACAGAGCAAACTTTTAGGTTTACAATAGTTTGGTTTTCTTAATTTTTGGACAACTACGCCACAGAAATTGCAGTTTCCAAGTCATTTTCTTGAGCTTAATGAAGTGTATCGGTTGATCTATGCCTCTTCCGTGGGTATTTTTCATCTATATTAATGAACTAGACCGATAAACTGAAACAGCTGATTCCTCACATCAAAACAAGGAAATAAGGTGTCATTGACCGTTGATCAAAAGTTCATACTTTCAGAGCTAAGACTGCTCAAAATGGTGGGAAAATGAGCTTTAGTTAAAAAAAATATCCAAAACGATTGGCTATTGAGCTCAGGCGGCATGTTTCTGTCTCAGACTTGTAATATGCTCTATCAAAAAATTAATAATTGTGAATCGTTCCGGGGAGGAGCAAGGGGGTTACCCACAGGAAGTTTGGGGACCCCGATATTCGATTAGAAGATATGAGTCTGATTCCTGGCAGATGTAACAATGTCCCATCAACTAACAAAATTCGTTAAAAGATCATTTATGTTTGGAACAGAATGAAGATGGCGAAGGATTTTTAGTGTATTGTGCGTGATTGAATAAATACAGTAGAGAGTGGATGAAAGGAAAATAAATAAAGTCATTATACCAGCAGGTTGATGACCTACTATCAAGACCTGTATGCTAAAGGAGGCAGACATTAATAAAACATAATGTTTTTGTAAGAATTAATACAACGTGGATTTGCGAGAAAATTTTAGCATCCTAGTAAGAAAGCGAAACTAAGAACAACACGTATAATGTTCTTCATTACAAACTCACTTGTTCGCACGTGTAAAGTGGGACCCACTCTCTAAGGTGGAAACTGCCACTGAGTTGCCTTGTACCGTTTTTGCCACAGATAATTCACAACGCATGGGAACTCATAACTCATAAAAGCACAATACTGATTATGTAACAAACAGAAGGAAAAGTCGTGTTCAGACGTTCGATATCGCAAGAAAACTTGGTACATAATCCTCCTGGTTAGTAATAAATTACCATTATCCGGTGTTCTCCTTTTAACCTCTAGGAATCGAATGCGGTGATTGTCTCAACCAGTTAAATGACAAATCCATAGGCGCCGTGAATGCTTCTTCACTAATCTAAGTATTTTATAAAAATAACATCGATAACTCCATTTAGTATAAAAATAGAGTATATTTGGACAACGGAAATAACTGTCACAATATTTTCCGGCTCGTTGCAGAGAAATTTCTGAGCAATTTTCTTACCATAACAATTTAAGATATCTTTGCTGTAAAATTCAGAACAAAAATTTTAAATCAGAGAGCTTTTTATAACATTCTCAATAGTTTCAATACAGATAAACAGATACAATACACTTCTTTGATATATTAGTTGGCAAATTTATGATTTTTTATTTTTATTTTATAAATTATAGTATGAAATTTTGCATTTTAACACGACCAATAAATCATTAATTTTAAAAGATGAAGTTAAATTTTTTGATAAAAATTATTTACTCTCTAGTGCACTCTAACAATGATTATTACTTCAGATTACATTATAATTTTTAATCTTACAAAATAGAATTCAAGTGTACAATTTTGATTTAAATCAAATAGGGAGTAACTGTAATTTCTCAAACAACAAATCTTCGCTTGAAATACTTTCTATTTTCCGTACAATTATCTCGTTTACACGAGATAACATAATCATTAAAATACTGATACTAATATTGTATTAGGCGTCAAGAAACTTCTTATAGTATATTGACCTCTCCATTTGCCACTTTAGGATTTATATACCCAACACACCACTAATATTTAACATCAGGCCTTGTAAGGAATTTTTCACCGATATTTAGCACTACTTGTCCTCAATCATGGACATCGATTCCATTCGTCTTTGCCAAGCTCTCTCCCTGCTTTCAAGAGCGTATTTTGAAGTCTTATTAAAGTGAATCAACGCATGACTCGCAACGGCCTTCCATAACACGAGGTTCTAAAAACAATTCTGGTGTTACTGATCTAAGTTTTGAATTTTAGCATAAATTAAAGGTAAACTGTAATTCCAGGATTAACAAAGACAACTCTGTTTATTTCAGCAATAAGCTCTTAATGAGAAGACACACGTTAAATATGTATATCGGATATATTAGCTTCAGCATATTAGTCAATAATACTAATATAATAAATACAAAGTGCAAAGAAATATATTTTAAACTACTGTGACAGATGCACTGAGATCATTGTTAGTATTGATGGTTTCCGGAAAACCTACTCTACAGAAGACTTCCAGTATCTCATTACAAATTTATTGGGAATTCAAGACCCCCAATTTATCCGGGAATACAAACCTAGTTGCATTGCTGATTTCTATAAGTTTAAATTTAAATCTTTGTGTAACAGGCTAAGGACCACCGATAGGGAGATACATTTTTCCCATAGTGTCGTTGCAAGTACATCGTTTCGTTATTTTGATTAAAGTATGATACGCTCATGTATATTATCATTATAATATGTGGTCATAATGTAACGATTATAAAATCTATTACTTTTATATTTTTATATTTTTACAAGTTACATTTAGCCAAAAGTTTGTGTAGATTTTAAAACATGTCAACACAATCAAGTTCCTTTAAATCAGACACGTCACTTGTTATTATTATCTTTTATTATTCTATTTACAACTCCATTAATAATACTTTTTGTTTTACGTTCGTTATAGCAACCTTTTATAAACAACTATTTGCTGTTACAGTAACTACGAGTACAGTTTATTCATGTAAAACCAACATAGATTTTCAGCTACTACGATCACATCTTATACCTTTATATTTAGAATCAACAACATATTATCTCTTTCTCCTTTTTTTCTACTCAACAGATTGTGTACTTTTACGCACCGTTGCCCAAAATCAAGATGCAAAAATGGAAGTAATTTATCGCATCGACATAGAATATCGTTCTAATAAAAATATAGCAAATAATAATCTAAAAAGTCTTTAGGATTCACAATTTTGTAGGGATTATTCAGGGCCTTTACTTATTGTGATCCCATTCTTTAACACAAATGTTCCTAACTTATTCACCGTATTCTATTCTTTCAATTAAATTGTGTAATTCTAGATCTTGTCCCTGTAAGGAACTAACGTGTTATATTACCGTGTGAAGATTGCACGAACTAGCAACCTTTATATTCTTTTTTCATGATTGCTATCTCAATGGGCACATCACGTTGGAGGAATTTAAATTCATCATACGTTCGAGCCAAAAAATCGGCAACCAAATTATCTTGGGACCAGATGTATCAATGTTCTATACACTACAATCTCTGTCTGCTTCGGTAAGCATTTTAGAGTAGAAAAAACTGGGAGAAGAAAATTATTCTAGCCATACTGTAAAACACAGTCTCCGAGAGACTTGCGGAGCCGCATCAGTGCACGAAAAATGTCTGATTTAAATTTGATGTCTTTTAGACAACATTGTCAATCAACATCTTTAATTTAAGTACCGTCTTTTGATTCTATACTGCCCACTCAAATGGTTTCTGGATTGAAAAAGTTCACTAATAGGTGCAATTAATCCTTGAAAACCGCCCACATATTTAAAAAGAAATGAAATAATCTACAAACTTTCATTATAGGCTTCTATTTCTACGAGAGATATGTTTAGAATGGCAAAAACTCTGGACGGACCAATATCTATGGTGATACCATCGGCTTCAAAACCCAATTACTTAGTCTTCTTGAAAAAATAAATATTTATTTTGCAAGTTTTGACTTCAAAATTCATGTCTTATCTTCTCGAAAACTAATCTTATTTTCTCCTTAGGCTCTTCTATTGTTTCAACACATCAACAAAATAGCTTATTCCATGTTGATCGCTCAAATTACGAAAAATCGATTCTATAGCCTCGCCATCAAACTATTCTTATCGTAATCCCAAGATATCCTCGCATATGGTACCTAGCTTTTGGTGTCACAACAATAGTTATCTCTCGACAGTATTCAAAAGACGTATCTGCTTTTGTTGAGTATAAAGAGAAAAATAATATTTTACCCGCAAAACTACTAAAACTCCCTTCCAAATTAGAAGGTAGGTGGCTTCACAGAAAATGCCTACAATATTAAGTGTTATTCCTGTAGTTGTATTCTTGAAGTTTTATTCTTGGCTTTTAAAAATTAAAAGCTAGTACCGAAGTCAGAGTTGCCTACTTCCACCAAACTCACTGAGCTACTAAAACTTCTATACAATTACAATATTTTCATTGTTTTGGTACTGGAAGGAATTTTGCATAAATGATTCATTCTTTTAGATACGTTTTTCCTTCAATTGTTTTTGCAACTAATTTGGGTACCTATCGCGTCCAGGAACTTTCCGAATACCACTAACGAAATACAAAATGATAGAATCTAAATATTTATTCACGTTATTCGAATCATTCCCAAGATCTGTATTCAGTTCAAAAGTTTTCGATTTCTTTTCCCGATGTCACAATCTCTGGGCAAAGGTCCTTTTTTCAATTATTCGTAAAATTTATTATAATGTTCAACATCTAAGTCCAAAGATTTTGATTCAATTTCTATTTTCTGAACGTATATAACACAATTTTCAGAATAACTCCACAGCTACTATGAATTCTCCACAAGTTCGAGTAATATAAAATGTTTCCAAAATTTGCCCTTCCGTTTATCTTTGTATTCAGCCTTTTCTTCATGGATACATTAAAAGGAATGCCTTCCAGACACCTATCCAGTAAACATTTCGTTCATTAACGCAATTTTTGCTTGTTCAATGACAATGAGGTCCACAGTCACAGTTGTACCCCTTATAGGCTGACTTATCCTAATTGATTTGACACAAACCAAAATTGATAGTACCGTTGATTCATAAAGTCCAATCGTTGAGGAAAATAAAATCGTTCTTTAAGAAAGGACAATGCCATTGCCCTCAATTTTCAGTTGGATGAACATTTCCTGAAGCTCACTCAGTTCTTCCTGAGAAGGAGTTTCAATTCCCGAAAACTGTTCCTTACCGTTTCTGAATGCAATGTAACATTGGATTCTGCGGTCTTTCAGAGTTACTGTACACAAAAACCTTTCAAAAATACAGAAGATATTCCATCAGTTCTAATATAATCAAAACCCAAATTTTCGAAGTTTGGCCAAAAGTAGATCTAAATTAAATCCTGATTCAACTTTTGATTCAGCTAAAAATAAATCATTTAAAATATAGTTTAAAATTCATGTGTTTCTGTTGTTGCGCGTTATTAGTACACTTTTTGAATAACCTACACTGGCGAAGTCGCTCGTAAGAATGGAGCATCCACTAATGAAAAACAGGGAAGTTTCTAGTACCACTCGAAATTTAATCTGCTCAAATCAGCCCGTTAAATATTACGTTATATTAATTTCCTTATCCCTCAAGTATTCAGTTCTGAAAGGAATTTGAATGTTTTCAGTAAGAATATCAGTAAGATGATGCTTCAGCTTACTCCTATTGAGCAAACTCCGTTTCTAAAGTATAAGAACCACTGTCCACACAATTCGAACTTTCGCCCTACTTGTTATCGCATTAGTATAGTAAACTATAGTTCCCACTGATTGAGATTAAATAGGTTATTGTTATTTCTATACCTCAAACAACGATTAGATCATCTCAATGATATCTAGTTCAGAATTCCAGACGCCACATCTTAACAAAATGTTTTATCACATTTAGTATAACAAATTTTGTCTGTTGATTAATTTCTGAAGGAACTTATCTTTTGTTAATCACAAACACCAACGAACCAGATGTAGCACCAACCTTTTCCATAAAATCTAATCGCTCTCTAAATTGCTTAGCACAATCATTACAAATCTGACGTAATATGGACAAATATTGAGGAAACCTTATTTGCTTCATTTTATACCTACACGAAGGAATCATACCATGTATAGGATGATAATAAATTCAAAATTCACTTCAGTTAAATCATGAGTCAACAGAAACGGAATATGCATCTTCAACATACTGCATACTTCTACGACATAAGAACTTTCATGTCTGATTTCTCCGTAATATTTCACTAACGAATGAGTGTTGTATTGTACTGGACATAAAACTTTAGTTATAATGTCTTTAAATAATATCCATGAAGAATCCCATGCAAAACCTTAAATTGGAAATCGCGATAATAAGACACTATAAATAATTGACATCAGGTATTGTTTAGCTATTATTTTCAAAACCAATAGTAGCCTATTTCAGATATCAATAAATTATTCCTACGAGGAATATTTCTAAAACATTTCATTTTATATTTTAAGAAAACTACTAACTTGTGAGATGTATTTACAGAATAACTGAGACATTTTTCTCACAATCATATTTTAGCAACAATCTATCTATTAAAATGCTACAACAGCAATTTTTTTTCATGCAAAACCCGTAGAAGGGAATACCTTCTCTTAGTACCAGTAAGACGTTTCAAAAGATTGATGCGATTATAGGCTTTAGTAGTGACTGTTTTCAGATGTTGCGACCATGTAAGATGGCGATCAAAGGTAATTCCCAGATACGTTACTGTATTTTTGGCCTGAAGCGGCACTTGATCAACATGGAGAGATAAGCGACGTGGGTTTCTGCGTACTCTGGAAGTGCGTCGTGGAGGTAAGAAGGCCATGGCCTGTGTTTTTGTTGCGTTAATAGTAAGTCTCCAGTGATTACACCAGTTACTGAAACGATCTATAGCAATCTGGAGAATGGTATTGATCTGTTGGATAGAGTGTCCGAGTCCAAGGAAAGCCGTGTCATCGGCATATTGAAAAAGATGAACGTTATCAGGTAGTCTGGGCATGTCAGCGACATACAAGAGGTAGAGTAAAGGAGATAATGCAGACCCTTGTGGCACCCCAGTAAGTAGAAAGATCGGATGCGATAAACAGTCATGAATGGATATGTAGGCGAGACGATTGGTGATGAAATTGTATATGAGGCGGATGTAGCACATGGGGAGTCGAAACTGTAGAAGTTTGTATATGAGCCCGTGGTGCCAGACTTTATCAAACGCCTTCTCTAAGTCAAATAGGACTAGACAGGATGGTTTTGTAGAATTGTAATGTTGAGTAATAAGTGATGTGAGTCTTAAAAGCTGATCGTTGATAGAAAAAGAGGGTCTGAAGCCGGCTTGTGTGATAGGAATTAAGCTGCGATCGTTTAGGTAGATATGTAGGCGCTTGACCAGGATGCGTTTAGGATCTTACTGAAAGTCGAAGTTAGCTGAATAGGACGATATGATGAAACGTTCTGGGGTGGTTTATTTGGTTTTAGAAACATGAGTGTCTTAGAGATTTTCCATGTTAAAGGAAAGAAGCCTGTGCGCAAGATAAAGGTATAAATATTAGCGAGGAGGAGTAATAACAAAGCCGGACACTCTTTGATATGGCGGTATATTATCGAGACCAGGGGCGGTATTTCGTTTATTGTGGAGAACCTGAGAGATCTCGTGAACGCTAATAGGATTAGATATGGGTGTGTCTGGCGGTAAGAGATGGGCGGCGTTTGGTTGTAGATGCGGTGTGGACGTGTTAAGCCTATCTGTAGCGACTGGAGTATTGCCGGATGATGGCGTGAAAATCTCTTGCAAGTGATCTGCAAAAGCGTTTGCCTTATCACTATTGGTGGAAACAGGTGTGTCGCCTTGGAGAATCGGATAAGGTGTGCTAGTAAATTGGCCACATAATGCTTTGAAACGGTTCCAAAATTTGGTTGGATGAGAAGTCTCGGATAGATTATTGCATGTGTTTACCCATTTTCGAAGTTTATAAGCTTTAATGTAATTGTGAACTGTGCGTTGTAGTTGGTGATGATGACGAAGTGCTTCAGGGTTGCGAGTGCGAAGATAATCTCGATAAAACTGGCGTGAGCGTTGTATCAGCGTGAGATATTGCGGCGGAAGTTTAGGCTGATATGGACGAGATTTGGAGGTTGGAATATAAAATGACTGGCCTCTTGAATAGCTGAGGTAATAGTATCAACGACAGCAGTTAAATCTTCGCCCGTATGTGGTTCAGTAAGATGACCTGTGAGGTGAGAAATATGTGTGCGATAGTTATCCCACTTGGCCTTATCGTAACGAACGCTTAAGCGGAGTGGTGCAGATGAGCTATGCCTGGTGGTGGTATTTGGTTGATAGGTGAGTTTAATTGCGGCATGGTCACTTCCCAACAGATCAAGAATATCTACCGTGCAATATGAAATGAGGTTTGCGGAGATGATGACTATGTCAGGCTTTGAGTTGGAAATGGGGCGGGTTGCTCGTGGAAGATCAAGTATGATTCCAGTGGTATTGGTCGTAATGAAGTTAACAAAATTTGTCCTCTCGCCATCGGTGCGGCTATGCATATTGAAATCAGCCATGATAATATAAGTCTTGTAGGTATTAGATATGTATTGTACGAAATGCTCTGGTAGAGGATGGTTGGGTCTGATATATACTGTTGCCAATGTGATGATGACGGTTTTGAAATAGACAGTGACGAGGAGATATTCCGGAAGAGGTGTCGTTGTATAATGATGTTGACGAAACGGTATATGCGGCGAAATTCCAATGGCCACTTCCCCATTGGCTCGGAGTGCAGGTAAAGGATTTTCAGCGTGCAACATAGTGTATCGTGGTAAACGACATGTTCGAGATCTTGTCAGAAAAGTTTCGTTTAGTAAGAACATTGTGACATGTTCCTCAAGAAGGAGCTGTTCAAATAATGGTTTGTTTTTGGGTAAGGACCGGATATTTAGAAACAAAAAAGTGACAGCCATGTTATAAAGTAAACGAGTCGAGAGTAGTTGTTTGAGATTTATGAAAATGAACAGTGTTTCCCGAGTAAGTGGCTGTGAAATTTACATGGAAAGTGGTTTTTGCCGCAAGAATGATTTGCTGGAGTATGTGAGGCCTGATAAAAGGATGGATATTCTGTAGAGCTAGAGTCAGGAAGGTCAGAAGTTGGTCTAACGAAACAGGTGCGTCAATCGGATGTGGAGTGGCATGGGCTTGTGCTGGTGGTCGTAGTGGAACTACGAGTTCTGGGTGATCTTGTATAGGTTCCGGTTTTGCTTTACACTTGTAGCTATATGCCGGATGCTGATCGTTACAAGTAGCACATTTAGGTGGTAACTGTAGGTTGCTACAAGTTCGGGTGGTATGCGGGCCTGCACAATATCCGCATTTACTTGAGCTTTTGCAATCGGATGTATGATGAGCATTAGATACTTGACAGCGTTCACACCTAATTGGCATAGGAAAAGGTGTCCTCGATGGTTCAACACGGTGTCTATGATTGTAAATGTAAGCACCTGCTGCTAATAACTCATCTATAGTGTCTTGATGCGTGGTTAGGACACGAACCATGTATGTAGGTCCTCGGTCATTACGAATTCGCAAGACTTTAGTGATGGTATGACCCTCCAGCTTGAGTTCGTCTTGTATTTCGTCATCTGTATAAGATGGGTCAACCCCACGGATGATTACAGATAATAATAGTGATCGTTTCGGAGGTGGAGGCTGCTTGCGAGTGGATGATGACAGTGCTTGAATCTTTGCGTCCTGACCAAAGGTATCAATAGGCACCTTGTTTTTAATGTTAGTAAGGAGAGCTGGATCGGATGTTTTTAGAATGATGCCATTTCTAGTATGCAGGATTTGTGTAATCGCAGCTCTTGGAAGATATTTACGTAATTGAATTGCGACGAACTTCGCGTTGCTGAACTTGGTATCAAAATTTGTGAGGAGCATGGAATAATTAGAAGATAAAGGAGGCGCGTTGTTATCTCTTGTAGATGCAGCTGTGTCCATTGGAATCTGATCTAGATCAGATGTAGATTCAACATGTTGTTTCTTGGATGGTGGAGATTGCTGAAGGCGTTCGGAATAGCTAGTGTTTGGAGCTGGTGGTGATCTGCTGCGGACGGAATCCGACGATACAATGGACGAAGCAGAAGCAATAGAAGCTTGAGAACCTCGGCGTTGCTGTGATTTACTGGATGAATGGCATTGCCTGGGATCCTTCCGAAGCTGAGTCTTCCTAGGACTCTCGGATGGTCCAACAAGAACTTGAGGTAATCCCTGATGTTTGCCTTTTGTCGTTTTTCCTGTGCCTAATCGTGAGTCCGCCATCGAAAAATCCGTCCTTGGGCGAATGCCCGAATGAAAAGATGTGTTACGTCTGCAGGTGAGTAACGATGATGATGATGCAAGATTTCACCCTCCAGCACTGAAAAGCACTGTCAATCCCAGTGAGAGCGTATGCGTGCTGGTCTCGATTGTGCGTATGCAACACAACGTCCTCGATGGCACGTTAACACTTCCCAGCTAGGCTAGGTACAAAAGACAGCTTGTGACGTGTGGTACGTCAAGCTGATGAGTATGATAAAAGCGCTTTTTTTTTGTTCGTCGTCCCGTTTAAAGGGTTGTGCCCTTTCTTCGGGTAAGTGTTGTACTGTAGAACAAGTGTCTCTATGGAAATGTAGGTGGTCTAAGGGTTGCCAGGTTTATTATTTCTTTATTCATCACATTAATATGAAACATACATGGATTGAAATGATTCCAGGAGAGAAATATATATATATATATATATATATATATATATATATATATATATATATATAACACAAACACTAATAGGTTAATGGTTAGAAGAGAATATTGGCAGTTATTATTACATAAACACAAAATATGAGAGGAAAAGAAAGTTCAGGGCTGCAGTAATAAAATGAACAACTGTAATGAATGGATGAAATGCAGTGCTTTGGACGTCACATCACAAGGTTATGTTAGTTCAGACGAATGAAGTTATCTTCTGTTCCTGGGGCGATTCAGGAACTGATGAAGACGAAGGAGGCCCTTGTTAATAGGTATTACTGTGCATATGATGGATAGATATGAGATGAAAGTTCATGCGGTCGGTAGATTGTATAGATTTCGGGGTCCAATATGTCATCATCTAACTGTAAATGATATAATGTCATGAAGTGTTGGAGAGGGGTGTCAATAAATGTTGGTGGTGCATCGTTGTCACGGTCGTAGCGGAGTATATCAAGTATCATAGGATGGGGCTGTGCTATACGTTTGCTGATGTAACGTATACGTAGTTGTTCGAGGTGCGTTAATAATGGTGGAAAATCGACCATCTCATAAAGTAAACGTGTTGGATGAGGTAGGCTTATGCGGTATGCTAGGCGTATAGCATGGCGTTCTAGTATAGCAAGTTTTTGATAGAATTTTAGGGGCGCAGATGCCCAGGCTGTATGTCCATAGGTTAATGTACTCCGCATGAAGGTTTTATATGTATTGAGAACGGTATGTGCCCTTAATCCCCAGGTTGTGCCCACTAATCGTTTGAGAAGATTAAGTCGATTTTGCGCTTGACCTATGAGTTTGGTGAGATGTGGAGTCCAGGTAAGATGAGTGTCAAAAATGACACCGAGATACGTAATACTACTTGAAACTGGAATAGGCGTAAGATCAACCTGAAGGCGAAGTAGATTCGGGTTTCGATGTACTCGTAAACGGCGTCGACGTGGTAAGAAAACTATGGTTTGTGTTTTGGAAGTGTTAATATTTAACCTCCAAACATGACACCATCGCACAAATGCATCAATGGCTACTTGCATGATTTTATTGAGAGATTGTACGGTGCGGCCAGTTGTGAAAAAAGCAGTGTCATCAGCAAACTGAAATATTTTGGTGTTATTAGGAATAACAAAATCAGCGACGTACAGTAAGTATAATAAAGGAGACAATGATGAGCCTTGTGGTACACCAGATTGCAGCAAGATAGGATGAGAGAGCGTTCCATTAATTGAGATATAAGCTAATCGTCCTATTAAGAAGGAGTGTATGAAGCGGATGTACGAAGTTGGCAGAAGATAGTTACGAAGTTTATATAGTAAGCCAGGGTGCCAAACTTTGTCAAAAGCCTTTTCCAAATCAAAAGTAACAAGGCAAGAAGGAAAACCTGTATTATATTGATTGTAAATAGCTGTGGTGAGACGGAATAATTGATCTTGAGTACTAACATTTGGCCGGAATCCACCTTGGTGTATTGGAAGAAGATTATGTGAGTGAAGATGGTCGTGCATGCGACGGACAAGGATTCTTTCCAAGATTTTGCATAGACAACTAATGAGGTGAATAGGACGATATGATGTGACTTCTGATGGAGGTTTCTTTGGTTTAGGAAAAAGAAGCACTTTTGAGTATTTCCAGTCGAGTGGAATATATCCAGTTCGCAGAATAAAGGTATAAATGGTGCTAAGAAAGAGTAGAAAAGAGTGAGGCGCCTGTCTGATGAGTACATATGTAACAGAGTCAAATCCTGGTGCAGTATTCCGTTTACCTTTAAGTGTATTACTAATAGTTTCGGGTTGAATCGGCATGGTTAGAGGATTATTTGGTTCTAAATCATGATCAGCAGACGGACGAAAGAAAGGAGAAGCTGCATCGGTATGTCGGTTTATAGTTGATTGCAAGCGACCTGGTGTATGCCAACCGGGTAGAGGTGTAAAGATATTTTGAAAATAGGAAGCAAAAATATTAGCCTTTTCTGCATCCGTAAGGACTGCTTGATGATTATAAATAATGGGGTAAGGCGTACGAGAGACTCTACGTGTTAATTGATGGAACTTGCGCCAATATTTTGTAGGATGTGTTTCATTAGCTAGTGTGTTGCAAGTTTGAATCCAGTGGCGTCTCTTGAACGCAACGATATAATTATGAGTGATCCGTAGGTACTGGCGATGAAGCCGAAGCGCTTCAAGGTTACCCTTAGCGAGATATTCACGGAAAGCTCTCCGGGATGCTGAAATAAATGGTAAATATTGCTGAGGTAACTTAGGTTTGTGTAGCTGAACTTCGATTGATAAAAGCGCTTTTTTTTTGTTAGGGAGGAAGAGACAATATGAGTTCAATAGCAGAGTTGAAGTCTATGATAAAACGATTTTCATCCTCCTGCCTCTCAGAGGGTTACGCCCTCTCTTTGGCATGTGATTCTTACACACAAAATAGGCGCTAGGAAAGGTAGGTGATGGGCTAGGAGATATTCTTTATTAACTGCTGAGGTGGAACATCTATTAAAGGGGTTGTGAACTCATCATCATTTAATTTTATGTTATCGTTTTACATTTATTTTAATTTATGCTGAAATATATAATACATGGTGCAACAATAACTGTAAGATTAAATAATTATATAGTGCAAAAGGAGAAATATGAAATAAATGCAAAAGAAATAAAAACAAACATGTTTAATCATCAGTGCAACAAAATCAAAAATATAGAGTAGGTGCAACATGTGGCCAATGAAATTATGAGAAGTGAAAATGATAAATGAGATGAAGTGCTAGCACGTCACAAACATAAATGTGTTAATCAGACAGATGAAGGGTTATATCTTCTGTCCCGGGGCGACTCGGGACTAATGAACACAGTGGGAAGCCCTTGTTAATGGTGAGGATCTTCGTGCAATAATGGAAAAAGATGAGGTATGTGATCGGCAATGAAATAAATGTCGTAGATTTCTCGTTCGTCCGGAGTCAAGTGTGTGCTGTTGATATATAGAGATATAAATATGTTTAATGGTGAAAGTATGAACCGGTAGGTGGAGTCTGTGAGAGCATCGCAGTGAAGAATGTCTAAAAAGAGCGGATGACCTGTGTTTATCCGAGAAGTGACATATCTAATACGGAGGTCTGCAAGATGTTCTGTAATTTTCGGAAACGAGATATATTCATAGGTGAGCCATGTGGGATATGGTAGCTTAAGGCGATAAGCTAGACGAATAACATGTCTCTCCAGTATGCAGAGCTTTTCGTAATAAGAAGCAGAAGCATTACACCAGGCAGTATGCCCATAAGTTAGGATAGGGCGGAGGAACGCCTTATAGGTGTGAAGCAAGACATCCGCTTTTAAGCCCCAAGTTGTTCCAGTGAGTCGGCGTAAGAGATTCAATCGATTTTTAGCCTTTGCTGTTAGCCTCTTCAGGTGGGCGTTCCAGGTGAGCTTAGAATCGAAGACCACGCCTAAGTAGGTGACAGTGGGTGTAGGATGGATAAGATATCCATCAATAGTGACTCGGAGAAGAGTTGGGTTCCTGTGAACTCTGGAACGTCTTTTAGGTGGTAAGAACACTACTGCTTGTGTTTTTTCTTCGTTGATAGTCAGATGCCACTTCTTACACCAGGTGATGAAATTATTGAGTGTAGTTTGAAGAGCAGTATTAAGTTGATGTACAGTTTTGCCAAGAGCGAGGAAAGCCGTATCATCTGCATATTGAAAAGTGAATACATTGTGCGGAGTTGAAGGTATGTCAGAAGCATAAAGTATATACAGTAAGGGGCTAAGTGCTGATCCCTGAGGAACTCCAGTAAACGGAAATACAGGCCAAGAGAGCACATTACCAACAGTGACATAAGCAATACGATTTGTAAGAAAAGAGTGAATGAGTCTCAAATAGCACATGGGAAGGTTGAACGACTGAAGTTTTTGAATTAGTCCATAATGCCAAACCTTATCAAAAGCCTTGAGTATATATATAGCCATCAAAAGTCCATGAGTATAAGACATGAGGGAAATGCTTTGTTATACTGGTTTGTGATGATAGTGCTAAGGCGAAGCAATTGATCATTTATTGAGAAACGTGGTCTGAAGCCTGCTTGATGAATAGGTAGTTTGTTACGTGCTTCCAGGTATGAATGAAGCCGACACACGAGAATTTTCTCTAGTAGCTTACTGAACACTGATGTAAGTTGGATTGGTCTATAAGAGCTGACAGAATGTATAGGCTTATTTGGTTTATGAAACATGCAGACTTTTGATACTTTCCATTCCAATGGATAGAGACCAGTTTTTAGGATGAAATTGTAGATTGCGACAAGGAGGACCAGCAGCGATTGTGGAGCTTCTTGAATATGACGGTAAGATACGTTATCAATTCCTGGTGCTGTATTCTTTTTCCGCTTTAGTGCGATTTGAAGTTCGGAAGCGGTAATAGGTACTGTAAGAGGATGCTCCGGATCAATGACATGCTCTATGGAAGGTTGCAGAGCAGGGATGTTAGATAGGTTTATCCGTTCCGAACGTGTGGAAGCGGCAGAAGGAGTAAATACCGTCTGTAACTGAGTAGCAAAGGCGTTCGCTTTATCTTGATCCGAAAAGAGAGGTGTGCCATGGTCAATGAGAGGGTAGGTAGTTTTGGTGTTCTTCCCAGCAAGTTGATTGAAACGCTTCCAATATCTAGAAGGATGTGCGTCCTCAGATAAGTTATTACATGTTTTAATCCAGTTCCTTCGTTTATATGCATCCAGATAGTTTTTAACTGTGCGTTGCCACTGACGGTGGCGCTGAAGAGACTCACGGTTTCCTGTTCGATAATAGTCGCGAAGATGTTGTCGCGCTTTCTGTGCAAGTGCAAGGTACGTAGGAGGCAATTTCGGTTTATAAGGATGTACTTGATCTTCCGGAATGTGATGCTGAGAGCTGCGTTGTATTGCAGTAGTGATTGTGTTGATATAAGAAGCGAGGTCAGTGTCATTGGTAGGTGGTGTTACACTATGAAGTGTATCCTCAATTTCTTGTCGGAATTCAGGCCAATGAGCCTTATCATATCTCAGGACAGAGCGAGGCGCAAGTACAGGACGAGTTGGCAGGCCATGCGTTAACGTTAGTTTTACTGGATGATGGTCACTACCAATAGAGTCGAGCACATCAAGCTGGCATTTATTGATGAGATTCACAGATGTAATAACAACATCTGGTGTAGTTTGGCTTATAGGTCTAGTGTGCTTAGGAAGAACATGAATATAGAGCTGAAGATGGTCAGTTATATACTCTTGAAATTCATCTTTTTCTCTAGCACTCCTACTATGGATGTTAATATCTGCCATGATAACGATATTGGAAAAGGTATTCGCTATATATCGGAAATATTCTAACGGTAAAGGTTGGCGTGGTCTAATATAGATTGTACTGAAATTTATGGTTATTGATGGGAAGTATATGGAACAAAGGAGGTACTCCGGGATATTATCGAAAGCTTGTGGGGTATATGTCCTAATTGGGTATTTTGGAAAATGTCCTATTGCGACTCCACCTTGGCCACGAGCCATGTGGTCGTGATAATCGTGACGTAGTAATAGATATCCAGGAATACGAGCTAATATATTTGGTTTTAATGCGGTTTCGTTGAGAGCAAATACAGTGATATGTTCCTCGAGTAACAGAGCTTCTAACAAACATCTGTGTTGCAAAAATGATCGTATATTAACAAAGAGGAAACTAATCTCCATAGTGAAAAATATACAGATGAGTTTATACTGCAGTTTCCAGTGATCCAACATGGAAATGAACATAATTGTTGGAATAGGTGGCATGCAGATTTATGTGAAAAATTGATTTTGCGACAGAAATGATATGTTGGGTAATATGGGCTCTCTGGAATGGAAAGATGTTTTGAAGTACTAAACTGGTAAAGCGGAGAAAATCTTCTACTGTGAGTGGAGGTAATATGGATTGATTAGGTTGCACTGTAGTGTCTGTTGTTTTTAATGGTACAGTTAATTCCGGACGTTCAGGTGTTGGTGCTGGTTTAGCTTTGCAACGGTAGCTGTACGTAGGATGAAGCCCACTACCACATGTGTTGCATTTGGGTGGTCCTTGTAGATTAGGACAAGTTTTGGTGTCATGGAGCCCCGAGCAATAGCCACATTTCGGTTGATTAGGACAGTTGGCTGTAGTGTGATCATTGTATATCTGACACTTTTCACAGCGAAGCGGTAAAGGTCCGTTAGTCTTAGATGGTTCAACACGATGTATTCGCTTATAGATAGGTGCGCCAAATCGAAGAAGATAATCAATAATGTCCTGTCGCTGAGATAGAACGCGTACTAGGTATGTCGGACCATTATTATTTCTAATGCGAATGCATTTATCAACTGAAATTCCTTCTTGTTTAAGTTCTTCCTGAATTTCCGCATCTGTTAGATCGGGTGAAACACCTTTAATTACAACAGATAGAAAAGTTGGCTTTCTAGGTGGCGGAGATTGTTTCTGTCTTTTATCCATTAGCTTAGTAAGTTTAGCGTTCTTACCAAAGATTTCGTAAGAAGCTTTATTACGTATAGTTATTCCAAAGTTTGGATCTTTCGATTTTAGTATGTAACCATTTTTGGTTTTCACTATTTGAGCTAAAGTATCCCGGACGCGAGGAACATACTTCATTATTTGGAGAAAGATCATTTTTGGATTGGTGTATTTAGCGTCGTAATCAGTGAGAAGGAAAAGATAAAGTTCGGGATTAGCTTGTGATGAAAGATTTGGAGACACCGGAGTAGAATTATGTTGTGGATCGATCTCGATATCCATGGAAGGTAGTGGTGAACGGGACCGTATACGTTTCGCAGACTGAGTAGATTCGTTAGATGGATGCCGATCTTTAGATGTATTTGACAAAGGCTCGTTTCCCCATGAGAAATGCCGGGTGCGAGTGGATGGCCCTCGGTGTGCCGGTTGTATTAAAGAAGTACTTGGATTAGAATGAATAGTTTGAGTTAAACCAGTATGTCGTCCAGGTCTCGATTGTCCAAGTGAGTTGCCAGAGTCCGCCATAGTGATGAAATACCCTAGGGCCGAAGCCCAAATGAGGATGAAGGTGAAAGAAAGTATGATAAGATGAGGTTCAAAAAGCAAGCTGCCTCCGAAAGTGAAAACTTTCGTCAATCCTCTGAGTGTAGTACGTGTGCTATGCTCACAAATGCGTATTGCTACACTTGATCCTCGCTCGCACATTAACTCACACAAGAGAGGTTAGGCCTCTTGATTCAGTATGATAAAAGCGCCTGAACTCCAAGTTCTTAAATAGGATTTCACACCTTTGATTTACGGTTATTTGTGATTTCACTTTAATAAAAAAAATTTTAAAGTATGTATACCTCAAATTAACTATTTAAATACTTTTTTTGAAATATAGAGTTTATGTTTGAAAATTACTGTTTAAAGCCTTTGTCTTTTAATAAGTCTTCTCCAAAATCAATGCAAATGAATTATGCTGCCATCTTTGGAATTCTTTTAGACTATATTTTGTGGCCAATCCTTTCGACAATGAGATCTCTGAAACTACAGGCTCTAGAAAGATGACGTTTTCACTGATCGATTGCAACTTTTGCATAGATTGTCCAGTTCTAATTGAATATTTAAAAACATGGCCGTTATTTCTTTATTATATTTTAAGGGCACACTGGAAGTGTTAAAATTTAGAAAAAACTATAACATCATATCCTACGTATTATACATCCCAACACCACATATATATCAGGCGTTGTTTCATTACCTAATAATAATGAAAAAAGTAGGATAACCATTTCTCCAGTCTAAGATGAATCTTTATATTTGTAGTGGTTTGCCCAATGAACACCATATATAACTGACATTATAATTATTTGTGTATATAATGTATTTGCTTATTATATGCAAGAAGAAAGAATACACTTATCATACATGAATTAGAAACTTCAATCGGTAGTAGGCTTAAATCTTGCAAACGGTCCGAGATATTACAACAGTACATTCTATATTTATAATTTTGGGCCATAAGATATTCCAAATATGTACTAGACTGGTTGATTTTTACTATCAGAAGAAGAGAAATAAATGTTTTAAATAATATGATTGTCAATGTATAAAGATATTCAAATGTTTCAAAAAAATAATAAGTCTTGGGAACGTTCTTGTCAGGACAACCAGACATAAATAAATGAAAAAAAAGCTAGAGAACGGAGTGTATATTGTTTAGTTCCTCAAATATAATTTAAAAGGATCTTATATAATCGTTGTATATGCAGCCAAAAACCCGAAATTGGAAAGGAAAAGTAATAGTATCGTTTCCGAAGTTTAGTAAAACGCGATCAAGATTGAGCCATACATTAATTGGACGGACTCAGGGTAAAAGGTAACAAGTCATTTTTATTCATTTTTCAGGAGAACCAAAAAACTAATTGGAGTATAGTAAAAACACCTAAAGAAATAATTTAAAAATCTGAAATTTTTACAGTATGATTCGTTGTAAATACTTTGAAATTACGAATTGGAATTTTACTCTTACCAACATTATTAACGATATTATATAACATCAAGTGACTTATTCCCTTCAGTTCAATTACATATTGATATACTAAAAAAAACAAACAAGCCATCATCATATTCAATTAAAATTACATTATTTATAATAGAACACTACAGAACTGTCGCGTTAGACTACATAAACCTTTACATTGATACATATTTTGTTACTAAATGTATATACAAGGTAACCAGAATATTGTTAAAACGTTTTCAGAAATATCACATTGTTCCCATAGATTGTCACGTATTTAAAAATAATAAAAAGGAACTGGAGCACAAATAGCTGACAATACTGTTCAACATTTTTTATTGTATCTTGTAAGACTTCATCTCATCGCATCACTACCATCGGTTGCTAAACATTAAACAAACAAAAACGAATTTTAACACACGCGGCTGGGACGAGTTAGCAGTACCACTTGGAAATCTCGGATACTCGTCTAGGTTTTCAACTATTATTCCTCACTCGTCCCAACCGTGTGTGTTCCAATTCCTTTTTGTCTTTTTACTATTTAACAACCAGTGGTGATGAGGCGATATGATGAAATCTTATGACACACGATAAAAAAGTTTGTCAACTATTATTTTATTGGAAAACAATTTCTAAACTTATATAACTTTTGCAATATAAAAATTATGATAAAAACAGTGAAGTCATTAATAAGTTTATTATTAATTTAATTAATAATATACTTTCTAACTTTGCAGTCCATACACAGTACTAAAAATATTAGTCAAGATTCTGCTTAGAAATGTTTATATTGTTAAGTATACCTGCGTGCACACCGACCAATAGTACATTTTCAAAAAAACTCCTTCCGTTTATATTAAAATTAAAAATAATATGATGACACTGTAAGGAGCTAACTACAAACTTTCACCCATCAATTGCATTTATTCATTCCCCCGTTAAGTGAACTTTATGGTGGACAAACACCGTGTGAGTGGATTTTCTCGGGGTTCTCCCGTTTCCTCCTACTTTCTTCACTCCAGAATTTCATTCATTACTCATCATCACCGTCTCCTTTAGCCTAACCGGCATAATCGTGGGACGTAAAACTCAAAGTTTTCATTTCATTTCATTTTTGCATTTATTCATCATCTTCAGAATCAAGCAGTGGATCTTGCACATTGGTTGCAGTAGCTAAACCTGTGTAGAAATCATGAAATATTGGTGAAATATAAGGCAAAAGAGATAACAAATCTCTCTTTTTCTCTGCTGAGATTGGCAGTAATGCACTGTAGCACACTCGAAGTTCCAAAGTGAGATTCTTTATGCGTCGTCGAGAAAGGTCCATAACACAGAATCTCTCATCATTGAGTGTTGTTTTATAATATAGTTTCAGTGGTTCGTTACGAAAATAACGGAGCCATTTCACATACTGCCGTACAAATTTTGCTCCCTTATCGTTTGCTTTCTTCATCTGCACCTCAGTTTTTGCCAGTGTGGAGAAATCAAGAAAATCATCTTGGGTCATTTCAATTACTTCAAAAGGATTTTTTCTTGGAAGCAACTTTTACTAATTGTGCCCAGTCATGAGGATGAGAGATGAGCATTTGTATCCTTTTTTAAGTTTTTCAATCTTCCCATAGTCAGAATCACACTCCATCCTGCTGTGTCCTGGTACGAGAAACTTGTGATCCAAAATGTTTATGTGAGTTATTTTGTCCGTAAGTGATACACACATTGCCACAAATGGAGTAGTGTTATTTTGTCCAAGAGTCACTGTAAAGCACTACGTGATCAATGTCCTTTGGTAAAGCTGAAATAGCCTTTGATACACAAGAAGAAATCTTATTTGCCCCTCTTTTTGGTACGGTTTCATACCACATATAGCATTTAATTTTCTATTTCTTTAGATTACGGATAGTTAAGATATATATACCCAGAGTTGTATTTTGTAGAACGCAGTTGATGTTTGTGTGCAGGGTATGGGAAGACACTATTGAAGATTGAAAACAAGCACTTTCTCTTCTTTTGCTAGCATTTTATCTGTGATTTTAGTCTCATAAGCTAATTCTGCCTCTGTATGATGTTTTACCTGCTGCTTTAATATTTCTTCCTCATCTTCACTCAAAGCATATGTAAGCTTAACTTTAAATGCATCACAAGAATGGCATGTGTCCCTTTTGTGGCTTTTAATGGCAATATTCATATTATGGAAGATATTCACAAAACATGAATAACCAACAGGAATTTGTGTCTGTTCTCTGCATTTCTTATACACCTCAGCTAATGTCATATACGGTGGTAAGTACTTTTTACTAGTTTCTTTTCGACAATAATGGATTTCATACACCTCAGCTAATGTCATATACGGTGGTAAGTACTTTTTACTAGTTTCTTTTCGACAATAATGGATTTCATGTACTGGCAAAGAATTTAGAAAATTATGATTTTTCTTAATAACCTGCATGAGTTTATTTTATTTGGAGGAGTCACTGGAGCTTGTCAGGAGTCACTGTAGCTTCACTTTGTTGGCAAATAAGCCACATAAATTTGCGTCTCTCATTAAACACTTTCAGAAAACACGACTTGCACATTTTGCATTCTTTCCATTTAGAGAGACATGGTGTTGATAAGTAACTATTCTGTTTTATTTTGTGGCCGCGACGGCTCAGCGGTAGAGCGTTCACCTCTGGTGCATAAGGTCCCGGTTTCAAACCCTTCTCTCGCCAAGAGAGCTTGGTAGTGGGCAAACACCGTGTGTGGGGGTTTCCTCGTGGTCCTTCCGGTTCCTCTCACCTTCTTTATTCCACCATTTCATTCATTTCTCATCTTCACCGTCTCCTTTAGGCTAGCCGGCATAACCGTGAAACGTAGAACTCAAAGATTTCATTTCATTTTTTTCTGCTTTTCTGGTGGGTCTCTTCTCTTTTTTGAAATTTTCAGGCAAGGGCGTATCCGGGACGGACTTCTGGGTGGGAAGACGTTGGATTGTAATACTGAAACTTAGAGCTACTTTTAAGAGCTCCAAACTCTGGGATGGGTTTTATTTATATATAAAATAAGAAAGCTTCCTGTTCTGAGGGGGGAAATCGCCCCGATCGCCCCCTTGATCCGCCCTTCTTCGGGGAACTAAAATCTATTAAGGCTGACAAAAAACATGATCTACGGTCGCGAGAACCCATTTTGTAATATATATCAAACAACTTCCTTTGCCTCCCTTCACTAATTTTCTGTTTTAATTTCATACGGCATTTGCCTAACATAATAAAGGTCTTTTCGTGACATTTCTTCTTGCAGTGTTCTTACTTCCTCAACCTTTGGTTCGTAAACAGAATCATTATCACTTTCGTCACTACTCAAAACATAATACACACTTCCTACCTCTTCAGTTTCTCTTACAGTTTCATGCTGCACTTCCGAAAAAATATTATTTTCTAGGTACGATTGATAGTTCTAATTCCACATTGGATGTACTAGGCTGATGCGTACCTTCACCATTGGTAGGTTTAGTTAGCTTAACTTTTTAGCCATAAAATTCAATTTTCTTCCAACAGTTGGATTTACTGTAGAAACCGGTGTTTCAGTTTTGCTTTCTTCATCATGTTTTGTTTTTACCATTTCTAAAACTTTCCTCCCTCTTGAATATATGTTGCTCCAGTAGATTTTAGTCCTGCCCGCACTCTACTACAATCACACTGAGTTGAGAAATGTCACAATGAAGGAATAAGTCACTATCTAATCACAATCTGCAGTCAGTATTTTTAATACAAACTCCTCGGGGTAAAAGGTAACAAGTCATCTTATTACCTTTTACCCAGTGTGGATTCCATTGTAGCTTAATTAGTCCCTTTTGCACGTCCCTTGTAATTGTTTTTGGTCACGTTTTTTTCATAGTGCTTTTCATACAAAGAAGCGCCATTTAAAATACTACAATTCTGTGTTAAAACCGAAAATTGAAAAAAAGTTACTTGTTACATTTTACCCTGAGTCCGTCCAATTGTACTTTTTTTAAGAAGTGACCGAACTATTTATACGAACAGTAAGACTGTTACCGACAGTGGAATAATTGACAAACAAACAATAAATCCATCCGACAACATGTTGGAAGCTTTAAAGGAGCTATCAAGACAGATCGATTAACAGGCTCAGGACCAAGCTCGATCTATCGAGGAACTATCGCGACAAATGAAAGAACAAGCTCAGGACCCAGCTCGAAGTAGGTCCGATAGCGGGAAGAGAAAAATAAAGCTATAAAGTCCCTAATGTCTATTTGATTCACTAAACAACTATGCAAATTAAATTAATAATTCATAGAGGGGTGAGATTTAAGAACCTTAACTTTTTTAAAAAACGAGGGAATCGTAAACGCTTTTGTCAGAAATACCAGATTTTCAAAATTATCATAATAAACATGTAATTTGAATTTTTCTCTATCTTGGTGTTTGTATAATAAATATGGTTACTTTCATGTCCAAGCGCAGATCACTGTCGAATCCTGCTCCAAGTCTGGCATATCATGTTTTTTTTTCGATACTCAATATGAGATGAAAGCTAAATATTTAGATTTCTGCAGGCATGGTGCTGACATCACTTGACTAACTTTCACATCACGATAGTGCAGCGATATCAACTGCTTAGAGATACACTGGCCTTGCATTGCCAGGCAGAAACAAAAAGAATTCTAGGACAAAACTCGTGACATTGAGGCTGGAAAAAGCATCGTGACGAAAACACGTAAGCATGTAATGTGTCTCAATTCTTTTAATATACTTACTTGGACATGCTAACACCTCCATCAAAGAAGATGAGATAAAGGGAAATAGTAATAACTCTTCTTGAAGATTTAAACAAGAAAAATCTATGTTTGTGAACCATGTTTAGCCGCATGGCCATTTGATTATTGATTACACTGGCCAACAAATGTTCAAAATTTTTTGCCTATTGATTATAATTAGCCAACGTCTATAGGTTTTGACCAGCTGAACACGAATATGAAAGTTAAAATTTGAAATTTGCTTTAGTTTAAGAAATATCCGGATTGAATATTTATGTTGTGTTTTAATAAGGGTTCAGATGTCGAGTCCGGTACCTGTGATATGGTCGAGGCCGTAACTGCCTATATGTAATCATTAGCCAAGATACCCTAAAACAGTACATGTTAGTATATAACTAAAATTTATATAGTGTTTTTATGGAAACAGTTTGTTCGGTTGGGAGGAGTTCAGGGGTATGAGTATTTGGCGTAGATCATGCTCATGTTTCCTGGAGTTCATTTACCTAGGTACGTTTCTCTTTGCCTGCCGCTTGTGAAGTTCATCAGGATTATCTCTAGCAATCATCCAACAATAGTCGGCCAACATTAATGTCGACCACTTCCCCTGGTATCCCTTTCCATTCTTGAGATTTTCTGGTGGAAGCGTTCTCTATGCTCATCACTAACACTTTCACAGATGTCTGGAAAAATGTCTAAGTGAGGATGGGGAACATAAATCTTTAAAGACATGTTACTATTAAGTTTTTGGAACAAGGACATGCCTCCAACTAACTGTTTGTAAGTGCCTGACCTTATTTTGCTTAGGAATTGTAATAAAACTTTGCAAAGCACATTACAAGCTTTCTTCTCATCACCTTGAAAGATCCTGTCGGGTATGTCATCAAAGAAGAGTTTTCTAATCTGCGAACCTATAAAAACTCCTTCTTTAATCTTTGCTTCGCTAAGTCTAGGAAACTTTTCCAAGAGATACCTGAAGGCTGACCAGATTCGATCAATTTATCAGATCCTCAAGATTGGTACAGAACACAAGGTGTTCTTCCTTTCTAGAGAAAGGCATAAACTCCTCATGACATGACCTAAAGGATTACGCGGTTATTTTCATCAACAAAGTTACACTCTTGCAAACTTGACGCTAGTAACTCTGCTTTTTCTTTAGTCAATTCAAAATCTCGAACCAGATCACTCATCTCTTAAATGGTAATTTTGTGAGGGAGATATGTCTTTTCTTCGATAACGTAAGAAGTGTCACTCTTTCCATATACATTGGCTCATCTCCGTCTTCTGATTTGCTAGAAATGTCAGTTGTTAGTACAGGAACGGGCAGTCTTTCACCTTGAGAAACTGGCCTAATAACAGATGGTACAGTTGGATACCGGAGTTTCTCTTCCTTCTTTTTTGTCATTCCTCCAGAAATAGGGGGAACCACGCAAAGATAACAGTCATCATTCAACTGTCGGGCTGATGGTTTTTTTCTGTGAGGAAAAGATGACCTCTCTACAAACATAACAAATATGAGTTGGTCTATAAACAATTACGTGGTACCACTAAATGTTTGCTACCTGCAGAAGTCAAACACAAATTAATCACTTTAACCACGTATAACACACACACATAGACACAATGTTAATTCAATATGCGGTATCTGGCAGTAGCAGTTATATCTAGAGACAAGGAAATTCCAACAAGAACTGAAAAGAATACTGAGAACAGCAGCATATATTGCGATTTACAGTTGAATGTTATTATATACCTCCCGATTATGTAATATGATACTATTGCTTCATGTTTAAATAAAATTATAAATTTGAAAGAAGGAAAATATTGTTATTATTCTTATCAGTACCGTTACTGTTTCCTCCTTCATAAAACGCAACAATATGTTCACTTTGTGATGACTGCGTTCACATTACGAGCTGAGCACGAACACCAAATATATTACGCGTACCATCTAAACAAGAACGAGTGGAAATTATAATTGTCATTTTCGTATTTAACATATCCGAATTAGTAGGAAATATCTATTTTTCAATTCAAATGCAAATTGTGTGTTGGCGAATGTTACACACTATATAGTTGTGGTAAGTAAAACTGTTTTGTGCGAACTCAAAATTTGTATCCTGGAGCGTATAATGCTTACTTTTAAGATGTTATACATGACTCATAAGGTTTATAAAGGCTGCGCGTTTAAAATTCGCACTTCTTATAATTGAACACTTGTTACAGTCATAGCTGGCCAAATTTAGTTAACAGGTTAGTTTATCTTCTATTATATATAAAATATAAGTATTTGTTTCTTTGTCCTTCACATACTGAGGCTTGGAATTCTTTGGTTTCCTCCCATATAGATATTGCACAACTTCTTTCATTACCACTAACTAACTCTAACTCTATGGCCTATGGAACCCGGAGGTTCAACGCTGCGTTCACAAAAGCTCTCCACTGACTTCTATCCTTCGCTAACTACATCCAGTTTCTACTTTGTATTCCAATCGCTGCGATATCCATCTTAATATTGTCCTCCCATCTGCGCCTAGGTCTTCCTAATGTTCGTTTTCCGATTGGTCTTCCAGTCAAGACTTTGACAGCGTTTCTACTTTCTTCCATTCTAGCTACATGACCCGACCACCTAAGCCTCCTAGACTTGACGACCCTAACAATGTTGGGTAAACTATATAAATTATGTAGTTCCTCGTTATGAAGTTTCCGCCATTCCCCATTCCCGTTCCCCTTAGGTCCAAATATTCTTCTCAGGATCTTGTTCTCAAATACTTTCAGTCCATGTTCTTCCCTCAGAGTAAGTGACCATGTTTCGCACCATACAGAACAACAGGCATGATTATCGTTTTATATATTTTAAGCTTCAGATTCCTCGACAGAATTCGCGAACACACGAGATTTTGAACCGAGTAGTAACACGAATTCCCTGTTTTTAGTCGACATTTAATTTCTCCGTGAATATGATTTTCCTCATCTAATATTGATCCTAGATATTTGAAACTATCCACTTTATCAAAAGTATTATTTAATATTTTAACGCATTCATAATTTCCTGTATTCCGGTCCCGACACCCTTCCATGTATTTACTTTTCTCTGCATCTACTTCTAAACCCATGTCCCTGCAAGTGTGTAATAAAATCTCTGTTCTATTGTTCTCCTATCATCCCCTATTAAATTTACATAGTCAGCATATGCCATAACTTGGTGAATAACGTTCAACTCTAGGCCCTGGTTGCTATCTTTGATTTTCCTTTTAGCGTACTCCAGAACAAAGTTAAATAATAATGGCAACAACGCGTCTTTTTGATCAGGCCATTTTCGACGTGAAAGCTCGTGAACAAAAAGTTTCCTACCCGAACTTTACTTTGGGATTCATTTAAACATATCTTAATTAATCTCATTTGATTTCTCGATATTCAAAGTTATGTAAGAACGTTGTATAATGTTTTTCTCCTAACCGAGTCCTACGCCTTTCTAAAATCAATAAACAGTTGATGTACCGGGGTATTGTATTCCCACTTTTTTTCGAGTATTTGGCAAATGGTAAATATATGGTCGAAAGATGATCAATTTCTTTTAAATCCGCAATGATAATCTCCAATAATTTGATCTGCGTATGGGGTCAGTCTTGCTAATTAAATATTTGAAAGGATTTTATAGGATGTTCACAGAATAGAAATGCCTCGATATTTATTACAGTTTTGTCACCTTTCTTGTGATTTGGAACAATGATTGATTCTTTCCACTCTTGTGGCAATTCTTCCTTTTTCCAGATAAGAAGTAGTCTTGTTTAGGAGGAAAGACAAAATCATAAGATGAAATATTAGAAATCGTATTTCTTTTTTTTTCTTTGTGGAAATTATATTTTTTGTACTGATATCTTCTAAGTAATTCCAAAGAAGAAATTATAGGTCATTAATAATTTGAATTTAAATAATTTAAGTGTTAAAGTTATTATTTGAAATGTTCATTCCTTGTATGAGAAGAATATGTTCATGGGTATTTATTAAAACGTATATATGAAAACCTTTCCCCATTACAAAATTTACTTCAATAAAATTGTAATAAACTGTTCAGTTCTTTAAAGACTTTAATAATTTTCAAAAATGGATTTCATAATGCGCAGAAATTATTCCTTGTGAGAATTTTTTTTTATCTTTTAGGACATATTTTTTCTTGCGTTAAACTAAGTAGATAAGAATACATATTTTCTCAAATCCTAATTATGTTCAATACTAATTTTAAATGTTGCATGCCGTACAATACTTTGTTTTAAATAAATAGCTAAACTAAATTACTTTCATTTTTATAACTTGAGAGTTAAGTGAAATCTAACTATTGGTTTATAGTATATGTTAACTCTACTTCCCGCTATGATACGCGTTTTGGTGAAAGTAAAAGATTAAAAGTTTTCTTGATAAAAGTGCTATATATATTGAACGTTAATCTCAGAGTTAAAATTGTTAAAAACGATAAAACAATCGTTAACTTGTTGTTAATTGCAATTTATGAAAACGCTAGTACATATATTTACTTCTATTCAATAAGAATTGTATATATCTGGTGTTATCTCTCTAGCACGAGGTATTCGAGAGAAAGTGGTTTTCAAAAGCACTAGTTTCCAGAATAATATATATATTCTAATGAAGGTATCATGGAAAAAACGACTATAAGTAAACGTTATTTTCAATATTTCAGTCAAAACATTCAACTATATTTCCTTTATGTTGAAAGCTACGTTGATTTGAATGTCGATGGACACATTAATAAAATTCCTCCACTTGCTCCTAAAATGCGCAATTGGGAATCTCTCAGATTTGTATATTCCATCAGTTTTAAACAAGAGTTTACATAATGGATATCAGACCTGAAACCTCCAATATGTGGTCCAGTATTTTTACTTAATGGTTCAAGTGACCAATTCCACACTTACAGCTTACGCATATACCTACGTTTGGCTTATCTGAATGAAGTTGAAACTTATAATATTAGTTTGTGACCCATTCTTCACTTTTGTGGAAAATTCTGCAAAAATGCTGAAAAACAGAAATGGTCATTTTAATGGTAATTTCCATCATACTTATTTCTAGAGGTTCGTGATATTAATTGTCGTTTCTAAAGATTATTTGATGAAGATAATCAATCTCATGGATTGATTTCTTTCATTGATTAAATGCGTCTATCTTTGTGGTTGAAGTCGTCTAAAGAAAATTAGACAATTTCACATTAGCTTGTCAGTCTGGTCTTTGTTCAAGATAAACACGTCCATAATGATAATAATAGTGTTTAATTTGAAGCAAGGAAAGAAAGAGCTCCCTTATTCGGAACGTAAAATCAATTTCCAATAAGGCGGCCTACATTAAGACGAAACTGTAAACCGTTTGCAAATTGTAGTTTCATAAATAGTCTTAGCTTGATCGTCGTGTTTTGAGATATTCCGAAAACTAGATACTCGTACTGGAGACTAGTTCAATCATTATATATCGTAAGATATTAAAATAAGTAAAATGATGTGTCCTCGCCGAAGCAGACGGTTGGAAATGGACGGTTTGTGCTGCGATATATGGCGATGCGTCTTCAGGTCAATGTTAGGCACGTCAGTTTACATCTGCGCTGATACAGTGTGGTAACCGCTTTTCTACTGACCATCTATTTGACTTCAGGATTCCACATTCAATCAAATTTTGTAAGGCTAGAAAAATGCGGCTCGGAGAGAATGACTATGATTAGAGATACTTTTTGGAATGAAGTAGTTTCTCAAGAAAGTGTTTTCTGATAATATAAGATGTCTTTGGAGGACAGAGTGAAGGTTGACAACCAGAAACGTCCTGAATGTCCGTTAATGACACAGTGCGACGAAAATGTGCAAAAAGGAAGACACACGATCAATTACGATCAATGACTTTGAGTTAGACTATTAGCAGAATATCGCATTGTTTCAAAGCAACAACTCATTCTATTTTCACAGGCTTAGTAATGAGAAAGGTGTGTGTAGTAAGTCCCCGAGTCAAAAATACAAAATGCGGAGTGTTATAGGAAGAGTTAAAGGTCCTCGAAAACGAAATGATGAGCAAGTCTTTGTTGAAGGCGAGAATTGTCTTTTTCGACTGGAAAAGCGTCATCCACAAAGAATATGTTCCTTTGTTTTATGACACAAATAATGTGAACAGTGTGTTGCATGTGATCTACCTCGGAAGGCTGCGAGAAAAAGTGCAAAAGTGCGTTAGATAGGAGGTCTTTACCAACAGGGGGCGTTACCACCAAAATGCCCCGTTCTAAAAATGGTAAACCCCAAGTTGGTAAAGAGCTCCAACAGACAAGCACAAAATGGAAACGGTAACCTCGCCGCTCTAAATCACCACCAGACTTCTTTTTGTTTACGGCAATAAACTGAAGCTTGAATGTCAACCATTTTGGATCGCTGGATAACGTCAAAGAGGCTGCCTGAAAGAGATTCCCCTTTGAGTAATTTCAAGAAGCATATGCTGAGTGGCACTGACAAGGTTATGTTGATGCACAAATGAGCTAGTTAGAATAATGTTAGAAATTTATATCTTGACCATCAACAAATTCCTTTGCCCAGACTATTTCTACTTATCTTTGGGACATACTCTATAAATATTGATGCGTAGTAAAGTAGCTACTCAAAAGGGCATATTTGCTTACCACTAACATACTTAGTCGTTACCGCCTTAAAAAATCTTCATCACAATATTTTAGAATTTCCTCTTTATACTGTAAAAGATAAGTGACTTAATATTTTGGTAGCAAGTACAAAAATATGCTTCATCAAATTAAGTATTCTCTTGCGACAAAGAAGCCAACTGTCAAGTTATACCACTTTCTATTAACTTGGCTTCATGAAACAAAACTATATTATACATACCTCCTTTACATATAGTTCAAAAACAATGAAGAGAAAGAGCTTATATTTGAGAAAATTTTAAAAATAATTCAAAACTCTTGTGTTTTTTTGTTCTTCTGTTTTATCAGCATCTCAGAGCATGAAGATGGTAACATTTCAGCAATAATCCATATCAGGTTGTTAATACGCAACATTAATACCAGAAAAATTCAAGATTAATGGGTCAGCTACTGTAGTTTACTCCCAATAGAGGGACGTGACTACAAAACGGAGCTTACATCCTATAAATTAATAGATTCTATAATCAGTTGGGCATAAATACCCTTTTCCCAAAGTACAAGTGTGTAAGCAAAAGAATAAAAGATATATATATATATATATATATATATATATATATATATATATATATATATATATATATAAGAGAGTCTATCCTTTGTACGAGAACTAGTACTACTATGTCTCACAATATGGCTTGAACTAGTAAATCTGTCCTCATTCGTGGTTTGTATCAATGATATTTCCTAGAGTGAAGTCGTAACAAGTAGTACAAGTTCTGAGATGAATCGCAAATTCTCAGAAGCATAATGTGTCTTTGTGCTACAAGCTTTACGAAAACGCAAAAACGTGAAAGACTCATGTGGTAATAGTAAACTTCAAGACTAGATTTTTAGATGCAGAACCACAAATATTTAAAATCACGAGTAACGTAAGCTAATGCTTTCAGAAAAGAATGCAATCTTTCAGCTGAAAGTCATACAATTATGCCCATTAAGCTAAGGAAAACGATGATCAACGCAAGTGAATGATGAATGAAAAATGGGTGAAATGACGTGTAGAAGAAGATGGGGGTACCCCTAAATCCTACGGACACAATAATGTCTACCACAAACTTACTTGACCGAGGATTGAACCATGGACCCCACCTAGTAAAGGTAACCGCTCTATCACTGAGCCAACGTGCCTTCAAATGATCGGAGACTTGGCATACCAAAAAAGTAGATCACACGAAACTTAAGAAATGACGGAAGCACTGAACTGTTGATCAGAGTTATTTCGCTAGCTCTCAACAAGTCGACCAGAATACATTGAAATGACTTGAGAATGACATGTACACTCATGTTCAAAATTATTGTCGCATGTCTATAAATAGCTTGTTGTATGAATATAATTTGATAACGAATTCGCCCGGTATTTGTTACAATGGCAGTATGTGTATAATCGGCAAAGACATGTATGTGGCAAATTCCATGTCAAAAAATTAGTAAATAAGAACAATAAAACGAAAATAAAATTTATTGTCCATTTAGCAACATTTTGTTTTACACATTCTAATTTTGGTGTTTATAATTCTCTCCCAATAAAATTTACCACAAATATACATTTTCCAATTACACACATAGTATCAGTATTAAAAGTACCCTTCAAAATTATTATCAAATTATGTTCTTACAAGAAGACAGTTATAGATATGCGACAATAATTTTGGATAAGAATGTACCTCTTCAAGTGATATACTGAAACATTTGAACACTTCAAAGCTCTTGTATATATTGCACGAATCTATCCTGGACCAGATTGTTGAGTTCTAGAATTGTTTTCTCTTTCGGAAAGAAGCCTACAGAGACTTCTTGAAGCAAATTTGTTGAACATATTAGCCATCATTGAAGATGGGCGGTTGCATTAACAGAAGCAACTGTTATTATTGGAGTAATACTAATTCACCCGAAATTCTGGCACGATTTAAACATCGCTGGTGCCAATGCTTTGGGTTTTGTTTGGAGTAGTGTAATGGAAATCGTTTCTTGAAGTAACTGATGCCACTGCCTTCAGATGTTACAAGAGGTTGTCGTTCCTGAACTTGAAACTATCTCCCGTTAAGAAAACATTTAATTCACATGGCAACGCGACGTACCACCACCTAATTTTGGTGTCGGGTAAAGGATTTCTTGAATCAAAATTTCGATGGATAAATTGGTCTATGCAATGGTATTTTGTCCTCCTCGTTCATATGATATCAGATGATGAGTTTCCCGGTTAAGATTTTGTGAGAGAGAAGTTTACCGGATAATCACAGGATTTGGAGAGATAATACTTGAAATGCCTAATCGAACAATAATTCCAGATTTCATGTCAATCATCCGTAGTTTCGTCTCATTTAAAAGTAAATACAATAGTTCTTTTACTTTTCGTGCTGAACATACTGGGAGAAAGTTTGAACAGTATTTTTAAGCAAAATAAAGATTGACATGTCAAAAGTTTCTTTCAGTTTATTTCTACACATATTGGCGAAAGCGAGTGTGTGCCCATCCTTTATATCTCAAGTACATGGAAGTTAATAATAAGGCAGCTTTTCCCCAACAACCCTTATGGTTTATCTGAATATATTTGAATGTAGATACCGGAAACTCATTAAAATAACATATGAGTTTAAGGTGGCACAATAAGTAATCTAATTTATGTCAATTAATTGTACAGTAAATAGTACTATGTTTGAAACTGGAACTAGTGCATTTGAAGAAATTGAATGCTAGTTGGTGTGTTAGAACTTCTATCAGACTAAGGACGAACTGGTACAAGAATACTCAGTAAAATGAGTATGATGTAGATAAATTCTGTTAGTAATACAGGAGTGGATTTTCTAATAATTTTATATGAATGGCTAAAATTATGGAGAAAATTTAGCTTTTACACGAAAACTAGATATGAACTATTCTCTAAGCAAAATAATAAATTTATTATAAAAATATTTAGCATGTAACTATTTCCTCAATTATCCATTTGGCTTCATCACACATTATTAATACAGAGGTAGTGACGGATTTTATATTAAGAAAAGACAGCGAAAAATCGCTGAATGCTGATTGGTTATCATGGCCTACTACAAACAAATCCTCTTCCATTTTCCCACTATTGATACCATTAACATACAAATCTCTACATATCTTAAAACTAGCCCTAATCAAGAATACAGAATAATGTTTTCAAATAACACTTAAATATGAATACTAAATAATGAAATATTACTATATAATAATATAGTATAAACTACTACAATCTGAATGATATAATTTTGCAGTTTATTTTGTAAATTTGTTATTATTTCATTATATGTTTTATAAAGTATTATTTACTTAGTATTAATATTTAGGATTTATTTGTAAAAGTTATTTTATAAATTAAGTTAGGGTTCGTTCTAAGATATGGATTTATATGGTGTCAACATGGAGAAATTAGCGTTTTTTTCTCTTTCATATTCCAGTTTCTGACTGAATATGAGTGGATTCAGTAGTCTGTAGTAACTAACAAGGATTCTCGGACTATTTCTTGGTCTCATTTATAAAATCTGGTATATCTCTGTATTAATTTTGTTTCACGAACCCAAGTGGATTTTTGGAGAAACTACTACATATTAATATTATTTTACAAAAAGCGTATGGTTTTGCTCAGCGAGTAGTTTAAACAGGTTTAAATCTATTGAAAAACAGCTTGTACAATGGAAAATATTTGAAGGTATAAATCAATATACATTTTGTTATTGATGGTCTTAAATTTTTAGTGTTATACATCTACCTCATACATGATTTCAAGTTATTGCAATAATTTTTAGGATTTCCATTAAGCACAAAAAATAAACACATTCTTATCACAAGAAGAGAGTTCATTCTTAATAGAAGTTTTAAATCTTTTTGCGTTTAAAATAAAAAAAAAGTCCTAAATGATGCTTCGAAACATGTTTCCAACATCCAAATATATAAGAATTTCAATCTGTTAATGGATCATTTAAGTATAAGAGTTATATACACTTTGCTAATGTCGCAAGCTATTTGGGTGAAATGCAAATGTTTAAGTTCGTTTTCGTGACCCACTGAAGTGATTGCTAATGCACCTTTCCTAAACGCTAAAGATTGTGATCAATTATTTTCAGAAACAATGTTTGTTCCGAGGGCCACTGCTGGCACTATTCATTATTGTATTACAGCTGTATATTGGTCTCTTACGGAGAGCACTCTCAGATCTCCGGGGGAGCAGGGCACCGCAAACACATATCTGAAAGAAACCCTGATTATGATGGTACAGTCTTTGAAATTACTGACTTGTGTTTAGTTATTATCTGTGGACTCCTACGGGTCATCAATAATTGTAAAAATTAAATCGATTGCCAGCATGTACTGAAATTAAGTGTTTTTATGTGTTGTTTCAGTGTCTTTTTCAGGAATATGTACCCTGTGTTTTGGAGGTAGCTTACTTTCCATTGTAGAAATAATATATCATCATATTATTCCTTGTGTTCATATACTTACAAAACGAAGGAAAGGAATTCCTGTTGCACCTCAAAACACCTTACTCGAAAGAGGTACACTTGAAAGAAGAAGGGAGTCGAGGAGAATATTTTGTCTACAGACAGCACTTGATCACAAACTCTCGCCAAGGGAAATGTATGAGCAATGGGTACAATTCCAGTCGGATGAAATACCAAACACTACTACGGACATGAATACTAATTGGTAATTATCAAGTATTATATACTCACACAGTTTGTAATGTCCTTATAATAATTGTTTAATATATATTCCCCGTTGATACATGCTTCGCGTATGCAACTTCGGCATAGGAGACCAGTAATGGAATACTCGTTTATTCGAATATCAGATCTTTAAGATTGGCATCTCACGATTATGGAAACGGAACGATGGTCAAGGCACAAGAGTGATAATCGAAGAGCTCATAAAATTAGAATGTGGGATGGAGCAAGAACATCTCGAGAAAAATTATGAACAAGGTGTTGTTCTCCATAAACTTAAATTGCTAAGATAGATCTAATAAACACGACACATCAGAGGTAAGAGTTCTACCACCGAGCTACAGTGTCCGACCATTTAACTCGTGTCTCAAGTTAAACCTTAGATTTACTCCCTACATAACATTGATTCGGTCGATGGGTATATCAATAAGTATACTCTGTCCATTCATAAATTTTTAAACATCTTCGGAATTAATGATCACAACAATTTTTCCTGCGCAAGTCCTCAAAGATACTGTCTCTGTCCCAAAATATGTATTTGCTGATTTTTAGGAATATTTAATCTCATTTAATGACTGATAACCTTTTCTCACAATATTTTTTAAAATATTTCCTGTGACAGTTAAGAAAGTCCTTTACATCCGTAGAATGCATACATCCTCAACGTAACTAAAACGTGCTAATTGATGATTTCTTTGACAATTTGCTAAATATATACGCAATTTCATGGTCGGACAAAGTACTTAACTTTTACTTTCTCTTGTATGTATTATTATTGATATATCATGGTGAAATTTCTTACTATGTTCATCGCTTACATCATTCGAAGCTTTTTTTCGAAAAAGAAATCGGACTGGTATTTAAATAAGTACGTTTTGGGACGTATATTAAAGCCAAAACCATATTCTTTTAGAATCGTATAGACCAGAACCTATGATTATGAGATTTGTGTTTTTTAGAATCCAGGGAATAACAAAGAGGAAATGAAGAGAACAGTTTGTCAAAATAACTAAAAGCTTTAAATAAATAGCACAACATATGCGAGGTTCTCAGCGTAACTTGATCCCTGACATACAAGCAAAATACAATAAATTATCCAATCAAAGGAAATTATATCAATAACAGGCACCATCGCAATCACATGGTGTCTGGATGGCGGGCCAATGAAAGTATTGTTATCATCCAATCAACCTAGGAGGTGTGGTTATGGAAGTGTTTTTACTATCAGCCAATCAGATGTGACATATGACATATCAACCAACCAATGAAGGGTGATCATGTGAGTCGTCTAAGAGGGAAGGGTGTAGTCTAAAGGTATTTCTTAAAAAAACACGTGACCTAGAAGGAACGTCTTAAAGGTGTTATCATCCAATCAACCTAAGGAGGTGTGGCTAATGGAAGTTGAATCAACAAATGGTGGGTTTAATGGTAGTATTGTTACTATCACCCAATCACAAACAAAAAAATAATAGTAATGTGAAACATGACCTGTATCAACCAATCAAGATAGAGGTTGAGCTAACGAGGAAGTGCTGTGCCAGGGGGAGTGGCTATGATACCACGTGACTGGAAAGGGGCGGAGCTTGGCAGGAGCGTGGGCGTATTTAGGGGGCTAACTGGAAGGGGTGGGGCCAAGGACGTGGCCATTGGCACGTGACTGGAAATGTGGAGGTAAAAACTGAAATCGTTAAGTTTTACGTCCCAAGATTATGCCGGTCAGGCTAAAGGAGACGACGATGATGAGAGATGAGTGAAATGGTGGAATGAAGAAAGTGTTAGGAAACGGGAGAACCCCGAAAAAACCACGGCCACGGTGTTTGTCCACAACAATGTCCACAGGGCGCGAGTTGGGATCGAACCAGGAAACCCAAGCACCGGAGATGAACGCTCTGCCACTGAGCCACCGCGCCCCCATGTGTGGAGTTGTGGAGGGAGAGGAACAATTTATTTGCTGACGTCGGATAGAAATAAAAGGACCCTTACTACTCTGTTTAATGTCTTTCATGTAGACGGCTGCGTGGTATTCATACCTATGTAGATAAACAAGTATTATATACTTAATGTCTATGAATTTCCCTAATATATGTATTGGTGGTAGTAATATTGTTGTTTACATTGATATGAAAGGACTGAAATTGAAAAAGAGAAAGTTTCTTTTCACAGGCAAACATATTCATTAAATTAGTGAATACAGTACTAACACAGCTACAGGGAGTACTGAAACACCGTATTTGAATGGTATGAGTGAAATTGACACGCATGAAATGAAACAAATAACATTGTTGAAAAAAGAAACTTTCTCCAGAAACTTTCCTACGGTTATATTTATATTTAGTAACAAGTTTATATTAGTAAGTGAATAAGCTAACAAGAAATACTTGAGTCAACCTAATATTTATATTTCTCTATTCTAATTTAAGAATACTTTGATTTTCTGCAGGGATTATTTTTTTAACAAATGTGCATTGCCAATTTAATGTACTCCAGGAAGATTCCTTCTTCCCAAAAACATCACCTCGTTTACGATGAACTATAGTAAGAAACAAGAAATAGGCCAATTATATCTAAATTTTTATAGTCATTTCAATTTTCGGAATCAAAGTTTTATGTTGCACTTATGCACTATTAAATCTAGGGAACGGCTATCTTGTGAGCCTGTAGGTGGCCCTGAGTGAGTCCCGTGCTCCGTGGATCACCAAATTATATACGTAATATAACAAACCACGTATATTAAATACCTGAAATACCAGACGTAAATATAGCAACCATAGAGACGAATCCCCCCTTTTGAAAGTTTTCTTCGAGCGCTCTTGGCGACTATTAAATATCAGTATTTGAATAAAGCAATACAAACCTCAAATAAATAATTAAAAGATAACAGAGATTAATATTTTTAATCTTTGATAGATATTTGGAATGAATCTTCAGTCATTCTAATATTTCATTTAAGGTAATTAATAATAATTATTTAATCATATTTAAGAATTTTGAGATAACATATCGCCAGAAGAAGTTTTTTTATGAAATGTATTATGGAAGAAAGAAAAACAAAACTTCATATTTTATTCTTGGAGCACTTTAGTGTCTACTAGCTTCATCTCCATGCACTTGATTTCTGAGTTCTCTGCTTAACATTCTTACCATCATATTACAGCATCCATGGTGAATCTTCCAGATCGTTTCCACAAATGTGGACCTACGTCTATACTGGTAGTAGCCGTCATTTAGTGAGCCAGATTACAGACTGTTATTCGAGATGTAGGTCAAAATTTAAACCTTCATATGAAACAGCGTTTGGTGACGAATATATTGCGAAAGAATGCATTCAACTGTCAAATTTAAAAATGATCCAGTCACAGTACCATGGTGATTCACTGAACCACCATATGATAAGATATGGTTCAAGAGCTTCAAGGATAGTCATAAAGTGTCAATCGCGAATCTGGTAGTTGTAAATACCAGCTTGAATTCAAAATTGCTTTCCATTTTTAACAAACGATAAGCAGTTAAAGTCTACACTGAATTGAAAGACCTAAAAAAAGACTACCTATTATAGTCCATATTTAACGCCAGGTGATTTCCTCCTGTTTGGATTTTTAAAATAATTCATAAGAGGAAACAATCGCACAGTAATAACAAAGTGAAACAAGCTTCTCAGAATAGATCATATGTACCGACAAATCACGATGCGTTACGAGTATTAGTTGAACTTTGCGATAAATGTACAATTTCAGCAAGTGGTTTGAGAGATATAATGATTTCGTGTTCTTTTGTTTATGAATGTCGAAGGAAATGTAGGTGAAAAGATAAAAATAAATTGGGAACAAAGGATACTAAATATATTATCGAACGAATCAATCTTAATTATCTTGCAGTTTGAAAGAGATTGTGCTCAAATATAGGTACTAAACTGTGATTATAACAATTTTTAAGGTAATGGTTAGATTGAAAAGTTGTATTCTAATAGGGTGTCCAAAACTAATTTCCTTCCCCAGTTCCAGTATGTTACGTTCGTTTTCAAACATATTGCCTACAGTTTCCTGCCATCCTACAAGCTTTTTTCTATTTCATTTTTGTCTTGAGATACAGTTTACAGGTCATTAGATGGTTGTAGATTAGAGCAAGGCTTAAAAGCGTATGTAATCATACGTTAAAAATGCATTATATTAGCAATAGGATTTTAAGAAAATAACTACAAAAATAAGGTTATTTAATTAAGCGAAATCTTTAACTCTTGTATTCCGGTCAAAAGCAAAAGCTGCTTTAGAACATATATGTAACAATTTCTGAATAACAAGCGTTCATGGATTATTGTGTTCATCATTCCTCATGAAAGGCTACATATGTTCTCAATTGTTTCATATATTATGCGACGTTCGGCAAAGATAAAGTGTTGAACGTGCTGAATGTTTCCAGGGTTGGCTTTTGTGTTACTATATACAATTGCGTTTTACGATTGAATCTCACCACAAACTTTCAATTATGAATATTTATTTCGACTAAATCTTTTATATTAGAACATGATGAAAGCGTTTCTTTGCAGTGGTAAAAATTACTGTATAAATCAATCTCGAACTAATTTAATTTTCAGATACAGCGACAGTAACTTCCATTTTTATATAAAAATACATTTATTTAATGTTCGTTGCTTATCGTACCCACACTTTGAATTTTGGTTCATAGTTTAAAGACAATGATGATTACAGCAGTATCTGTCAAATTGAATTAGATGAAATAGTAGTAGCATTAAGATATTTCCGCTTTAGATGATGGTAAATAGTGACATAATAGTCCACTCATATTTCTGGACTATTACAAAATATCCGGAATATTCTATTCGTTAATGTATTAGAATTTTGTATTTTTGATTATACTCTTCATTGTCTTTGAGTTTACCAGCAAAATTCAGAACGTGTCTTAAGTTGGTATGTATTTAAAGAGTCCTCTTAAGCAAATTGAATATTTATCTAATATATAGTTTTTGTTCTGAAATAGGTGGAAGTTTACATTGTTTACTATGAAAACAACGATTTTAGAATATTTATCACACAGCTCATTGGATGGAGTTAAGTATATTAGGACTGCACCGAATTTACTTCTAAGGTAATCACTTACATTACTATTATATTTTACGATTATATTACTATTAATCACTCATATTACACTTATATTCATTATAAGTGATTTAATTTCGTACTGCCACTTGTGGTAGTTCATTCGAAGTAGCTATCATTTATCAAATTTTTTTAAAAGAGAATCAGTCAAACTCATTATGCTGATATACTTACTTGCTCTCTACTGGTACGTAGATCACTAGAAGGTTATACGCAAAATACTAGTGAGACTTAAAGGCCCCAATAATTTTAAAACAAATCAGTAACTTTTTCTATATCGAATATAAATTATATAATAATTTGTCGTTAATAACAAACTTTACGTCATAATTGTAAAATTCTTGTGTTGAAATTTGTATTGTCCCCACGTTGAACGTCACCAAACTTAGTTGTTCTTTGAAGGAATGTAGTGAATGAGAGTCTATATTTAACGTACAGTTAGTGTGCTAATGTCCACAAAGCTGTATAAAATGACCATATGTACTCATAGTGTTTATGGCAAATTATCCAGTCAAGAGATCCATGGTATCTTCTCATCTTCTGATAGCTTTATTCTCTTCTATTATCTGAGAAACCTGTTTCTACAAGCTTTCTCTGAATGCCTTGTGGCGAACGCATTATACTAAGATTATTTACAACTTCAGGTTGCTTGTGACTATGAGAGATTACAATTCCATTGTCATGGAGTCCAAACATAATTCTGGATTTCCTGCTTCTGTTTGCAACTTTGACCCCTAACGACAGTTTATTTCATCATACTTTTCCAAGACGTTTTACATGTTTATCAAGAAGAGATTGTATCTATTATAGGCTTTAAAAATTACCACAACCAATATTTAATCTAGAATTCTGAATTTCTTTGTATGAGATAAACGGCCACCTTGATACGTTGTCTTATTTCTGAGAATTTTCTCAGTTCTTTCCTGTGCGCATTCCATCTTAAAGACACCATTTGTTGAACTACTATATACAGTTCAAATTTTAAACATATTTTTTCAAGTTTCGAAAATATGTAAATTCTGAAAAAACAATTGCCTCGGGAAGCTAGAAGCTCATATCAGGTCCAGGTATATATGCTTCACCCAAATATCCATTTCACATATCAAACAATTCATTGATTCTCTCTAGGTTTTGTGACGATTCTTTACATCGTTTCACCGCATTACCGAAGCGCATCGTATTTAATATTTCTTTTACTCTATTACAATTGACCATCTTTGAATCAACCGGGCAACTGTCTAAGTGGACCTATAACTATGTAGTAGATTCGAAACTCGACTTATAGGTATGAACGTTCAACAGAATGTATATAGAATTCCTCAGTTTTAGTTTAATCCATTTCGTTAAACCTATTATCAAAACTCCCCGGTTATCTGTACTTGGCATATCAATTACAGAAAAGGAATAGAAGATACTTCTACACACTTCCTTTACCTCTCTGTTTTATCGAAGTTGCAAAATATAGTTTTTTATTAAAATATTGAAATGGCTAGCGGCAAGAAAATACAGCAACATTTGTTGTACACTGAAAAGATGTAGCTGCGGATCACAATAGCACTCAGCTCAAAGAAACAAACATAGAGTTTTCACCATGTTAATGTACTGAATCCATAATTTAGGTGTTAGTTCCGTTTTCGCTTCAGCTTCAGTCATTCTTTCTTTACTAGATCGGTAAAGTTACGAAAACCTGGAATTCAGCAGGGCTTTGTACGTTAGCTGTGCCATTCAAAACTGAAGTGTAACATTCTCTCAAAGTTTAAACAAAATTATCATCTTCAGTGTTTTCTTCAAGAAGAAGTGTAGCTAAAGCTTGAAGGTTCAACCAATGAACACAAAGAGCTCTGGATTATGCTCGGCCACTTGACATATTAACTACACTGTTCTTTGCATTCAATGAGTTCCGCAAATACACTTTTGTTCACAATTACACCAATGGAGCTCAGAGAAACGAGCGAAGGTGTAATCCACCAACCGCTACGAAAACAGGTTTAAGAAGGCTTTTTGGAGGAGCAGCAAGAACAATATCCAGATATTATCCGGCTTTTAGTAATGAAATGAGTTTTGTGGAACGATCCTTTGGGTACCTATTAATAAAAGGCAAGCAATTATTGCTGATACCTGTAATTCCAAAGCAGAACTTAAAGCTTCTTCCAAAAAGTCAGCCTAATAAAACGAAGTACAACGAGGCACCATATTATCCATGTACATGCTATCCTTAGCGAAAAGCATTTCAGTAACATCCTCAACACTAACTTTACTGAAAACTGAAATATGAGATGGTTTACAAAATTATAGTTTCACTTCTCCGACTGAACTTATGTCAGCTGCAGAATCGGAAATTATTCTCGGAATTCATTTATCTGCTACAACAGCTGAAGCAGGAGTTACACATTTAATTACTTCCATGACATGAAGACTTTGGCATCAATCCAGTGTATGAGTATTATGATCCGCGTTGTCAAATATAAACGGAAAGTACCCACTTTCGTTCTATGATAATTTGCACACACTTTCTTACCGCTAATTCATATTTAACTTCTTCATTGTAAAATGAGCAAACTTCCAAGTTCGACAACAAATCTATTTGTATTTTGAACAATATTGTCAACGATGATAAAAACTGAGACCTCTTTATAAAGTGGCACAAAGGATCTAGGTGGAAATGATGCAACTACTGCAAGTTGAATTTGCAATGTTTTTTTTTTTTTTTCATTTCCAATTCCATCTTACCCCCTTTTACTTTATTCGAACTCAGAAGAGTATCACTAGAAAGGTTTAGTAGATCGTTTACAAGCCAGTCATTCCCGTTCTGAATTTCTTCTATGGTTGAAAATAAACATATTCATAATGACGAGAAAAATTCCCTGATTCATTAAATTGGCTGCAGTTACGAATAATTATTTTCTGTGTTTCTCATACTCATTACTTTTCTTTCCTCGTACTACTTATCACTAATAATTTTATTCAGGTGGCCAAAGAAACAAAAACTAGACGTACCTAACAAATGCGATATTGTAATGTCTTCGTATTATTTTTAATCAGTTTCCGTTTCACTTCAGTGACGCTGTAAGGTACAGAAGAATGTTTTTACCTTTGTAAAACTTTTTCTACACTTGACATGAATTTCATTGTCCAACCCATCTTTTCTTAATTTACTTAGCTCATCCCCCTTTTCATCAACTGTAATGTTTCCCTTCCGGGATGAAGCAAGCGTTCTCGTCAACTCGAAATATACTATTTTTTCACCCAAGTAACAATTATCCAAGACATAAGCATACAGCGCATCTTTTTAGGGTACATGTTACGAGGAAATCTTTATTGTTTCATAAAGCATTAAATTATATGAATATACCAGTAGAGGGCTTCGCCATCGCTTTTGACATATGATACGATTGCATCTATTGTACGTTTATTATACGTAAAGTTAGGTATTGGGGGTCTGTAAAGAGAGATACTGGTGATTAATAATGAAAAAATACAAAAGAAACTGATACATTCCAGAAACACACACACACACACACACATATATATATATATATATATATATATATATATATATATATATATATATATATATATATATTCATAAATTAGGAGAAATATTATCATAAAGAAGAATTAACATACAAATAATAAATATAATTCAAGTAATATATATTATAGTGCATTAAGAAAGAACTGTGAAATGTATTGAAAAAGTAATGAAGTAAATTTACAAAGAAATGAAGCAATAGTAGAAAGTAATTCAAAGAATAGCACATTTGAATGTAGTGATGATGATAAATGTAGTGCACTTTACATCATAACAAAAAAACAATTAAATTTATAAGTATAAGGAATGCAGATTAATGTTCTGTCTTGGGTGGCTCAATTCTGATGAGAAAACATTGGGAAGCCCCTGTTAGTGGTGTGAAAGAAGCAGTGCTTTAATAGAAAAATATGATTAATGTAATGATGTATAATTTGTGGTTGGAATGTGGATCTGATGATGATCGTCTGGTACATTGCGAGCATTGATGGAGATTAATATACAGAGTACTTAGAGACGTATAAAAGTATCGCAACTGTGATTGCTGCTTCAGATCTATCAATATTGTATCCAGAAAGAAATCCTTGTATTTTTGACGTCATTTTCGGCGTATGTGTGCAATGTGCTGTACAAATGGCGAAAAGTTTATTTTGTCATAAGGATCTTGATTATTGCTACGGAAGTTTAATGCAAAATGCTACCCGAAAGGCATGTTGCTCAAGTATTCCCAACCTGTTATAAGGGTTCTAGGCTGAACACCAGGCTTCATGCCCAAAAGCGAGGATTTATCTCATAAATATTTTATATTTAGCAGTAATGTTGATTTTAAACCCCAGGTTTAAACCACAACGCGGCGTATAAGTTGAAGTCGTTTAAACCTGTGTTTAAGTTCTTGGAGTTGTGCTGATCATCGGAACTTATAATCGAAACTGACACCTAAATATGTGACAGTTTTAGTTGGTTGAAGGAGACGATCGCCAACACGTATCTCAAAAAATTTGGATTATGGCGAACTTTTCTGGGACGGTTGTGTGGTAAAATAACTAAAAATTGTGTTTTACCTTCATTAACAGTAAGTCTCCTTTTTTACAACATTGAAGGAAGTCGGTGATGGTAATCTACAAGTTGACGTTCATCTTCTCAGTTGTTTTAGCAAATATTAATAAAGCTGTATCATCCACATTAATGGAAGAGATAAGAATTACGTGCTGGAGACTGTAAATCGGCGGAATATAGGATATAGAGAAGAGGCGATGAACTTGATGGTTGTGGCACTCCCATTTAGGGGAATATCGGATGCGATAGATGGCCGTTAATGTTAACATAGGCAACATGGTCTAGTATAAAGAAATAGGTAACTGTTAGGTAAGTTAGAGGAATACCACGATTAATCAATTTATAAAATAACCTATAATGTCAGATGCGGTCCAATGCTTTCTGAAGATCTATGAATATGAGGCAAGATGCCAGTGAATATTTATGATTTGTAATAATTGCTATAAGGCGGAGTAATTGTTCTTTGTGACTGTAATGCGGAAGAAATCCTGTCTCATGAGAAAGTAAAAGGTGATAATTATTGATATAGGTATCTCGACGGTGCAGCACTGTTTTCACCAATAATTTTCCCAAAGTAGATATTAGTTGCATGGATCGATACGATGTTATGGAGTGCGGCTTTTTGTTTGGATTCAAGAACATGCAAACTTTGAACACCTTCCAATCATGTGGGTAGTAACCGGTTCTTAAAATAGACGTATGAGTGTTTGTGAAGAACAGAAAAAATTGTAGTTAACACTCTTTAAGGATCCTATAATTTATACGATTGAATCCAGGTGTAGTATTACGTTTATGTTTTAAAGCATCTCATTTCATCAGAGGTAATTCCGTGATTTAGGGGTATGAGATGTCCAGCTCATGAGAGATTGATAGCTGGAGCTATTGATTGATTGCTGGTTCCGATATGCGTTGACTTAAACGATGTGTGGAAAAACGCTGAGTAAAGACTGCTTGTAAGTGAGATGCAAAAGCATCTGCTTTCGCCTGATCAGAGCGTAAAGGCCGATCGTTCTGGAAAGAGGGCAAGAAGTACTAACTTTCCGTCCAGTGATAGGTGAAATTGTTTACAATAACTTGTGGGAAGTTTCGGTGTTCAACTTGTTGCAAGTTTTGCTCCAAACAAGCATGTTATGAACACGGCATACTTGTGAACTGTGCATTAAAATAGACATCTTTGGGTCATAAATTCGGGGCTTCTTGTTTTCTCATATTCACTAAATTATTGCCTGTATTTTAGTACGAGTGTAAGATATTGCGATGTTAGTATTGATTGATATGTTTTACCTCTGTAGGTAGGGATATTGTTCGCAGCACTGTCGTTAATAGCGGTGCAATGCTATGGATATCATTGTGAAGATCAGTTTCAGATGTTGTTGGTTCAACTGATCCAATGCGATTTCGATATTAGTTCGATACTGTTCCCAGTTAGTCTTATAATACAAGGATATAGTTCTTGTCATCTGTGAAAACGAGGATGGACGTGCATTGTTAATTATCACTTTCACTGGTAGATGATCGCTGCCGATACAATCAAGAACTGTGAGGAAAGATTTACCAAATAATAAGGTTGTACTAAGGATAATATCCATAGTAGTTTTAACTACGCGGCCTAGTATCTTTTGGAAGTTGATATATATTCTCATGCAGACGTAGGGAGTTGTAATCAGTAAAGTAAGTTTTTTTTCGGGAAACGTTGCGAATAGTATTAATGAGTGACAATACTAAGGAAATAGATACTGGAATAAATCTAGCGAAATGTCATGTCCCACACGGACATAGATCTTGGACACTGTAAGAGCCATATTTGGTGTATATATTGTTATCACTATATAACCAGGCAGTACAACAGGCGATGCAATAGAATAAGATCTGTAATTTAATGTATGATGGATTCAATGAAATGGATTTAAGGGCTGGTTTAGTCTACATCAATCAACATGTTTTTCTAAGAGTAGCTGTTCAAATAGCATTCGATGTTGAGACAGCGATTAAATAATCATAAAGAGAATAATAAAACCCATACCGAGACAGAAAACGTTGGTTTTAATTGCACTATCACGCGGTGCAATATGAAAATGTACAAATGGATCAGGATAGGTTTCATACAGATTAACGTGAAATATAGCAGAGGTTGCCGCAATAACATGGTTAAGAATAATTTGACGTTGAATGGAAACCTATGTTGGAAAACAAATGTAGTGAATCCCAGGAAGTTTTCCACAGTGATAGGCGAAGGAACAGATTTCGAGAAGTTTACTAAATTATTCGTAGTACTGAACGAAACTGTTATTTCTGATTGATTGCGATCTCGTGCCGGCTTATACATTCATTTGTAATTGTAAGTGGGGTGTGAAATACTGGAACATGTGGAACAATGTTTTTGCTTACCCGTATTAATGAAAACTTTGGCTTCATGTTGTCCTGTACAAGAGCCACATTTGGGAACATTTGTACACTTTGACGTACGTGTGCATTGCAGATTTAATACCTCTCACATTTATCTCGGAAAGGTGAGGTAGTACGGAGTGACTCAACACGGTGTCATTTCTTGAGGAAGTAAGAGACGTCTTGGAACAAGATGTCGATAGCAGTTTGGGACATGGTTAAGACACGTATAATGTATGTAGCACCATTGTTATTTTTCATGCGAATACATTTCGCAATGTCAGTGCCTTCTGCCTTAAGTTCCTCGAGAACTTCGTCGTCCTTTATTTCCGACAGACAGCACGAATAACATCAGACATCATTGGTATGCGACGCGGTGGTGGATTCTGCTGTAACTTGTCAGACAGATTCGAAAGTTTGGCATTTTAATACATATTTCATAACTGGCTTTGTTACGGAGTGTTATGCTCAATTTCTCGTCATCTGACTTTAGGGTAACACCATTCTTAGTCAAATCAATTTGATTCATACTAGGCCGCCGAAGATAGCTAATGGTTTGACTGAAAATGTGACGACTATTGCTGTATAATATCTCCCTCGAAATTAATATATCTATTGGGTGTTCGGTGATACAACATAAATAGGATATATTACAGAAGTAGACGGTGTAGGCCCTCGCGGATCTATGGTTAACTCAATTTCGTACATACGCATTGGTGATTTCTGAATATAAGCTGGTGACCGGGACCTAGAACGTTTGTCAACATATTCAGCATTGCTTTCAGATAAGAATAGTCTTCGTCGGTTGCAACGAGGTTCCCTGCCCCTATCATCGGAGGGGTTTTGGGTGGGAGCTACAACTATCCCTGGTAAACGATGCATAACTCAGGAGGATTAGTGCAACGGATAAAACAGATCAGAAGAAGATTATGTTTAAAGGTAGAGACCACTACGTTCGAACAGCTGCTACAGGTTGCCCAAACCGCGATTACAAATAGCGAATGCAAACCGCGATTGCATACGTTACCCTAGATAACTCCCATTAATTAGGAAAGAATTTCCTTTCACAACAGGAGGAGGAATGGGGATGCCCGACTCAGCGAGAAGGAAAAAATATAAAGACTCTTATATTTCAGAATCAATGTAACCCTCTGTGAGTGTCGTTGCTTTTATAATGTTATTAATGCCATATACAATTAATTATTTTAAACTTATAAGTATTAATTTTACATTGTTATAATAAATATCATCCAATACAAAAATTACTAAAATATCAGTTAAATATTAAGAAAAAAGAACTTCGCAAATGATCCATTTTCTTCATCATTCAATTATCTCACTATGAATTTTGACGGCAGTCATATTAATGAATTCATAGCTCAAAAACCTATCACAGGATTCTTGGTGATTTTTGCCAGAAGTACATCATAACTAGTACTACATATCACAGTAAGTTTTGTTTTGTTATTAAAAATTTCTGGGTTTGCTTACAAAAATACCTAATTTGACTGAATTTTTAACCATTATTAGCCAACTTCGTAACTTTTCCACAATTCACAATATAACTTGGAACAAGACCAGTGGTTATAAAAACAAGTGCTCATTCGTGAGATGCTGAATATTGAATGCGTTAGAATTCACTCGACAAATTTTCCGATATCCTTCAGGTCTTTTTTGTTTTGACGCATTCTGAATTAGAGATGCAAAAAAGGCGGCTTTTTTGAATCGATGTTTTTTTTACATAAAAAGCCGACTTTTTGGAAAAAAACGAGAATTTGGAAAATTTTGTCTTTTTTCATTTTTATGATTTTTCTATCTAAATAGCTTTCTTATAGTATATTCTATAGTTAGATAAGAATTCCATGACCTAAATGCCATATTTAGCTCTGTAATTCACCATCAAGATGGATGGAGCACATATTGTACGAATTAAAGCTAACATGAAGAATGGAATATTCAGGGGTGTAGCCAAGGGGGGGCATCGGGGCCAGGCTCCCCCAAATGGTTTCCGGCCCCCCAAATGACCAGCTTTTAAAACATCATAGTAAAATTATCTCGCTTCATTCATTTAAAAGTAACAAAGTTTATTGACAATTAATAATTTATGGTAAAATAGTATGGAGAAATATTGTTTTTCCATACCGATCGAAAAATAGTATAGTATCTCTTCCTTACACCGATCAAAAAATAGGATACTTTTTTGTGACAACAGATTACACAATGTACTGCGATTTATTTTTGACAGTTTGAAGACAAACGTTTAAACAAGGTACTACAAATATAGCCATAAAACAAAGGTACTAAACTAATTTGTAAATACAGTATATTTTTGTATGCTTTAACAAGTGTTTTAAAAGGAATAGAGGATGGAAAATTTGGTGAGAAACATTGCTTTTATTCAATTTGGATTCCATTCGCTCTCTCTTTTATTTCTACTCAGCGTAATAAAATAATTATGTGTTTTTAGTCACGAATAATAAATAAATATTTTTGGCAGGAAAAGTAAAGAAATTAAGTGAAATTTCAAAGAAAATCAACCTTGTGTAGATAGGTTCTGTATACTAGGTATTAAATTTAAATATAAAGGTATCCAAGAAAAGTTTTGTTGCTTTTTCACCCACCATCTTCGAACATCGATATGTCACCTAACCTGGAAGATCAAAAGTAGTTCCCATCAGCATCGACGACCTTCTGAAAACGTTCCGGAAGGCCATGGAATCCAATGTGGTAGAACTTGGTGGGCCGTAAAATGAAGAAAGTATCAGGTGCATTTTGGACTTTTACTAGGGATTTGAAATGGCGTCCTCTAAGGTGATTGTCCAAAGAATGGAACAGATGATAATCGGACGGTGCAATATCCGGGGAATATAGTGGTTGCAATATTTTTTCCCATCCAAGGCGGAAAACGGTGCCCTGAGTCATCCTAGCCACGTGGGACTTTGCGTTGTCCCGTAAACGAGGACCCATTTACAATTCAGAAGTTATGGCTCCTGAGTTTTGAGTTTTTGTTGAGCACAGCTCAACTGCTGACACTACACAGTAGCATTGATACTTTGAACAGCTGGTAGCAGTTCCCGATGCACGATGCACCAAACACACAGTAGGACCTTCTTCTGGTACAGTGCTGTTTCGGCTGTTTTGAAATCGGTTCATGGGATGCTAACCAATGATGACGGCGCCGTGGAGCTTCGTATAGGACTTTTTATCACATACCAACGCCCTGTCCAGAAATGGTTCCGAAACAGTAAATAAACACAGGTGACTGCCGGGTTGCCTTCTGGCCCGGAGTCAAAATATGTGAGACCCATCGACCCAACTTGTAGTGCTTCACAAGTTGATGGATGTGCTGCCGAATGGATTCTCTACACACTGAATTGTAGTCCCAGTTCCTCTTTGTACATGTGTTGGTCTTCTGGCACGTGGTGATTTCGGGTGTTTCGTCATCGTTCTTAAACTTGTTAAACCATCGCTGCAATGTCCGCGTCGTCACGGCACCCTCACTAAAGGCCTGGCATATCTTCTGTCCCGCTACAGAGACATTTGACCTCCATTTGAACTCGTTCAGCATACATGCTCTTATGACGCTCTGTGGATGTCCCATGTTCCCTCTGTCTTTACGCAAGTTCACGGTGTGTCTGAATTGCCACAACCAGGTAGTATGTTGGATATACCCACATCAACAAGTGACGTTCGCCTTATCTCCACTCGCATTCAACTTACGGTGTTAGGTCCAATTGAACACAGACCTCCACGAAAAGGGACAGAACTTTCTTGGTTACCTTTATAGTTATGCACAAAAGTATAGCGTTTGGTCCCGGGTAGTAGTTCTTCATTAAGTATAATAAAAACTTATATATTATAATTTATGGATATAATTTGAATATAATATAATAATTCTTAAATATAATTTATGGATAATAATAATAATAATAATAATAATAATAATAATAAGAAGAAGAAGCTAAAATAGTGTTTTTAGTTTTCCAGAAGGAAACCAAAATTTTCCTTTCTTTCAGGCCTCAAAAATACTAGCAGTAACACATTTTTTTAGCTTTGTATATTGTAGCTGCCCCCCTCAAAAACCATGGGCCCCTCTACACAAACCTGCTGCTGCCTACACCCCTGGGAGTATTTGAGGGCAATTTTACAGGCTATTTAACTTTATTTTAACTTTTGAGTTATCGACATTTTTTTCTTCTCTATATCATTTTAGTTTCATTTCTAAGAACTAAGTACTCTAGCTTCTAGCATAAAAGTTAAACTTACGTTTTTCTATATATCTGTCAAAGCATACGTTTTTCAATATATCCGTCAAACCGTACTTCCACGTTTCTGTTATACTGTAGTTGTGCAATGATTTAGCAATAATTTTCCAGATACAACCTTGAATACCAATTTATACAAATAATCAGTAGCGGATTTAGAAAAGTATTTTGGGAGGGGTTTCTCTGATTGTTTCGTTTTCTAAAACGTCTTAATTTTATTTGGGAAGTTCTTGAAGTTTCTGAGTACAGGCATAACCAATATTTCGTTTCGTTTATATGTTTAGCAATAATCTTCCGGATACAACCTTGAAGATCATTTTATACTGAGAATCAGTGGCGAATTTAATAAAGTGTTTTTGGGGGGGTTTCTTACTACTAATGTTTAGTTTTCTGAACATTCGTAATTTTTATTTGACCGGATCTTAAAGTTTATGAGTAAAGGCATAACTAATAGATATTTCGTTCGTTTTAGATATTCCGCAACTTTGGGGAACAGGCTTCAGTCCGAAAGACCGATCCCCTAACCTTCGCAAAACCGTCACTGCTGGTAATTAGTAATAATAACGATTTAAAAACAATAAGAAAGGAAGTCGGCCAACTCCTACTGTTTACCCTCGGACATTAGGTCCCTCGACAGAAGTAGAAGAGTCCATTATGAAGTAGAAGAGTCCATTATGAAAAATGGGTATGCGTATGTACGGACAACATGTGTTCGTTTTCTCCTCTGGGAGCGAGAGAAACAAGGTTGGAAGTTTAAACATAGTTGCCAGCCTACGTAAATTGGTTTTAGGTTAGCAATACATCCTTGTTAGGTGATAATGTCACGCAGTGAACAGAGCGCGCGCATTTTAAATGCAGCCTAGCATCGTGTTTTAGGGGCTTCGACATTTGGTGGATCGCGCCAACAACCCGCGGGAGAACTTCAGTTATTGTCTTTCTCTACAGTACTGTATTTTACTGTATTTTTCTAGTTCTTTTTCTTATCTGTTTCGTGGTTATGCTTGCGTGAGCGTGTGTTTGTACGCGCGTCGTTTTGTTATTTTACTATGATGGAGTCAATACCGTCAACCAGTGAAAGCAAAATATTGAGCTTATCCCTGCCTCCAAATTTTGGATTACTCTTTTTTTTTTAGGGGGGTCATCTTGCACCTTAGATCCCCAGTCATACTCTACGGACAATAATAATCGGTAATCGTGCTTTCAGTGCTGTAGGCCCACTTTGATTTCATTTTCATATTATTATTTATAAAATCTTATCAGATATAGATTTACTGCGCCGGGTTGGTAACACTGCAAACAATACCTTTATCGCCGACATGAATAACCAACGCCTTCCTTCCTTTTCTTTTCTTTTACAATCGATTCCTTTCATTAAGATAGACTCTTCCTGGCACTCTGCCAACTAGAGATCTCGGCCGAATGGGTAAACAGTACACTCCTAGTCGGCCAGTACACGCACTATTTCTACATTCACAGATGGAATGAAGGAAAGCTTTGTCAGAATGGTCGAATGCTGGGTTAAATCTCGGACTTCCCGATTGAAGCGCAAAAACCAACAACTCAGTAATGTTTGTTGTGCAGTTGTATTTATTTGGTCTAGGAATTAATTCGTGCGGGTGGACAAGAGATGGCGCAACGAACGGAGCGTCCCACAGTTCCGTGTATCCACACATGTGTTGCAAACCCCTGTCATCGCGTATCGTTCGTAGTATAGGGCAGTGGATTAAAGCGTCAACAACACCAGTTTGTAGTTAAGTGAACATGGCGCAATTTGTGCCTGATAAAGTGTTTTTGCGGGGTGTCCTGCTGCATTACTTTAACATGCAGAAAAGTGCGACTGAAAGTCATCGTATTTTGGTGGAAGTGTATGGTGACCATGCTCTAGCTGAGCGAACGTGTCAGAAGTGGTTTGCACGGTTTAGAAGTGGTGATTTCGGCTTGGCAGACCAAGAGCAAGCTGGACAGCCAAAAACATTTCAAGACGAAGAATTGACAGCATTGCTCGAGCAGGATTCGTGTCAAACGCAGGAACAACTTGCAGCAGCATTAGGCGTTGATCAAACAACAGTCTCCAAACGCTTGAAAGCCATGGGAATGATTCAAAAGATGTCACATTGGGTTCCACATGAATTGAAAGACAGAGACGTTGAAAGACGAAAAACCATTTGCGAATTGCTGCTTCAACGACAGAGCAGAAAGGGGTTTCTGCATCGAATTATTACGGGTGATGAGAAGTGGATCCATTACGAGAACCCTAAACGAAAAAAGGCCTGGGTGAAACCAGGTGAACCAGGTCCATCACAACCAAAACGAGATATTCACTGTGCAAAGGTTATGCTGTGCATATGGTGGGATATGAAAGGTGTGGTGTACTATGAGCTGCTGCAACCGGATGAAACTATGAATGGAGAACGTTATCGACGACAATTAATGCGTTTGAAGCAAGCTCTGGCCAGAACACGACCAGAATGGGAGAACAGACATGATAAACTTATTGTTCAACATGATAACGCTCGCCCACATGTCGCAAAACCGGTCAAAACCTATTTAGAAAATGTCGGATGGGAAGTTTTACCCCACCCGCCGTATTCACCAGACGTTGCTCCTTCGGACTACTACTTGTTCGATTGCATGAACAACGATTTGATTGGACAGCGGTTTATTTCTTCAGAAGATATCGAAACATGGGTCTCTGACTGGATCGCTTCCAAGGATGAGGACTTCTTTCGCCACGGAATCCGTACATTGCCTGACAGATGGGCGAAAGTGGTGGCTAGCGATGGACAATATTTTTCTTAAGGTATTTATGTATTTTGTGTTTGTACTACAGCTTCAATGTGTGCGTACCAACCGCACGAATTAATTCCTAGACCAAATAGCTTACTTAAATATATTCCGTAGTCCTTTTTTGGGGGGTTCCGTAATGATATGTTGAACCCCTCTTGTTAAAAATTCAGAAAACTTGAGGACTGGGTAAACCGTGAGGGTGGTCAAGGGCGCCCATGTTGTGGTTCCCAAGGAGGGGCAAGTATAAGCGACGTTTCAAAAATAGTTTCAAATTTTGCTGTAACTAATGAAAAAATTCTATTGGATTTTCGATATTCTGAAGTACATTTTCCTCTAGGGGGCAAACGCCCCCTTGCCCCCCTGATGGGCGCCCTTGATGGTGGCTATAAAAAACTTGACTGTAGAATTTCAAGAATATACAGAACCAAAAGTTCTAGATGTGCAGCCTTTAACTGTATCATATAAATCTAAGTATTTCTCTTATGTTTTATTTTAATTTTACTTTGTTTCAAAAAGAGGGTATGTAATATTTTGAAGTAAAAATACTGCATACAATTTTGCTAGTTATTTGTATTTTTAAAAAAGGAATTTTTACTTTAGGGTTAGCTCGTTTTTTTTTGTTTTTTTTAAATAACTGGTTTAAACAAAAAAATTAAAAAAAAAATGCGAATCGTGTGAACTTCATTGTGACGTTTCCACATGTCAAACCTTCTGCATTAGCCTTATTTCCTTTTCACCTTTTAATCAAGGTGTCCCATGTTCAATTCTTGGTCGAACCACAACTCTTCTTTAATGTGTAAACCAAGTAGAGGTTCGGATGTCACTTTAAGCGAAAGTCTTCTCCTTGATAACCTCGGTATTACGTAAGGATGTGAAGCCTAAACATACGAAACGAAACCGAATTATAAATTTCTGCATGGCTGTTGTTTTATAAAGAAGCCAAGGTTGCTTAAATATATTGATTGAAATTGGTAAAATTTATCAATTGCCTACGTAGCTTCCAACATTAGCTTGGATTGGACTTTCAATGATATCTACATACTAAATTTGTAATTTAATACCTCAGTTTTAGCGTACTGATTATAATACGTTGACCTTTAAATTTTACATGGAAAGCAATAACAGGATTTTCCCGTTATTGTTTTACATTTAAAAGAATGACGGGATTTTCCCGATGGCTAGGGCGGGAGTTTCTCAATTTAAGAAATTTACTGACCCGACTTCTTTAAGCTTATGTGACTTCTTCCAGCATAACTCCGTTGTTGCATAATAACACCAAGGCGAAACAAACTTATTTCTGTGAATATGTAATATAAATACATAAAGCAAAATATCTAAATCACAAAACCTGGTTTAAACTCCAAAAAAGCCTGGTTTAAACTGCCCCCTCCCCCCCAAAACGGGTTTTTGGCATTTTCAGAAACAACCATGGTTCTTGCCAACTCTGCTTACTTTTGTATATAGGAGGTTAAAATATTTTTTACTATATACATTGGTTAATTCTTTGGAATTCATAATATAAAAACGTTGAAGTAAAATTGTTTAAAATATCTTTTCGAAATTCATGGTTTATTTTCGAGGTTTTATATTATTATCGGCATCAACCACTAATTAAATGACTTTTTGTGTTATAGAGATGCGAAACAAAGTCTGCTTTATCAATTTAAAGCAGAATTTTGAGAAAAGCCCAAAATTTCCCAAGCAAAAAAACGAAGCAGAAAAAACCGAGTTTTTTTTCCAAAAAGCCGTTTTTTTCCGAGCCCTTGCATCTCTATTCTGAATTAAGTATGTTGCTCGCTACTAGATACGAAAACATTAGTGAATAGCTGTAGAGATTTACTTATGTTTTAGAATATTAGGAGTACCATGATTGAATTTTAGTCATAATTCATAATGAAGTTAGGAACTTTAAATTCACTTTCATTTTTTAAATGAAAAATTATTTGTGATACCTTGTTCTCATCTCAAATTGTCTCAGAAATATCAATACGTTCTTCGAATAAATCAAGGTAAATCAAGGGTTCTTCCCACACTTATTTCGAGTATACGTTTATAGTGGCGCACTAATATTAAGTTTCTTAATTGAGTATAAAATTTTCGGATTTTAAAAAGTTGAAACTTAAAAGCATTTTAACCTATGATAAGCGGGACAAATGTATATAATTATGGTTGCAGAAAGGTTATTGTAGGAGCAGTAGTTGATTTCTAATGAATGATTAAATTAAAAACTCTATTTTTAAACTTTGAGAGGGACTGGAAGCAGAAGTGGAAGAGCAAAGGATCAAGACTTTGATCCTGGATGTTATTTGTAGAGTACTACAGAAGGAACTTGGTTTCGTTCAGTAACTAACTTTTCTCTTTTAAAATCATATCATTTGGGTTTGGTGAACGGCCTGTAAAGCCAGTTATAGGATATAGAACCCAGGTCCTCGCGTGATAAATCCAATGAAATATTATACACTATTATTTTATTTCGATGAATGATCCTCTTACATTTTCTGTTGATAGTACAACTCTTTACCAGATTAATCCATAAGCAGGTTTATTTCGTGAGCTATTTATGTTTATATGTTTAATTAGTCCAATAATAGTCATTTCTCTCTTAATCTACACAAAACTCGAGATTGTATCTTTTTTAACTCTCGAGGGCCGATAGGAAAAAGGAAAAGTATGGTGATCGTTAAAACAATCGACTTCGACATTTCAATGAATTTCAATCGTTCCTTGGTCATAACATGTTGAAAACTGGATATTTGTCCATTTGTCCCTCCAGATATAACTACGCTAAATGTTTTAGATAATACCGTCTAATTTATCGAAACCAAATTTTAAACTTAAGATTTACATTGCATTCTTGTCGACAAAAGTGCCTTTACATCGCCGTGACGGGTATGTGACCGCACAGTACTCCAATAAAGGGATGGTTGCATAAGAAATTGTGATTAGTTTTGAAGTTGTGATTAGTTTTATTTTGAGTAAGTATAAGGAGTAGACGTAGGTATAGGGAGTAAAGGCATTGAAAAGATTCGTATTCTCCTTTTTCAATTTATTGTCTTATATGTTAAGTTAATAACTGCTAACAACTGCTACTAGCGCTTTTCACTCTTCAGGAATTTACTACGACATGTTTGCAAAACACTTTTCTAAGTCCTAAGTCTGTGTGTGAATTATTTCACTCGCTTCACTGTAATTAATTGAGAATTTATACTGATTACGCTGAACGTTAATATGTTTCGCTGTCGTAAAGGAAGGTCCGTAGTAAATGTAGATAAGGTTCTTATTCTTATATAAAACACAGAAGTATTTATTCTGTGTATAGAACAATATAATACAGTAACTATGTAACGTCATAACTACTAACGCCCGCAGGATATTCTTTAAGGGGGTGCAAAAGACTGATATAAAATTTTTCGTTATTTTCATTATATATGTTAAGTTAAAAGTCATTACATTTATCAATGATAGCGTAGTATCGTCTTTCGCCGCTGTAGCCTATTAGTCAAAATATTCATCTCCAGACATGATGTCGAGAGAATAGAAAGAAAGAGATATGAACACTATATAACTAATTATAGTTTTCCCTAGAACGACCTATAATCGATTTACTAATACCCGCCCCCTGCCTCACGAATTTCATCTGCTGCGTTAAATATATGGTTCCATGTCAGAAGGGCCAGACAAAAGAGCAGAGACAGAAATGCCAGAGTCAAAACGGCCCGCGACAAAAGATTTCGAGTCGAAAAAGCCCAGCGTGAAACGGGCCGGGTTGAAAGGGGCCGCGCTACAAAACGTCTCGAGTCAAAACGACCCCACCTCAAAAGGGCCCGGGTCAAAAGGTATCCGCAACAACAGGGAACAAGTACAAATGTACCCCGCTAAAAATGTCCAGGTCAAAACGGACCCGCGAGAAAGGGGCCGAGTGAAAAGTCCCGGAATGAAAAGGGCCTGAGTCAAAAGGGCCAAAATTATAACGTAACTAATAAAAGGGTCCCCCGACCAGGATCAAAAGGGTCCCACGACAAACGACTCAAGTCAGAAGGATCTGCATCGAAAGGGCCCGGCTCAAAATGTGTAGGAAAAAAGGGCACGAATCGAAACGCCTTTGGTCAAAAGGACCCTGTATAAAGGGTCCTACGACAAAAGGGTTCCAGTCGCAAGGGACCTGTGTCAAACGGGGCCGGGTCAAAACGGGCCAAGCTACAAAGGGGCCCGAGTCACACGGCTGAGCGTCAAAGGACCCTGGGTTAAACGTCTCCGCAACAAAAGGACAGGATTCAAAAGGGACCGAATCCGAACGACCCTTATCAAAAGGGCTGGGTCAAAAGGGTCCCACTACTAAACGGCTCAAGTCCCAAGGTTCCCACGAAAAATGGGCCCGAGTCAAACTGTCCGTCATCGAAAGAGCCCGGGTCAAACGTCTTCGCGACAAATGGGCAGATGTCAAAATGCCATCGCTACAAAGCGCAAGAGTCAAAACGGCCCCGCGACGAAAGGGCTTGGTTGAAACGTCTCCGCAACAAAAGGCAGGAGTCAAAAACGACCAAATTAACACGACCCGCGTTAAAAGGGCCAGGTCAAAAGATCTCCGCAACTAAATGACCTGAGTCAAAAGGGCCCAAATTTAAACGCCGCTCATAAAAGGGGCCCATGTCAAAAGGGTCCCACGACAAAAAGACCCAAGTGAAAAGGCCCTGCGTCAAACGGCCCTGGTCCAAAAGGGACCCCGCTACCAAATGACCCGTGTCAAACGGTCCTTCGTAAAAAGGGAACTGGCTAAATAGTCTCCGCTACAAAAGGGACCGAGTTAAGAGGCCAAAATCAAACCGCTCCTCATCAAATGGGTCCGGGTGAAAATGTGTACGCAACAAAATTGCCTGAGTCAATTGTGCGCGGATCAAAAGACCCGTCATAAAAGGGACCTGGGTCAAAAGGGTCCCACGACAAAGGACCCCGAGTCAAACAGCCCTGTGTCATACAGACCCGGGTTAAAGTAGCCCAAATCAAAAGGGGCCGAATCAAAACGCCCCACATAAAAAGGGGCCGGGTCAAAATGGACCAACGACAAAGTTACACAAGTCAAAAGGCTCTGCGTCAAACGACCCGTTACAAAAGGGTACCCGAATACAAAAGGGTCCGATTCAAAGAGACCAGCGTCAAAAGGTCTCCGCAACAAACGGAATGACAACAAACAGTAAAAGAGGCGACTCTTGAGGAAAGTGAAATTGGTAAAAACTAACATTTTGCGAATATAATCTACGAGAAGGTAACTGCGCAAATGTATGATGGAATTTCATTTGCGGTGGAAAACATTAATGGTCTCTTAACAATAGTTCAAACAAAACACATCAACGACTTTTTGTTTATTGTTATGCATATTATTATTATTATTATTACTAGTATTATTATTATTACTATTACTATATTTATTTTATTATTATTATCATTAATAATAATAATATACAAGGTCAGTGGCAGCCCATGCCTTCAAACCAGTATATGCTACTGCTCGAAATTATGAACTCTAAATTAACATCGATCGTCTTTCGATCATTTTATGTTACTCCCTCCCACTTTACGAAGGTTGTGAAAGGATGTCTTACCTTTTACCCCAAAGCATGAAAAGCAACAATATATTCGCAAACACAGCCAGGGAAAGAGAGGGAGTGATGCAGAACACACACAGCTCGATGTATACATGTAGCTGCAAGAGACCCATGGGTAATTATAGTTTCCCCTCTTATTACAACGAGTTCAGTAAAAGCGTACCTATCAAAGCCAGTTCCAGCAGTTGAACATTTTTTGACTGTTAGAAAACTACAGCAGCATACAACTAGTCTCTTCTGTTTACTTTTCATGAATATTTTTCACTTTCATGCGTACAGGTCATGTGTTGGTTAGATTTAAATTACATGCTGTGTGAAGTATATATTCCCAGAAAGATAGTACTCAAAAGACAAAAACATGAAGCTATTTTTGGTTTTCTTTTTCTACCAGCCAGTGGAAGTGTGTATGGTTGTTTCAACAACCTTCTTGTACTTAGTTTAGGATTAACTTCCTCTTTTTAGTTGATCTTTCGGCTATGAATACCATCGCGACAAGTCGTGGTTATTATGATAATTGCGTATTTTCGCTCGGAGTAATTACGGAAATGATAAATAATGTAGACTCCGATGCTTTTCAAACGGACGATGAATGCAGTTTGTAGGAAAATTCTAGCATCAATTTATGTAACACATATACCTTTTTCATATAGCCTCGCTGCTCAACGGGACGTTAAACTCAAAATCAAAACTCAACACATATATTTTTCCAGTGGCGTGACGTGACAGTTTTACGATGGTTACCAGTTGTTGATATTATAAGTATCTCTACTTATTCAATATCAGAAAATTTCATACTTTTTTCTTTTGGCGTATCAATCATTTCAGACTATAGGCATTGGCAAGAAACTTTTAGAGGGTGAGTCAAAACCCACTTCATTAACATTGATCCTTTTGAAAAGTGTGGCTTTCCAGGTTCTTTCATTTTTTACTAAATATAATCGAAACCGTCTCTCAATCTTAGATATTCTTCAAACTCATATTTTTTTCTGCAAAAACTTCATCATGATTTTCCTTCTGTAAAATATTAAACAAGATTTCTTATCTTGAACCTATAACATCAAATAGTTCAAATAAACAATTGAAATCAAAATTTGAAGGGTTTGGTAGAATTTTGCTGCACGAACTCGGGTTTGAGAATCTCACTCGTCGATGTTTTCGTCATGAATTTAAAGAATTCTAACAGTTCATCTTTAAAGCTATACAGCACATCATTTATCCTACTTCTATTGTTCTACCTTGTGTTTTAGGCATTTGGGGTACTTTTGTTGACTACTCAGGCCGTTAGCCGGCCCAAATATGTAGGGGGACAGCTGAAGCTAGGAGGGCCCGATCACTACATAGTTTTCAAAAAAAACTTACACCCTTTTGTACAGTCAACGGACTTTTCTAACACTAAATGAAGCCTATGGGCCGAGCCGTAGCTAGGGGAAGGCGAGCAGCGTGGTGGCCCTGGGCGCTGATAGCAAGACAGCGCTGAAGAGGAAGAAGAAAGGAAAAATATTGGAAATAAGTAACGATGCGACGCCCCGAAAAGATATTGGTACCCTACTAAATAAACATTTTGTCGGTTTCGAAAGAAATAGATTCGGTGCAAATTTTCTTGCTCCCTTAACTCGCAACACAATCGTTTCAATACGAGTCAGACCAAGTTTTTACATGTTACTTAAAGGATGTTATTATATATGATTTGTTAATGACGACGTGATATACATACTGCTAAGTAATAACTTACCGTGTACTCACCAGCGTTTTGAAAATCAGAAACTATCAAAAATATAAAATACGTGTTCAGCGCTTTCATGGTGATGACTTTGCTTAATTAATCATGCTTTTCTAGCCAATCGTAACAATCACGACGGTGAGAATGAAAATATGAAAATGAAAGGAGTGAAGAGACACGAAAGAGCCCGTAAGCTACTGTTTTCGCGGGAATATTAAAAGTAAAATTAAACAAGGGAAATAATAACGTTTCCGAACTTGAAGCAATACGTAAAATACAGCTTAACTGATCAGAACTTAACACAAAGAATTTCGTCTTTTCCAAAGACTAATCACTAACAGTGATTTTTTAAAAATTCCACTGGCTTATGAAATGCTTCCAATTTGAAGGAATTTATTGGGACCATTTTCCCACCAATTACTTGTATCACCAGGATTTTTTTCATACGATGTAGTTGTGTGATATTTTTTTTTATCTATCTACATTCCTACAAAACATAGACACACATTATACGTATACATATGTTTATGTATGTGTGTTAGTGTATTTTAATATGTTAATTAGTAAGAAATAATCTTAAATTCAGAACTTTCATTCATTAAGAAATTAAGTAATTATTATAATTTAAAATATATGCAATAACCATACTATATTTTAGATTTTAAATACAAACATTAAACATATTCTTCAACTTCATTGATCAATATTAAAAAACTCACAAAGAAGGCTTCTTCTGAATTTCCGTCACATTTCACAAAATATTTTCTACCGTAAAAGAACAGAAATTAAAAGCTATTTCTATGGCCACATACAGAATAAAATTGTTAAAAAATTTACAGTTATTATTGAAAATTAATTTTGTCATCCATTTCGATGAACAGATTATAACATATTGAAATTTCATATTATCGATAGTGAGAACATTGTAAATAGTTGTAAGTTTCCGTAACTGTTCTCCAAGCGGATCTGTATACAACCAAAGGAAGTGTTGTTAAGTTTCACAGAAAATCTTCTTGAAAATTGCTGTTAATTGCAAAAGAATACATAACATTCGCTTTTGGCTGTTGCAATGGTATGTCTGCCCAAGAAGCTTGATAAAAATTCAGCGTAGCGTAACAACAAAAGCTGCTTCTCTTACATCTAAAAAAACGAAGAAAGAAGAAACTTGGTAAAGTAAATGTAGGGGCCTCTGAATTGTACTTCGCCCCGGGCGCTCTGATCTATAGCTGATGCTCTTCCTATGGGCATGACAACTTAAAATACACTTCCGTATATCTTTCTTCAACAAGAGACTGTTGCTTCCTACCTCACCAACCATAGCCGAATCTCCATCGTATGTTTGAGCAACAAGTTTTCTGTATTGAAAACTAGTCAGACTGACAAACACAATTTGGGAGAGTCAAACTACGGTATGATGAAGACGGTTGCACAGTTCTTTTTCAACACATCAAACTGCATAAACCTGCAAATTCAAGTGGTAGACTAGAGGCTAGAGCTGGAAATTTGCTGATAGAAAGTATTCTATACTAAATAATAATAAATATTCGAATTAGAAGGAGCGCCAAGAAACATCTTTATTTCTCTCTAATTATCATTACTATGAAATTGTATACTATTAAGACAATGAAATAACTTTACAAGAATACGAAACAGTATAGTTGAATCACACTGCCAGCTCGATCCCCTATAGCAAGAGGAGAGAGAGTACAATAAACATGTTGATTATATTCTAGATTCTCCTTGTTTAAACAGGGAACGTTCCTATTTTTTCCTGTTGCACTCAGCCCTACGATAACGTAAGGGCTATACCAAAAGTCCAAGTACGAGCGCACAGGATGCTTCTGGATGTCACGCTGAAACGTGCTTCTGGAGTGAATGACTGCTCTCGAGGTTCGCGTTACCTCTAAAATCTTCGGTATCAACAACAGTATGTTCCTAATTGCCGCTGGCAGTTTAAATGCGGTATAGGCCTTCCGAACCTAAACAAAATATGTAAATATATTGCCATGTTGATGATGAAATTTAGAGACATATGGAAACAACGAAAAACTCATATTTTTACCGTTACCGCCGGTAACAGAGGTAAAATGCACTACTTGTCCCTGCCTCTTTTTATTTAAAAATATTGTGTGGTATACAATATTATATGCGGAATTCAAGATGGCTGCCACGATGTACACTAAATCATTCAACACAGTTATTTCACCAATGCCAAATTGTAACATCTGCTTTTCCTCCGTCTATGCCACTGTTTGTTACTGCCCTATCATGATACATTTTTTTATAAGTTACATACGTCAAACATAGCACACTCTGTCTCAATAAGATGATATGTCAAAAAAGAGTTCACATTCTCATTTGTGAGAATATTCAAGCCAAAGTTAAAGTCTAAAATCATAACCTTTTACATTTAAAACAATACTGTGAGATATGCATTATGGCGGATTTTCAAGATACTTTCCATGGTGACCACACTCCACTTCAATGCAGTTTTTGCAATAATATCATTTGTAACATTTATTTTTCCTGCGTCCATGCATGTCGATATTATTGCTCTGTCCCAATACATTTCACTAACCCTGTATACAGATCCACATGTCTTCTCACAGCAAAATTAAACTAATATTTTCCACAGAATATTTTTCATAATATACTTTGGTCAAGGGGTAGAAATGGAATTTTAGAAATAAGGGGAAAGTCAATAATAGATAAAGTTTGATTGGGCTATGTTACAAGAATACGAACTCAGAAAGACGGGAGGCAGGGGTGAACTGGCCAGGACCGTTAGGCCACAATTGCGGCCTAGGCCGTCTCAGAAAAAATAATGAAATAATAAAGGAAGAAAGAGAGAAAAGCTAAAACAGAAGAAAGCTAAATACAGTAGGCTGTTTCATCCTTGTGGTAGCAATTTGTAGTCGCCACTAGAAGTGCTAGTTTTGCGTCAGCAACGTGACGCACGCAGTACGGAGTAGCCAGACACTTGTGTACAAGCCGTGAAGAGAAGAGACGTGTTTGAGGAGAATGCCGCCGAAAATCGACCCTTTTTGGGAGGGCTACATCGCAGCACTTTCTGATATAGGCTACAGCTATAGCCGAGAAAGAACACAGTGCAAGAAGAAAGGTTTCACTGTGTCTGATAAGAGAATTAATGCAGGCATCCATCGCAATGCAATCCCAGAGCAAACCATTGTCATGCCTCGTCAAAAGGGGCAAAAGAAGCCAGGGGCTCCACAACGCAGTCAAGACGCCATTGGCAAGGTCCGCCGGTTTGTGACCCAGGAGAATCCACCCACCCAACGTGACATAGCGAGGTGTGTTGGACGGTTAACTGCAACTGTACACCGTATCATACGCGACAATTTGGGGCTCAGAAGTGCACACAAGCGGCGGGTCCATGTTCTGAAGCCAACGCGCATCGCAGGACGGCGGGTGGCATGCATGACAAATGGCGTTATGTGATCACCTCAGATGAACCATGGGTCTATTTGACAGGATTCCAACAGATGCGTGCATCTTACTACTGCCGCATTGATGGAACCATCATGCAAAGTGGGTTCGATCTTGCAAGGAGAGTTTTTCAAAGGGATTTATGGTAGTGACGGGTTCCTGTGCAAAAGAAAAGCTTCCGATACACCGGGTGTCATCAAATGTCAAGGTGAATGCAGACTAATATATCGAACATGTACTGTAACGCATCTATAGCCAATATGCCCCGACTTTGTAGGGCAATGACACTGACAGAGTGTTCATCCACCAGGACAAGGCCGGCAGCCATACTGCCAAACGAACGGTAGCCTACATGACACGTATGTAGCAGGAGACAGGTGTAAAGAGTAACCCATTTCGAGACGTCCCCGTCAGGTCTCAAGATGCATCCCCTATGGAATTCTGTGCTTTAGGCCTCCTCAAACGGAACATCAAAAAGCGTCGTCCGACCACACTTGGTGGCCTTTGAAAAGTATGCAAGGAGAAGTGGGCGAAATTAGATCATTCATTGGTCAATTGCGGTCCCCACTGCCTGTTCTTATGCTGCCAACACACACTCCTCTTCCATCAATCAGTAAGTTACCTTTTCCAATATGGTGCATTTGTTAAGGCATTTGTGGCTAGGTCCATCCTTCACTATGGTCTTTTATTATAGGAAACTGTGATTTAGTTTGTATCTGGGCCTTGGGCCCTTCTTTGAATATATTGAACAGTTGGGGCCTTCTTTCATCACATTGAGCAGTTGTGATCCTAGGCACTTCTTTCATCATGTTGAGTTGTTGGCACCTGGGATCTTTTTTCATGATGTGTGACAGGTGGGGCCCTTTCATCTTTGAAGACTGGGGCCTGGTTTGTAGGTGGGTCCATATTTAACAACAGGCTGATTGGTCCTTCATGGATGTTAATAAATCTTGTAGGTCTATATTTGATAACTTAAAAAGGGAAAACTAGCGCAAATTTAAAAATTTATTTTCTATCAAAAATATTTAAAAATTGCAAGAGAAAACAGAGGAAGACGCCAAGAAAGCGGGCATTTCCAGCATAATGGTTGATTCTATCCAAGATGTTTCAGTGCTTAATCAGCTGGCTATAGTATTTCTCTACGTTATAAAAGGTCAAGTATTTGAGTAGCTGTTAGCAGTTGTCGCAAACAGTGACCTTACAAAACATGTAACTTATAGTCAAATCAAAAGATAACTTTGTGCCAACAATGTTTTGATGTCCGATATTATAAGATGTTCTTTTGATGGAGCTGCTAACTTGAGTGGATACTACAAAGGAGTTACAACATTACTGGAGAAGGATAATCCTGAAATCATTTACACCCAATGCATGGTTAATTCTCTTGATTTGGTTATGACAAATTCGTCTGAGTAGATCCCTGAAGCTGCAAACTTATTTGATATGGTTGAAACCAGTGCCATCTTCTGTCTGGATTCTACAAAAGAAAGGATGTTTGGAAGAAAATGATTGATGTAAGCCATGAGGGACTTGACAGATTACAAAAAGTTTCACATGTTGGTGCAACCCGATGATGCCTGAATCCGTAGAGGAAGGTGATAATGCTTATGCATCTCAGCATGCTATGGGATATGGAACATTTTTCTATGTGTCACAGGAAGAGTGATAATGATGCAGCAAACACCTTGTGTTAAACTTGTGTGCATGACTTGTTTGTCATTTTTGTACCGATTTCTGTCAGTCTAGTTATTTTAACAATTTATACATTGCATACAAGCATGCGTTGTCTCTACCATGCACACAAGTGACATTTGAAAGGTGCTTCTCAAAGTTAAGTTTAGGAAGTAAAGAAATCTCAGAGCTAGTTTGTCTGAAGATGTTCTGGACAGAATTCTACTAATGAATATGTAAAGAGACATGTTAAATTTCGTGTCTGTGAACGACGTTATTCAGGAACTCTGTAATTCATAATCTGAACTGAAAAGAATCTTAACTTTTTAAATTATTAGTTGATAAGTGGTTCAGCAGTGTTTTAAAATTTCACTAAAACTGTCGTGTTCATTACACAGTCAAAAGTTATTATTAGTTAGTAGTAGAAAAATGATCGATCTGGGCCAACATAGAACAACTCAGGAGCCCCTGGGAAATTGAGCACCTTACACCGTGAGCCCACGGTCTTTTACGACCTCAATTTAGGGGTGTATTCGTTCTCTTTTATGAGCATATTGTTCAACCCCTAGCAGAAATTACACTGAGATTATGAACACAGAACATGGTTTATTTTTCAACCCCTATTTTAACATCTAGAGCCTGCCATATTCTACGAGGAATTACTCTAAATAGTGAAACAATGAAAATTTTTAGAGTACAGGTGTTTGTAACAAAAAAGTAGCAATTATTGTTAGTAGTAAAAGTAGTATTTTTTTTTTACAAAAACTATATCTGACGTATTTCCGCTGTTTGATGCTTTTACTGTAATTGGGGCTGTTCCCACTATAGAACACCAAGAAGTGTTTTTACAATAACGTATTCTTCCTAACATTTTTAGTGATATTTTCTAAACCTGAAAATAGAAAAAAGCAAATTATTACATTTCTTACATTACAAAATCATCCAAAAATCGCATATTAGGCGTATCCCACATAACTGGCTCAGGATTGGCCAACTCAGGAGCCCCTGGGAAATTGAGCACCTTACACCGTGAACCCACAGTCTTTTACGACCTCCATTTTGGGGGCGAATTTATTCCCTTTTATGAGCACTTTTTTTAACCCCTATTTTAACATAGCAGAAATTACACTGAGATTATGAACACACAGAAGAGAAGATAACACATAGCACTATTTTAACATAGCAGATAACATATAAGATTACGAACACATAACATAGCAAGGGTGTATTCATTCTCTTTTATGAGCATATTTTCCAACCCCTATTCTGAACATAGCAGATAACACATAGAAGAGCAGATAACACATAGCACTATTTTAACATAGTAGGTAACATAAGATTACGAACACATATAAGAGCAGAAGACTACATAACATAGCAGGCCTCCATTTTAGGGGTGAACTCGTTCTCTTTTATGAGCATATTTTTCAACCCCTATTTGAACATTTTAACATAGCAGAAATTTATGAACACATTCTCCACCCTATTTTAACGTAGCACTGATTTCGTTCCCAACCCTTAATTTAACATAGCAGAAATGACACAAGCATGTCCCCAAACTACTGACCATCGTGAACAAAGGTCAAACTCAAAAACAAAACAACATATCGAGGTGCTGTTTCCACATTTAGTAATTGGTCATCAACTAGTACAAATTCCAAAATAACGGGAACGGGAAGGCAAGCAAACTTTCATGTAGAACGACTTAAGCGATAGCGATAGTTGCAAAATAATAAACAAGCAAACAAAATTAATATGGCCATTCCAATTTTCTATTTGTTACTAATAACCAAAGATATATTTCCTTCTTTTTACAAACACCTCAACTTACTAAGGAAAAACAACACCTTGTAAATGCCTAATCTTCACTCTTGCTCTGATCTCAAGCTTTCTACCCGTGGACACGTATTTACCGGACCCTTTGACGCAGAGCCTTTCTGACTTGTGCTTTCTTGACGTGAGGCCCTTTTGACTCGTTCCTTTTGTTGCAGAACACTTCTGACGCAGCTAACTTATGACTCGGGCTCTTTTAGGTGGTACACTTTTCACCGGGCCCCTTTTAAAGCAGGGTTCTTATGAATTCGGCCTTTTTGTCGCGGAGACCTTTTACCTTGGTCCTTTCTACTCGAGGCTGTTTTGACTCGGGTATATTATAGCGGGCCCCATTTGACCTGAGTCCCCTCGACACAGGGCCCTCTTGACTCAGACCTTTTTGTCGTGGGACTTTTGACCCAGGTAATTTTCATGAGGAGCGTATTCATTCGGTCTCATTTCAGTCGGGCCCTTTTGTTACGTAAATCTTTTGACCCAGGCCCTTTTGACAAGGGCCGTTTGACTCGGACACTAGTAGCGGGGCTCTTTTTGCCATGGTCCATTCGATGCAGAGCCCTTGCGGCTCGAGTTTTTTAGTCGTAGGATCCTTTAGACACGAGCCCTTTTGATAAGGGGCGTTTTGGTTTGGGCCGTTTTGTTGTGGAGATCTTTGACGCACATCGTTTACACGGAGGCCGTTTGATTTGTACCCTTTTGTAGTGGAGCCCCATTTTCACACGGGCCCGGTTGACGCGGGGCCTTTTAACACGGGTCGTTTTGTCCTAGGACCCTTTCGATCCGGCCACTATTTTCGAGGGACGTTTTGATTCTGGCCCTTTTGACTCAGGCCCTTTTGCTTCGGAGATGTTTTGAACCGGACCGTTTTAACGTGGGGTCATTTTGATTCGGGCCTTTTGTACCTGGGCTTCTTTTCTTCCGGGCTCGTTTGAGGCAGGACTCATTTGACTCTCGCTCTTTTGTCGTGGGACCTTTTGACATGGACCTTATCAAGAGGGTCGTTTTCATTTCGGCCCTTTTGACTCCTGCCCTTTTGTTTCAGAGACGTTTTGCCCGAGTCCATTTGTCGCGGGTTCGTTCTGACTCCTGCCCTTTTTAGCGTGAGCACTTTTGACCTCTGCCCTTTTATTGGTGACACCATTTGAACCGAGCCGTTTTGACACGGATCCGTTCGACCCGGGCCCATTTGTAGCGAGGCTCCTCTTTGGCCTCTGGCCTGTTTGACGCAGGGCGTTTTGATTATGGGTCCTTTTGTCTTGAAACTCTTTTAACCCGGCTCTTTTTATGAGGGTCGTTCTGATTCGGCACCTTTTCAGTCGGGTCTTTTTGTTGCGGAGACTTTCAACCCGTTCCCTTTTGACGCAAGGCCGTTTGACTCGATCTCTTTTGTAGCGGGCCCTTTTCTTACGGACACTTGACGCGAGCCATTTTCACGCGGGGCTATTTGGACTCGGGCCCTTTTGTAGCTGTGATATTTTTAAACCGGGCTTGTTTGAGGCAAGTCCCTTTTTACTCGGGCTCTTTTATCATGGGACCCTTTTGTACCATTCATTTTGATAAGGATCGGTTTGATTTGGGCCCTTTTGAATACTGCCTTTTCTGCGGAAAACTTTTGACCCGAGGACTTTCTTCGCTGTGGTGTTTTGGTGTAGCCCTTTTGCAGCAGGGTCCGTTTGACTCGGGTCGTTTTCTTGTTGAGACCTTTTGACCCAAGTCCTTTAGGCGCGGGGCCAGTTTGACTGAGGCCCTTTCGTAGCAGGGTCCCTTCTGACAGGGGCTCTTTTGTTACGGGCACATTTTGACCCGGACCCTTTTGAAGGACGACCGTTTTGATTCGGGTCATTTTGTAGCGGGGCCCCTTTCAACCTAGAACCCTTTCACGCAGAAACTTTCTGACTCGCCACTTTTCTCACGGACCGTTTTTACTCGGGCATTTCTGTCTTTGCTATTTTGGCTGGCCGTTTTGACATTGAACCACATGTATATATTTCAACAGATGAAATGCCTGAGGCAGGAGGCGAGTATTGGTAAATCGACTATCGATCGATGCAGTTTGCACTAAAATTAGTTACGCAATTGTTTTTATCTATTTCTTTCTATTCTCTCGACTTCATGTCTGGAGATGAATATTCTGACTAATAGGCTACAGCGGGGAAAGACAATATACGCTATCAATGATTAATGTTATGACTTTTAACTTAACATATATAGGGAATAAAACGAAAAAAATCTATATCGGTCTTTTGCCTCCGTTGGAAAAACTCCTGTGGGCCTTAGTAGTTATGATGTTGCTTAGTTACTTTATTATATTTTTCTATACACGAAATAAATACTTCTGTGTTTTATATAATAATAAGAACCTTATCTACATTTATTGCCTTATCTACCTTATTTACCTTGCTTTACGACAGCAAACCATGTACAGGTTCAGCTTAATCAGTTTCCATTCTCAAATAATTACAGTGAGTCGAATGAGGTAATTCACGTACAGATTTAGGACTTAGAAAAGTGTCCTGCGAACATGTGGTAGTAAATTCCTGAAAAGTGAAAAGCGCTAGTAGCGTTTGTTAGCAGTTATTAACTTAACATATAAGACAATAATTTCAAAAAGTGAGAATACGAATCTTTTCAGAGATGACAGGGCGCTGATGCTTCAAATCTATGAATTTACTCCCTACACCTAAGTCTACTCCCTATACTTAGTCAAAATAAAAACACTTCAAAACTAATCACAATTTCTTATGCAACCATCCCTTTCTTGGAGTACTGTGCGCTCACATACCCGTCACGGCGATGTAAAGGCACTTTTGTTGACGAGGATACAATAGGCTCTAATAGTGATTTTTTAATATTTCCTCCATAACAACATAAATAAAAGTAGTTTAAAAAGAGAATGAAAATAAAAATGTTTGTATTTATTGGAAAATATTTTCAGCAATGTTTTTATTTCAATTTTAAAAGTCAATGTTTCATTAACAATGACATATTATTTTATGGGTCCTTCTCTTTAAAACCTTCGGAGTAAATAGTTTACTATAATTATTTTGTTTAGAATGCTGTCGAAGGGTACTAACTTTGTTTAGCTCATAATTCATAAATATGGAACAGTATCTTTTAATCTAATCCCGAATTTCTGGGTTTACCGAATTGAGAAAAAAATTACACATACACGTGTTTTGTTGTAAAAGCACCAACGATAACTACACTATTTGTCTAGATTTTACAGTTATTTATCAAAACGTACGTCGAAGTTTGTGATTTGTTTGCTGTACTTAACCACTCCCGAACTGTTCTTAGCAAGCCTAGAAGTAAGCTGTTTTTTTTCTCATTACCTCAATGCAGAAAACTGGTGTCTAATCTGCATTCTAGAGCTTATGTGCATCATAATCTGCACACTATCTGTTTGTTGACAGTGATTTGAATGTCATATTTGTAGAATAAAAAATGTTTCCAATGCGTTTTCATGTTTTTAAAAGCTGCATCTGGTTCCGAAATAGACATGTCTCTGCAGGTCTTTAACGTATTTTAGTCGTTTTATATCTCCTTCATCTGAAGGGAAAGTGTAAGCTAATTATAACATAATAATATAATGAAAGTTTGACTATGACACAAGCAATAAAAAATAATTTTTTTCACAATTAGTTGTATTTTGTTGCCTTGTGCAACTGTATATGTTACTCATCACCAATACTACACTGGCTACAATGAACATCTAACATGTTCTTTTTTATTCAGAAGTAAAAGGTAGTAATTATGTACACATTATAATTTATTGTTAATGTGTTTTCTTTGACAGAATATTATGGATACTAATTTGGATTGTATTTGCCGTAATGAGCCTACTTGCAGCAATGGCTACTCTCTCAGATTACAACAGCAACAGAGTTTCTTATGAGGTTGAGGAAACTGATAAATATTCTAATGTTTCGCTACCAGCTTACGCTCTCTGCGATGTGAGAAACCAAAATTCGCTTCTGTAAGAAAACATTTCTTTTTCTTATGTGTCTTATTAATGCTTACTATAGATTTAGTTGTTTCGATATATATATATATATATATATATATATATATATATATATATATATATATATATATATATATATATATATATAATTATGAATTATATAACAAGTCTCCGACTCTTATAATACACGCATCACTCGTCTTTGAAATGAAAATCAAACTAATTCTTTCTAATATTACTTTATCACTTCATGTTCGAAATTAAACTATAAGTTTTGTACACGCTTGGTATATTTGTATCACCTTTAGTTGTGTGGTCGAGCGTGCTAAAAGTGGTTAGTGCGTTGCGTAAGTCGCGGGGGGCAATATCTAAACTGATAACGGTGCGAAGCGCAAAATAGAACCAAATGGGCAAAAATGAACAATAGTCGAAAGAAAGTCCTCAGTTACAGCTCCTGTCGAGCTTTAAATGTGACTGTCACTCAGAACCATCCTCCTACTTCAATGCAAGCGAAGGAGAGTCTGAAACAGCAGTTCCGTTGACCTCTGCTAATAATCACACACTTCCGCGAGATTCAAAACATGGATATACTGAGTTGGATTGCATGGGTGAAAAAGCAGATAACTGACCTTATCCCTTTAGCATTATGTCCGTGGTTTCACTCATAGTATGGACTGTTAATAACTGCCAAATAACAATTCGTTCCCCTTATTTCAAGCCACGGCTGAGTATGTGCATGGGAAAACTCCAAAGAACTTGTGGTCATCAATGTCTCCGCATAATCTAGGGTGGTGTGGGTAATTTCTTTACTTTCATCTGAGCCTTGCAGGTCGCGTTCGTGTCCGTGATTATATCGCCTTTTTAATGGAGAATGTTCATCTTTGGTCCAGATATTGTTTCCCGGGAGTGACATTATATTCCAGGATGACAAACAAATCCATTGACACAACTGGAGCTGTGATTTGGGGAACATTGAGGTGAAGTTGAACACCACTACTGACGCGCCCTATCTTCTGACCTGAACATAATTGTACTGTAATCCGTTTTGCAGACATAAACGCAGGACAGGACACCGGGGAGACTCAATGGAATGACGCTCATCTCTAGTGTGATGGGTCCCTGCTTCGATCCCCTTCCTTGCTAGTTTATGGTGGACAACATCGTGTCCGTGAGTTTTCTCCAAGTTCTAACGTATTTCCCACATTCGCCTTGCACCAATTATTCCAGGACCACTCACGTGTTCATAATTAGTCCACAAACATGAGGCCTAAGACTGGTAATTTAATTTCATAGATGCGTGGATCATATTTTTAATAAACGTTTAGCGTGAGGAGGTTATGTTGTCCATCCCACAATTGAGGGCTAAATTACAGCTCATATATTTTTTTTACTGAATTTAATCAGAAGCACGGGGAATTACATAAAAGCGTTTTAGAAACTACTACAACCGAATGCGTTTTGCGAAATTACGTGTGCCAATTGTTCTGCCAGTGGTAGCAGAATACACGTACTTATTATAATAACAATACTCTTATGCATCTTGTGTTAGTAATATCAGTTAACGTAGAACTCTATTTAATATTTAAAGAAATATTGCGGAGTACAGTACTTTATGATTTGTAGATTCTAACTACATGCAGAGACGATGATTATAAAGCGATCAAAGAAAATGAATGCTACATTATAACTCAATCGGACATTTGTAACAAAACATATCGTGGAACACTTTTACATTGGGGACGCGTTAAAGTGAACCTTTTCTTCGTAACAAATTTCAACTATAAGATGTGGGTATAATTAGAATGTCCCAAAGAAATTATACATTAAATTTGTGTCATAATCCATTATTCTTTTTATGATGTATGTTACATAACTATTTTGAATGTACTATGTTCAAACATTCAAAACGTGGATGGATTCTACCCATATTATACTTTATTCATGACAGATTGCAAGTCTCACAATATGATTATGTTTCCAAGTCGAGAGAAGACACATACAAAGAGCGATTTGAATTTGTTAAGTTGGTAATACTCGTCATGTAACACGAACGGACGACAGAAGCGTCGATTTCTGTGTAACTTTGGAGGGTGCTAATGGGAGATACGCATTGCTAGAATTGGAAAACTAATGACCAGGTACTCTACAAGTAGGAGGACCTACTTTAACTTAACCTAATCGTCTCCAGATTAGGTGTCCGGGCCCAGAAAGCTACCCGGACCGAAGCTGTTGACGGGTGAACAGACAAACAAATTAGTAGATATAAAAATGCCGGTCGAGTAAAATGGAGGAAGATTAGTGGCATTCGCTCCATTAATAATATTACAATGGGAACCAAGTAGCCACGGCAACAGTTTCGTGATCAGCTCCTTTTTAGATCAAGTAATACGTATTTATCAATTTATTTAGTTATTGTCACTTTGTTAGTTTCCGTATTTTACTATACACATCGAAAAGTATGTTATGGACTTGGGCAAATAAATACCGGTGCATTAATTAAATTTCTAAATTAACAAATTTTATTTCGTAGCTTACCATCAGAGTAAATATCTTTTTATTTTCTTAAAGTTATGTGTAAATAATTTAGCTCATTGGTTATTCAAAATACTATAGATTACAATATTATTAGCTATTATCATATTAAATACCAACGAAATCCTTGCTCCGCACTATATTCATATTTTTTCTGAACATATGTGACTTTCTTTCCTTATTTCAAGCTTGAGGTGTACAGTGGGCCACAGAAATTCTTGATGTACAAAGTTCGTGAGTTAGGCAACTCAACTACGCCCTCTCCAAGGTAAATTACACCTGGTAAAGTAGCTAGAACAGCACCATGAAGTATGCCCAACCTGTTAAACGAACAAATCGTAAAGAGTGTTTTCATTAAGGAGTAAGAAGAAACGCTGGCTGACGAAATGGCAACGGAAGTCTTTGGTTACTTGTATTGAGAGTAAACAGCACAATACCAGAAAAAATACAGACACCATATGAGAGTGTTACGTTCGATTCTCCTCTGTTCCCATTATTATAAGGGAAGAATACATACTCACGGTCTTCAGATTCGGGTCCTGGGGTTCCTACAAGGAGACTAAGTCGTGTTCCCACCGTCACTGACTGGTCCATTACCCTACAATAGTGGGATTAAAACCTTGCTTATCCATGGTTTCATATAAGTAGTATCTTTATTCCTAAATGTTTCTTATAGCCTCCAAGAGAAAACTTGTGGGGAAGGCAAAAGGTAAAACTAGTATCGGATGGTTGCAGAGATGGATCAATGTACCTTTCCACAGAGCTACATTAAATATAGCGCAACTACGACCAAATAGAAAATTAAAACATAATGCATGCAGGATATAATGATACTTATCCTTTCAAATAGTAAAAAAAAACACTATAAAACATGCACAATAGCACTATTAACATGTTGTGATTTGATTTAAAATAAACACGCTCACTGGATTTGTTTCATTTATATTTTGATCTTTAGGAAATTAGAGACACATTCGTACAACAAAAATAAAATAGATTTTGTTACGAAAATAGTGGCCCTAAGATTCCATTCGGATGCGCACGAAAAGATGCCGACGAAAATACACGGATATCATGGGTACGGAAATTCAAAGAATTACGCGAGGATTCCGAAGACGGTGCTTATCTTCTTCTTTTCACCATCACTGGAAAAATTATTTCTTGCAGAAAAATTATTAGGCGTTCTTTTTTATTCCACGATATGCTACGTCACAGAAGTATAATTTGACCACTGATAATTCATGTTTTTAATAAATCGTAGGTGACGATGATATATGGTTAGCGTCAAGTTATCCAAATAGTTAGCGTCATTGGAAACATCAATTTTCAAATTTCCCGCAATTTATTTCAAAATTCTACAAATATTGGTCGTTTTTAAGAGGTCGGAAGAGTGACGCCTAGAATGACGCACTCTCGAAGGAAATCACCTGGCGCCTTATCTGCGTATTATGCTTTGTAGCCGCCCTAAAGGCGTATGAATACACTGATGAAGTAAAAGATCTCTTCCCACACAACACTTAACCTTTAAGCAATTTCTGTACTAATAAAAGTTGGTTAATTAAATAACGTCTTATCAGGAACATATTAATCACATTAAGGCGCATAATTAAATACTTAATAACTGTTTGCAGTAAAAAAATGCATATTATGACGTATAACCCGCCTTTGTCTTTGGCTTCGGAATTCAGCTTTGGGAGGAGGGAGAAGAAAGTTAAGCTGAGCTGAATTTTTTGTCGGTATTTGGACGCATGAAAAGGAGAGTAGGTGGGTGGATGCACAAACACACACATAGAAATGTATGAGCAAAAAAATTCGCAGCATCTCGGTTCTTGAGAATTTTTCCATCTGGTACGCAATTGTTCCAAGAAATCCTCATCAAACACGAGGATTGATTAAAAGGTATATAAGAATAATGTTATATCTGGGGTTCGACGGGAAAGTCCATTGATGGTATCCGTGAGATGGACAATGTCCTGGCAATTCGTTTCTTCAACACACACATCCTTTTGTAGTAACACATTCACAACAATATTGGGTTGCCTATTCCAGTGGTCCACAAAGGGTTAAAGTTACTTTAAAGTTATATGCACTAAAGTGTAACAATTTATATGTTCATTCGAAAACATGAAATCACGAGAATTCGAACGACGGCGGACGCGTGGGCCATTTATGATGACGAGTGGACAATTTTATTAATGTTTTTGAGTCTATTATTTTTGATTATTCCTACTTTCCTTTTATTTTAATTATCTCATAGTATGTGTATGTAAACACAATTTAATATTCAAATGTAAACCAATTGTTATTATTCAACACACAGAAATTTAATGTAAACATTATATTCAATATTATGTTTCAAAACTTAATCTGAGTTATATAAATACATTAGCATATTCAATGTAAATGTTATATTCAATGTAAATATACTATTCAATGCAATTTTACAACTAACAACACAATATAACGCAAACCTAATATATTGCGACAACTTTAGAGACAATGATAATTAATTCAACATCATATAGCGAAATAATGTTTACATATTCTAAAATATAATATGTACCAGTACCAATAACATTTTTTCTTCTGATTATTCGGTAATACCAAATCCATCAATAAATGATTTAAAATCAATATTATTTTACTTTTCGTAAAAGTAAGTATATCCCTTGCTATGAGTACACAAAGAAATATTTATGACACTTAACATGAACAAAATCTTAAAAAGATTGACACTATTCATAAAAATTCAAAATTATATATATATATATATATATATATATATATATATATATATATATATATATATATATATATATCACATTCTAACATCATATATTTATTAAAAATGTACAGTATAGTTCAATACAACTAAAACATAACATAATACAAATGGCTATTTTATCATTCATGAAAATTAGAAAGTACAATATATTATAGAAATATTACAATATAGAAATTACAATATTTCATTTATTAGAAATGAAATATAACTAGGCTAACGCGAGGTCATCAAACTCGAAGTATATATGAATATACCGCTTGCTTGAGATATGAGAGACCCTACCCCAATAATTCTATTTACTTTAAATCCCCGAAGCAAAGTGGAAAGGATAGAAAATACGGTTATGGAATCAAAATAATATAGAGGGATCAAATAAGAAAATTGCGTCTCCGACGCGTTACAAAATGTGATTAACCCACAATTTGAGAGGGAACACTTTGCTTACATGATTTCAAGTTTAGCTTGTAGTGTTTTCCGTGTTAAACGAAAAGATTAACACAAAACATGTGGAATAACAATTGCTCACAGTGAACACGGAGCTCTTCTTTAATAAACTCATATCAATATTTATTACTGATTCCTTCATTTCATCTCTCTCATCTTTTTTTTAATTATTATTCCTCCGATTGTGACTCAGTGGTTCACCACGTAGGCGTGTTTAGGTGGAAAACAAGGCTGCGGTAGCCCACCACACAAGTAGGAGTCAATCACCTTAAGTTGATCACTTTGATCTTACCAGAGTGCTAATTAAACGAAACGAGAAGATTAATAAAATTCAATAATGCAAATTCTAAATTATCGACCTTGCACCGTAAAGATCCGGTGAGATATTTCAAATAAAAATCTAATTGCAAAATTTCATCAAGGATTTTGTAAAATCTGATTAAATTAATTTTCAAATCACATTGATTTGAAAGGTTTAGGATTACAGCGTTGATAGCATCGTACGTTACCTCCTCAATACAGCTATTTAACTCTGAGTTTTTTCTTTGTTCTTTCATAATTTCGTCTCCTTTACTTCCAAAATGTTTAGTAGCCAGATTGAGCCAAATATTTTTAGTTTCTTTGGTTAGTTTCCAAACCTTTAACCTGTCTACATAATGTAATCCTAAACATTTACCTGTGAGAGTGGATCCGTTAATTAAAATCCGAGACCTGTTTAGAACACAATAGGGGACCTTTATACAAATGAAGAAATTTTGAAATTATTTTATCTATTGCCGAACTCAAATTTGTTTGTTTTAAGAAAACTTGATCATTTTCTTTTACCTTGCACTTGGTTTCTTGTTTCTGATTATGTTTAACATTTCATTTGCGGATAATCTCATTTCTTTTCAAGTCTGCCATGACTAATTTATTTTCCCACAACGCATATTCATGTTCATCTTTATCATTGACAACAATATCAAAGGGTTTAAAAATTGATTTAGATGGTTTTATATTTAAATGTAAACTAGAAGGACTTACTCCCAAATTACTAGAAATTGAATAATTTAGTAAACTTACAATTTAGGGAATGAATTTTTCCCAAGCTGTGTGATCTTCACTAGAAAATAATTTGAAGAAACGATTAGTTTCATGATGGACCCTTTCAACTGGATTAGAAGATGCGTGATAAGGTGTCATATAGTGTATTTTAAATGCATATTCTAACATTTTTTCTTTGAATTTACGCGAAACAAAACAGTTACCATTATCAAATAAAATATTACGCGGAATATCTAAATGTAAAAAATTCAATGATTCTAAACAACGTAAAATACATTTAGTGGTAGCATTTCGCATTGGGTACAATGTATAATACGCTGTGAAAACATCCATAATTGACAGTGCGTATTTATAACCTGATGAAGAAGAAACATATGTTCCTAAAATATCAATTGAAACAAGTGCTCGCGGACTGTTAGCAGTAATACTTTGCATTGGCCTTGCTGGAGGTGAAGTTTCTACTTTTGTTTCCTTACATACAATGCAATCGTTAATGAAATTACTAATATCTTTTCGCTTTGTTTTCCAATAACAAATTTCGTTTACAAAACCAACAGCTTTTTCAATCCCAAAATGCCCTCGTTTAAATGCATGTGTCCTACAACAATAGGAGCTAATGAAGGTGGAATACAAGTTCTCCAGGAATCTGGAAAATGAAAATACCTGTTTAAAAGTACACCATTTACAAGTATAAAATTTTTCAAGGTTCCTGTTCTTCAGATTACAATATGGGTCATTAAGATTTTGAAGAAATTCAATAATTGAATTATATTCTTAATGTTCACGTTGTTATTCAATTAACTCCTATATGGTTATATTTCCGAAGAAAGATGGTAACATTTCAAGGTTATTCACCATATGAATTTCACTTGTAGGAGCTAACACGATGCATGACAAAGCATCACTGGCTTTATTGTCAATTCCACGGATATGTATAATCTCCGGGTAAAACGTTCGAGGAGTTCGAGGCTCCAAGGGGCCAAACCAGAATTCCAATTTCTGATTTTATGTAAATACGCCAAAGAGTTGTAATCTGTGTACACTTTGATATTTTTACCATACAGCAAATGTCTCCATTTACGAAAAGAAATCACTATCGCTAAAGCCTCCTGTTTTGTTGTAGTATATGCACATTGAGCTTTATTTAAAGTTTTACTGCAAATTCCAATGATATTCCGTTTACCGTCAATTTCTTGAAAAAGTATTCCAGCTACCGCTACTTTTGAACTGTCTGTAATTACTGAAAAATCAGAGTCAAGCTTCCGGTTGATTAGAAGGTATATAACGATAATGTTATAGCCGGAGCCACCGATGAGAAGATAAAAGCCAGGGGACTTAAATAATCTTATAACTCAAATGAGGGAAAAAACAAATTAACTTATTTCAAATGGCTATACGTATATACGTATCAAATAATATACGGATAGATTATGCGGTATATGTAGTAGGTACTTTCTTTAAGTAAACAGAAAAATTTGCGTTGAGGTTTGAAACTACTAACAGAAGTTCTACCTGCAAATCAATTAAAGTGTGGATCGATCCTTCGGGGAAATGCCCAGCCTCCAATGAAAATGTTGGGGGTCTAACAGGATCTGAGCTCCTTGGTTCCGGCGGCACTGATTGATACGTAATATTACTTCGAAAGAAGAAATTATCCGATTTCATTATTCGTTAAATGACTTTTGAGAATGCTAAATATTGGTATGAAGTAATTTATTTGTAAATATTAAAAATGCAAAGTTAGATAACACTCAAACGAGTTGGAAAACTTATCCGTACTATGAGTATTTCGTCTTATGTTGCAAATATAACTGATGGTTCATGATTTGTATAGTACTTGTGACAATTTACACATTGAGACAAGAAAAAAGGGCAGAATACAGTGTCAATTAAAATCAATTTTAGAAGGCACGAAATTAACAGTAATATCAAATATAGAAACGTTAACAGATTTAATTATGTAACTCGCTTTATCCATTCATTCTTCTTCCCTTATTTTCAGGATTACATCATTATCTTCGCTTAGCCACATCCAACTGGAGCTCAGCCTTGTAAAGAAACATAAAAAAGTGTAAAGATAGATGGCGTGAGTCGAACCCCGACTGGAAAATTAGGAAATCTCCACGCTAAGCATTCACCTAAAACATTACTTACTCTGGCTTGCCTAAATAAAGACCCCTTTCTTGTCTCTCAAAACAGTAGTTGTTTATAGTCAAATAGATTTTCAAAACACAGGAATATGTAACTGATGACTCGCAGGGTATAAAATCCTTCTTTTCACTAAATTATCAACATTGCAGTTTTGTTTTAAAAATTCATTATTTTGCATCACATACGGCGCTTGTATTATACACGTAAACATACTGAAACGAATCAGTTAACGCCTAGTTATCGTGATTCAGTGCTTAAGGCGCTCGACCACTATTCTAAAGGCGCGGGAAAGTTTTTTTTAATATATGGAAACATTTCCTTAAATATAAAGTTCTGACTTGAAGTGTTCCAAAAAAATAAAATCAACTCGTTTCATCACATTTCAAACCTCAATCACATTTATTCACAATGTCCATCATTTATATACGAAATGTTAAAGCGAGGAACGTTAACATTGTTTTGATCGGAACAGATTTCTGATTTAAATACCAAACTTAAACTACACGTTCAAAATGAAAATAACTTATGTTCCTGTAACCTACTTCAACATACAAGTGTATATGTAGAGAGAGATCCTGTATGTGTGTGAGAGACAAAAGGGAAAGAGAGACAGAATATGTGACAGAGATAAAAACTATATATGCTTGTATTTTTACTTACCGGGTCTCTTCGTCAAACATGCGTACGTTAAGCGCTTAGCCACGAAGGAACACGGTATAAGAATAGAATACTACATCTTAAAATATTACTTCATCAACAGATTTCTGTTTTAAGATCAGTAAAAATAGTATTTCTGAACAACGTAGCGAAAAATGAATTTCTTATTTCATGCGCTGTACGATACATAAAAGAATAAACAGAATAAAAACGAAACAAGAAGGATTCAATGTAAAATACTTTGCTTCTCTCGAATAAATTGTTCAATGTATTACAAGTGCATATCTCAAGCATTTCAAGTAGAACTACTAAAACGTGCTAGCTTGTAATTCCCTGTGTGGTATAGTGGCTGGTAGGTGGGTTTGTAGTGTACCGGGTCCCTTATTCGATTCCCGGTGGGAGAATGTTTGAAATTGTAAATGTTCTCGATGTGCCTGTGTTCGTGTCCCTGTCATTCAACTTTACTGGAAATAACTGTATGACGTGTATAATCGAGAAGTAACACAAGTTACTGACAACGGAAAAGCAAACATTGCTAAACGAACTTCCGCTCTCCCTTTCGGGAGGTAAGAGTGCACATTTAAGGTGTCAATATTACAAACTGCAATAGCCTGAAAACCCGTCATAAAGATTCTGACTCTCCGCATAAATGACAGAACGCATTAGGTTATCAAGTAGCAGAGTGAGGTTTATATATACCTTGCGCGCAAGAGGTCACACTCGAGTCTTCTTGTTGTTTCATTAATAAGGTAGCCATTTGTAACTAAAAGTAATATATTTATTCATCATATGTTTATAAAGTATAAAACAATAATAAGAATCAAATCGTTTGTATCCGTAAATGTATTTACAACGGTTTAATGAAGGGGTGGCTATCGGGCTCAAGGGAAAAACGTAAGTGCTAATTCACGTGGTGTGTATGGTCCCACCAACCAGATCCTTAATACGCCACTGTTAATTGATGTCACTATATATATTATGGTTACTACAGTCGTTTTGCAAAAAAATGTTCCTCACTCTTTGTATCCATATCTGTGGACAGTGCGAATTACAAGGAATTTATTCCCTGTTGTGATACTGGATATGTAAATAATCACTTACATAAGCAAAGGATGGGAACCAAAACGTTATGAAAGTATGGGTTGTCAGGTCCATGCTCTGTGGTCATACGGTTTGCATATTGGCCAGCGTAATCAGAGATCCTAATTTCAATTCGCGCGCAAAATAACAATTTTATGCGTACTTTCTTTACTCAAATAATAAGTTGATACATCCTAACTTCGATAAAAATAATGTATTTTTCCGTAATTTATTAATTTGCAAGAAAATACAAATTGCAAAAAAGTGGTTTGGTTTTGTTGTAAATAATCCTATGGCCTCTAATCATAATAACCCTAATAATAAGTACCACTTCATAAAGCTAGTTTGCAAAATAATTAACGAAATTTATATTGTGTGCTACTAACTAACTAACTAACTAATTCTATGGCCTATGTAACCCGGAGGTTCAATGCCGCGTTTACAAAAGCTCTCCACTGACTTCTATCCTTAGCTAACTGCATCCAGTTTCTACTTTGTATTCCAATCTCTGCGAGATCCATCTTAATATTGTCCTCCCATCTGCGCCTAGGTCTTCCTAATGGTCGTTTTCCGATTGGTCTTCCAGTCAAGACTTTGAAAGCGTTTCTACTTTCATCCAATTTAACTACATGACCCGCCCACCTAAGCCTTCTAGACTTCACGACCCTAACAATGTTGGGTAAACCATATAAATTATGTAGTTGGTCGTTATGAAGTTTCTGCCATTACCCATTCCCGTTCCACTTGGGTCCGAATTTTCGTCTCAGTATCTTGTTCCCGAATACTTCCAGTCTATGTTCTTCCCTCAGAGTAAGTGATCATATTTCGCAGCCATACAAAACAACAACAGGCATGATTATCGTTTTATATATTTTGAGGTTCAAATTCCTTGACTGAATTCGCGACGACAAGAGATTTTGAACCGAATAGTAACACGAATTCCCTACTTTTAGTCAACATTTAATTTCTCCGTGAATATGATTTTCCTCTGTTAATATTGATCCTAGATATTTGTACTTAGTTCCATGTATTTAGTTTTATCTGCATTTACTTCTAAACCCATGTCCCTGCAAGCGTTTAATAAGATTTCGGCATTTCTTTCTATTGTTCTCCTATCATCACTTATTAAATTTACATCATCAGCATATGCCATAACCTGGTGAACATCGTTCAACTGTAGGCCCTGCATCCGATTTGCTTCAAATTTTGTACATCAGCAATAAATACTAAATAAATCGACACGTCTTTTGTTTATGCTGAGAAACATTGTAAGGGTTAAAGACGCCTCACGAAATACTAAAAATATGCTATAGATATTGTGTTTACTGGTGATATGCCGAATTTGAAGAAATCGGATGGAAACACTTGTTGAACACGAAAGGCTTTATTTTACATACATAATATCTACACACAATTTCATTCGCTAGAGTCTACTCTTTCCGCCACCTATTCCCTTTGGTCTAACCTACAATTTTCTTCTTCTTCTTATTATTATTATTATTATTATTATTATTATTATTATTATTATTATTATTATTATTATTATTATTATTATTTCAGGAAAATTTGAATCACATCTTCTGTCTGTAATATCTGTACACAATTTCATTCAATCCGGTCCACTTCTACTTGCCATTCGAAGGTCAACTTTCAACATTTTGGGTAGGGGCTTTTGCCCCTTGAGACCGTTTTTCCACAGAAAGTAAAAAAGCACTATTAGTTTATGTGTAGTACCTACCTGCTAAATTTTATAAAAATCGCAGTGTTACACTTGGGATGTGTTACATATAAGTCAATTGGTCTTCCTCTTCTAGAAAATTCCCGAGTAAAATATTCTCAATAATAAACCACATACGCTTTATCATCCAGAAGCCGGATTTACTTTCAGATTCGAACTCAGATGTCTCGTACCAAAGACGAGGATGCTAATAATTTAAAAAAAAACGTTCGACATATTTGCTCCTTGCTCTTATATTTGCTTTGAAACTTCTACACCTGTATATCATTTTATTTTAACCCATTAGAAAAACATTAAAAGATTCACTCCTGAAGCCCGATTTAAGAAAACAATAGTCATAGCGTGTGTTCTTTATCCGCAATCTTGTATCGATATAGTTATATCAGGACATGAGTTGAGTTGATGAGTTGATTTTGAGTTTAAAGTCGCTTTCAGCAGGAAACTATTCATAAGAAGTGAAAAAAATTAGAAATCCTACTTCCCAATACTGATTGTTGGTATCTCGATTTAAATCCATATTGGGAAGTAGGAATTTTGTATTTGGAAACATTTTGTAAATTGACAAAATTGTGACTTATACTTGCAAATTTGTACGGAAAACACAAGCATTCTATATGTGTCTCTCTTCAAAGTCCCGAAACGACCAATTATCTCGGGAAATATACAGATGAGGAAAACAAAAAAAGTGTAAAAACGTGTTGTTTTTAAAAGGCTATGCAATGATACCAAACGCAACCCGTATCCCTACCTCATTCGGAGGTACGGGGAAAAGCTTTAAAATTTTAAATGTGAACCTACATTTCTTATTGCACATTTGGATTTTACAGAAAAGAATGGTAAATGATTTAACCCAAATGAAGACAGGCCCTTCAAGGATGATGCTTCAATCGACACACAAAAAAGCGAGCTAGAAAGCGTTATGAAAATATTGATTATCAGTCCCGTAGTCTGTGATCAGATGGTTAGCGTACTGAAGTCCTGCTACAGATGTCTTAATTTCTATTCGCGCGCGCAATAAAATCTCTTTATCTGTTTTCCAAATAAAAAAAAATATACATTTTACCTTCAATTAATACTTTATTCACGTTACACACAATACAAATTTTGATAATTGGTTTACAAACTAGCTTTATGAGGTGGTACTTAGTAACAGGGTTATTATGATTAGAGGTCATAGGGTTATTTACAACAAAACCAAACCATTTTTGTTACAATTTGTATTTTATTGCAAATTAATAAATATGTTATTTTTATCGAAGTGAAAATGTATGCACTTACTATTTGAGTTAAGAAGTACACATCTAATTGTTACTTTGCGCGGGAATTGAAATTACGATCTCTGATTCCGCAGGCCAATACGCTAACCATATGACCACACAGCACAGGCCTGCCAACTCATATTTTCATAGAGTTTTGGCTCTCCTCCTTTGCTTATGTAAGTGTTTATTCACGTGTTGTGATAGCCCCTCTCCGAAACAAAATCCTAAATGCGCCACTGTATATTGATATCACTAGATATGTTATGGTCACCCACGTCATTGTGTAAAAATGGTTCTTTGCGCTTCGTGTCTTTATCAGTGGACGGTGTGTGAATTACAAGGGGTTAAGGGAAAATTACCTTTGGTAAAGCTGGATATATGCTATAACCAGGACAGTCATTTTAACGAAAGTTGCATGGGAAACTATAACAATTGTAGCGAAAGGCGTCATTTAGGGGAGCAAGAGAGCACAATTTCTTCCCACAACTATTTGAGAAATACATATACCTTAATTAATTGTCTATTAATACACTGTTACAAAACGTGAAAGTCTTATGTCGGTGATGCTCTTGCCCCCTCACACAATGTCTCAAATTATACCTCGGGTTGTAACATATATCCAGTATTATCAAAGCGGATTTCCCTCTAATATACCTTGTAATTCGCACTGTCCGCAGATATGGATACGAAGCGCGAAGGATATTTTTGCAAAACGATTGCGGTAACCATAATATACATACTGACATTAATGAACAGTGGCGTATTTAAGATTTTGTTTCGGGAAGGGTACATGCACATCATATGAATTAGCACTTACATTTTTCCTTTTGGGTGCCGACAAATTTTAATGAAATTGTGTATGTAGGATTTTTTCGAGGGGCTTGAGCCGGATAGCCCGCCCTTAATTAAGCCACTGTCAATATATTTACGGATACAAACGATTTGAGAATTTCTGTTCTATGCATTATAAACATTTGGTGAATAAATGTTTTTCTTGTAATTACAAATGCCTACTTTATTTGTTACAAAAATAAAAGTGAATCGTGCAGGACCTCTTGCTCGTAAGGAATAGACATTCCTCACTCTGCCACTTGATAACTTAACGCGTTCTATCACTTATACGGAGAGTCAGAAACTTTAAGACTGGTTTTCTGGCATTACAGTTTGTAATATTGACACTTTAAATGAGCACTCCTACCTCGCGAAAGGTAGCGTAGTAGTTCATTTAAAAAAGTCTGTTTTCCCCTTGTCAGTAACTTGTGTTTCTTTTCGGTTATACAGGTTCCTACAAATATTTCCAGTAACGTTGAACTACAGGGGCACCAACACAGACACATTGAGAACATTTAAATTTCAAAAGTTCTCCCGGCGAGAATCGAACAATGGACCCCGAGCACTACAGACGCACGTGGAAGCCACTAAACCACACAGGAAATTACAAGCCAGCGCGTTTTAGTAGTTCTACTGGAAATGCTCGAGATATGCACTTGTAATACATTGAACAATTTATTCGAGAGAGGCACTATGTATCAGGAATATAAATAATTCTCATTTTTACGTGTGGTTTAAGTTTGATATTTAAATCAGAAATCTGTTCCCATCAAAACAATGTAAACGTTCCTCACTTTAGCGTCTTCGTATATAAATGATGGACATTGTGAATAAATGTGACTGAGGTTTGAAATATGACTGAATGAGTTGATCTTATTTTTACGAGCACTTCAAAACAGAACTTTATATTTAAGGAAATGTTTCCGTGTATTCATAAAAAAAATTCTCGTACCTTTCTGAGAGTGGTCGAGCGCCTTAAGCATTGGACCACGGCAATTACGCCTTAATTGATTTGTCTTTAGTCTGTTTACGAGTATAATAAACGCGCCGCATTTGATTCAAAATAAAGGAGTTTGTATTTTGTTTTATTAAAAAAATCTGCAATGTTGGTAATTTAGTGAAAAGAATGATTTTATAACCTGCGAGTTCTCAGTTACATATTCCTGTGTTTTGAAAATCTATTTGACTATAAACAAGCTAGGATTTTGAGCGACAAAGGAGGGCTCTTTATTTAGGCGAGCCAGAATAAATAACGCTTTAGTTGAATAGTTAGTTTGAAGGTTTCCTAATTTTCCTGTCGTGGTTCGATTCGCGCCATCTCCCTTTACACCTTTTCCTATGTTTCATTTAAAAGGCCGGGCTCCAGTTGGATGTTGCTAAACGAACATAATCCCAGTGGAGAAATTCAGTAATGATGTAATCCTGAAAGTAAAGGACGAAAAATGAATGGAGATAACGTGTTACAGAGTTAATTCTGTTAATGGTACTATATTATATATTATTCGTTTATTTCGTGCCTTTTAATATGGTTTTAATTGACACTATATTCTCACTTTTCTCCTTGTGTCTCAATGTGTAAATTTTCACAAATATTATACAAATCAGGAATCTTCAGTTATATTTGCAACTTAAGGGAAATACAATCAGTACGGATAAGTTCTCCAACTCGTTTGAGTGTTATCGAATTCTGCATTTTTAATATTTACAAATAAATTACTGCATACCAATATTTAGCATTCTCAAAAGTCATTTAACGAATAATGAAATCGGATAAGTTCTTTCCAAGTAGTATTACGTATCAATCATTGGGGCCGGATCCAAGTAGCTCAGGTTCTGTTAGAGCCCCAAAATTTTCATTGGAGGCTGGGTTCTTCCCCCGAACGATCGATCCATAGTTTAATTGATTTGCAGGTGGGACTACATTTAGTAGTTTCGAACCTCAATGCAAATTTTTCTGTTTACTTAAAGAAATTACCTACTACATATACCGCATAATCTATCCGTATATTATTTTATACTCATATACGTATAGCCATTTGAAATAAGTTAATTTGTTTTCTTTTCCCTCATTTTAGTTAATTATAAGTTTATTTAAGTCCCCTGACTTTTATCTTCTCATAAGCACCTCTTAGGTCCTTTTTTTCTGGTGTTGTGCTATTTAATGTGAATACAAGTATCCAAAGACTCCTTTTTGTTATTTCGTCAGCCAGCGTTTCGCTCCATTTCTGCACAAAAACACTTTACGATTTGTGGTTTTAACAGTTTGAAGCAACTTAAAGCTTCTGTGCTAGCTACTACAGGCGTAATTAGTCTTAGAGCAGGCGTTAGTTGGGTTGCTGTCTCACGAACTTCGTACATCAAGAATTTCTGTGTCCCACTGTACACAGGATAACCTAAATTACTACTGAATTTCATTGTACCCATTTAGAAGTTCTTGTATATAGTCTACTTTGGTAATTGAATCAGTAGTTTAGAAATGGTCTTGAAAGTAAAGGTACGAAACTAATTAAAAGAAAACCTTTTTTAATCTTCATAGATATGAAATGATCTAGGCCTGTTTGAAAGTTTAGTTTCCTTCTCATTATACGATATGAACAATTTGTGTGTTCCAAAATAAATAAATAAGAAGTTTGAGTAAACCAAACTGATCATTTTCTTACTCATGACGTTTTCAACAGCACTCATTAAATTATATCGTTGTTCACTTGTTAGTTCATTGATGCGAGAAAGTGAGAGTTTTGAAAATTTTTCTTATAACAAAAATTCAAAGCAACGTCTCTGTTTACATTACAATTATGAATATGACATAAGAGCATGGCCATTATTGATGATACACTATTCCATTTCTGGGAATATTTCATTTAACAAAATTCTTAGAATTCGAGAAATTTCGATATATTTCCACTTATCTATTTTTATTATCATCATAACTACACGTATTCTTTGATCGCTGGCTGATTTTTGACCTTAAGATTAAATCCTTGTACGCATAATTGTACTGCCAGTCTCTTGGTAATGGATTTAATTCATTAACGGCAATCGTAGCATATTTATGCTCTTGTCTCTTAACTTTACACAGCACTTCCTTGAAATTGGATAGGCTGCTATAGGTCAGAGGTAGAGCAATTACTTCTGGTATGAGATGTCCTTGGTTCGATCTCGGACATTGTAGAGTAGAATTTTTGGTGAATATGCTTCGTATACATTCGTTTTGTCGGATTCATGTAATTTCCTCCCACTTCATTCTACTATTTTTATTTCCATTTCATTCTCGCCTTCTTTATTCATCGCCTCAGAGCATAATCGTATGATATGTTCCACTCTATCATTTTTTTATTCTTTTATATCTTTCATTAGCGACGGTTGCAAATATATCCCTATTTTGTACACGTGTCACTAGTGCATTTGATCGTAATAATTTCCGAAACAGAAGACATAGCACTAATGGTTCCTATTGCAGCATCATTAGATCATAACCCCATTTCACTGCTATTATCACGAACCACTATTCAACGAAAAACGAAAGCAGCAAGGAAAACTGTGTTTGAAGGAATAAACGAATCTCTTTCTTTTGACAATCTACCATTGAGTTTTGATGATTCTTCCTCAAAATTTTTGGTACAGATAAAGCAGAATATTTACCCGGTTTAGTATCAACAGATGGCAAAGATAAATTGCTCGGTGTTGCAAAACTCGTAAGTAGTACTTGCGCAAATGCAGTGAATGCAGTTTATAATAAGCTAGAAGAATGGGGTTTGTGTATCAAGATAATACGCATGTGTTTTGGCACTACACCAGTTAACGCAAGATTGAAAATGGAGCTTGTGTTTTGCTGGAACATAAAGTTGAAAAAAATATGTCTAGCATGCAGACCAATTTTAGAAATTGATCTTAGTAAATATTTACTTTCTGCTTTGGAGCTTCTAATTAAACACATATACCTTTACTTGAAAGATTGAGGGCAGCGTGGCACTACATAACCAGAAAATTATCAGAACTTGGGAGATATTCCTGGCAGTGATGATATTAAACTCTGTGCAGCCAGTGTTTTATTATTTGACTTAAGAAGCAAGGACCAACCAGGAGATGACTATATGTAGTTAATACAGCCCTCTTTACATGCCCTGAGCCATACTCCAGCCAACATTTATTAGAGGCCTCCAAATGCAGTACACCACAAGCGTTGGATGGTGAAGTTGTTATACGCTATCAAAATATACTTGTTTCGTGATGAAAAAGGTTTCTAAACAAAACAAAAGGAAAAATATCTTTGACTGAAGCTGGTGTTGCTACAAATACCCCTTTAGTCAGATCTTTCTTTGTGGAATGACATGACAAAATACCATGACATTGATTCTGAAATAAGTAAGTTCAAAAATGCATTCAAACCTCATCTTTGGTAACTTTCGGATGAACTAGTTAGTTACAGTTTATTCTCAAATAAAGTATCCAGTAAGGACAATGTTATAATTTGCAACAAAATCAAGTGTGAGCCTGTAGACCGGAAGATATGATGAGACTGAACTCTTTTAACTAACAAAGTTGCTTTGGTTTGTTTTCCTCAAAAATATCAGTCCAGTTGTTGGATAAGTAAAAATAAATGCAAGTTTTTGACCAGACATTCGGATGAATGAAGGAGCAATCATCATTACATTAGTAGAGAAAGATAATTAAAACCTCAAGATATTATAAATGACATAGCTGAACGGGAGTCAAGCTATTTGAAGAGTTCAATAAGCTTTTGACAAATGATGAAGAGGAAAAGCAGTTGCTCTTGCAAGTGGGGTCGAAGCAAAGACATGAATGGTTCTGACCCAGATTACAAAAGAAGCAGTTGTCGACAGTTTGAAGCTCTCATCTTCAAAGGATTAATCCATGTTTCCTTCTTCTTGTACATTTCCATATAAACTTTTTTGCATTATTGGATTATTTGTTGATATTTTACTAGAAAATACACATTATTAACTACTTCTCAGCTGGCTGTATTTCGCTAAAAGTAACCTAAAAAACTTCTATTTTTTAATTTCATTCATAATGTAATATGCATTTGAGCATTGTTTTCCAGTTGGTAAAATCTTTCTAATTTTGGCAGCAGACTTGTTTTATTACTAGTAACAAAAACTAGGTGTGTGTAGATAAGTACACTGCTTTTGAAAATTTGACTATATTATATGGACAACCCCGTGTGTGTAAGTATACACACGTGTGTGAGAGAGTGTTAAAATGTTAGACATTTCTGGAAAATAATTCTCGGTTCTTTGGTCGTATCTACCTTTTGTCACAATAGATGATATGGCGATCTTGAGCGGAGGAACGTGAAAGTGAAAGCGTGAGAAGAATTTCATATAATATGGACTCTTTTGTTTGATTTTAGCGCAAGTATTTAAATTAGTAAATTATGTTAATTTGAGGGAAGTTTCTTCTTTTATTGTATTCATGATTCTCGGAAACAAGTGTCAATCTTATGACATTGACTGGATACATATGTTTGTAAAAGTGTGTGAACAAATTAAGAATTTCTGAGAAAAGATGACAATTGACAGGTAGGTTTCCCTTGTTTATTGCATTCAAAATTCTCGTAAAACATCTGTTGCTATGATGACTTAAGTAGACACGGGTGTGGTGAAAGCGTGGGAAGAATTTTGAGAGAAGCGGGTGATTTTATTTGATTTCTACTCAAGTGTTTATATGTACGTATAATAAAGTATTTAAGTTGATAGAGCGTCTTTCTTTGGTCATTGTATTCAAGATTCTCGGATAACAGGTGTTTAAATTATGATCTTGGGTGGGCACAAGTGTGCATGAAAGCGTGGGAAGAACTTTATGGACCACTCGTACTTTCGCGTCATTTAAAAGCAACACGGGTGTTTTCAGTTTGATTTAAAAGATAGTGTTTACATGGATAATAAATTATGTTAATTGAATAGACAATAAAAATTTCAATTTGTACTAGAGAAATTTGCCTTATTGTTACAATTTTTATTGATGGTATTTTTGGAAATAGTGTGAAACCAAACATCGTAGCAGTACTTTAAATCAAAATTCAATTTTACCATTTCACTCATTTTTTAGAGTTGTGGATAAATTAACTTCCACTTTTCTGTTAGAGAATAACTCGCTAGTTCTTCAGCATATTAAAACTAATGAAGACATCCGTGTGGTTCTTGTAGTCTGATTTCCTAGATTTACTAAATTTTTATTATTTGAACATGGTGCGATCGCTACGGTGTCAGACAAAACTGTGAACTTAATGCAAGTTACGAGGCTTTGCCCAACAAGGAGCAATTAGAAAATGTATTTCAGGTTACAGTTCTCCCATTATTCTCGTGAAAACGAAGTCTGAATCTTATTGATTTACTGATGGTTTAATAGACACATAGCCCCCAACCGCTTTCAGGTACCATCTATTTAAGAGATTATTTCACATTTATGTAACCTTTGCTACCTGTGCTACCGAGACCAAGTCGGTGTACTTCCTAATTGAGGATTTCTAAGTTTTTGTTACTGCATTTTCAATACCGGGAGACTAATATTGTTTCCAGGTCGTACCACAAGGATTAACCACAAGTTCTGCTGGTTTAAATAGATTTGTGAAAAGACACATGAAGGTATTGAATCTGAACAAGTATTGGATATTTGGGTGACCTTTGTTATACATGTTAGTGGCAATACCATTCATTTAATGTGCCAGGTGTTGTACATGGATAACCACCTGGACTCAAATTACAGAGTCCAAAAAGAGGAAAAGCCAAGGACGTATGGTAGGTCCAACATAATACCATGTTCATAGACTCATAACCAAATTGTATCTCAACTAGTGTAACTAACATAAAATTAACTGCACTTATGTTGTTTTCAGAACAAGTTTGTTAAAATTTTTGCAAGTATAATCACTGAAAATATACTGACACACACATTCAAAATGTCCAAAGATGAACATAAAACAGAATTGAGCACCAGAACAGAATTGGAAACTTTTGATTTATGTCCCTGATGAGAACAAATAATTCTACAAATTGATCATGAATTTTCCTAAAGTTAAGCAGGTCGACACAGAGGTTCAAAAGGGAAGATAGTGTATTTTTTATTTAGAAGAACAATCCTTAACACAATATGAAATTTATTCTGTTTCGTAAATTAATATAGTTAATAAACACGTCTTTCTTTCCATTTGGTGTTACGTTTGTATACCTACTAGTGATTTTGAACTGAGAAGAAACATCTTAAGACAGTTTTGTGTTAATAAGGAGCAACATAATAATAAAAACAATAAAATTACATGCGTACAGGGCTTTGTCTGTAATTTATGTCTAAAAAGGGATTCCGTCTAGTGCAGAAAACTATTTTGGTATGAAGACAATGACCAAAGAAATTGATTCTTCTCTACAACATTCAATTAATATAATTTTTATGTACATGGAAAAAATATGTTCATCTCGATTTTACAGTTTTAAAACTGCAATATTTTTATTCTTTTTTCTCAAAACTAAGTTTGTTTAACTGAAGCCATTTTCACATTAACTCATTCAATTATAAACTTATCGACACATACGAATTGCTCTTAATATTACACGGTGATGCAACAGTCTGGCCAAGTTCTATTCAATGATTATTTTGAAGTGGAAATAATTTGTAACGATTCGTTGTTTTCAAAAAATAAGTTGTAAGCATATTAAGATGTAAGCGCAAGACAGATTGGCAGCCTTTAACACACGAGTCATAACTTCAATTCGTAGTTTCCATCAAAGTCATGTATATGAAGTTGAAAACTAATACAAGGTTGACATCGCATTCCATCTTCCCTTGAAAATGATGCATCAATTACGACTTACACGAATATCTCTATTAAAGAATGTGTAAATTACCAACATATATTGGGCTGCTTGTCCACTATGCACCAAATTTGGTTAACAAGTGCAACTGATTTGCATGGAAAGAAATTTTTAAAGACGTCCTTCTTTGACTTCGTAATACCATCGTTCTGAACTATAACTTGTTGATGTTCAATTCAAGGGAAGTGTTGCATTTTATGAACGTTTACTACGTAATTCATATTAGAAACGTACATATAATGGAACATTTGTTCTATTATTAGACTCATCTGCCTTGTTGTATCGCTGCTAACGTATTACATTTTTTCTACGGCATTAAAATATATGACAGCATCAGATCGTTTTTCCCTCTTTCATTCAGTATACTTTTCTAGATAATGAAGCTAAATTGACTTTCGTAATAAATTACACAATTTATCATTATTTTATAGAGGCTGCAATTTGAACAACCTTTATTGAGTTTTAACTTCCTTATGTTTTTATTGTGTTAAGAATAATAATATATTATAGGCCTATAGGAACGAATTGATAATGTTATCTCTACTTATAGTCATTCGTTTAAATATTCTAAACGTTTGAGAAGTAAATGTGGTAATTAAATACCAGTTGTTGCCATCTATGAGTGTTACATTTAAAAAATAATTAACATATATGATGCCAAGTCATTTCCTAACGATGTTAAGAACTGAACTTATTATACATAGGAAACAAATTCTTCACGTTATTGTTCCTTTACCTACATACCGACATAATTACTTTCTATACGTAGTTTAACGTAGAAACAAAACTGTGTATATAAAATCCTGATTTCAGGAGTTGAAGTTCATATTCATCCAATTTCGACATTGCAGTTAGTAGGTACATCTTCATATATTTCATGTTTCATATATTTTACAGCGAATGTGAGGACCTTTTTGTGAATTGTACCATCAATAATGAACCTCATGACTGCTGTTCATATATTGACATTTTGCCAACAGAAGGATTCACGTGTTATTTGATCAACTCAAGACAAACAAGGTAATATTTATTTACACACTAAAATATATAATTTAGTTTACTACATTTGAAATTATTAATATTAAACAACAGTAACAACATAATTATTAATAATCTTATCCTGTACAGATGCAAGGTTCTCCACTTTTCCTTACACATAACTACATCCTAACTTTTTTTAAATATTACTTTCTAACTACTTTGAGATGGACAGAGGCTTTCTTCAAACTTTATAAACACCTTAGTATACAGGCCCACCATTTTAATTTTATCCTATATGTATCTTATATCATATAATATTTATCTTATATGTATCGATATTATAATTTTGGTATTCCTGGAGATTCTTCGGAATTTTAACGGATATTTACGTTTTCATGTATAATTCGTAAAGTATCAATGGAAAGAATGCAACTGAATACAAATATTGCCTTTCAGTGTAATAGCTATTACTTGATACATCACTTTCTTCTTTCTATAGAGATACATTTAGATTATTGCTCCAGTAATAAGTCCGATGCATTATGCTTTAGAGTGCTCTAAAGAAAACTGTAAAGTATATCTAGGCATCGAGATGAATACACTGTTAATATATAGTATAATAAAAAACTTCTGTATTATAAATCTTGTTCTTGTAGTTAAGTTTATTTTCATTTTAATTCTAATAATTCAATTTGAATGCTTAGTTGTGTTTAGTGTCATATATTTAAAGGCTTTCACAATGAAATTTGCGGTCTCGATTATCAAGGTTTGACGAAATGATAAATATCTTATCTTTCTAAAATTACCTGAGGTTAGATATAGAATTAAAAATTTAGAACAGTCAGAAAAGGAAACATAAATGTAGTTAATGAAATTTTCTAGAATTTTCAGCTATTATGTTATACATCTGCGAAACAATACAACAAAATTATTCCTGAAAAAGAACTTTTAACGTGTACCGTGATAACTACATGAAACAATTTAATATTTATTTTTATGGTGGGAAAAGAAGCATGAATTGGCTACTCTGATATCGAATTCCAATAGTAGTACAATTACATAATTGACGATCGCTAATGTAGTAATGGTTTTGTTATCATATTCTTATCTACTCGAACGCTGCCACTCGTCGTATTGAACACTCGCAGCACAATTACCACACTTCTGTACTATATCATCTTAAACACAAACGTATATGTGAACCGAGTACAGGTGTACCAAGAAACATTTTATAGAGCTCCCTATTGTTACATGCCTAAATAGCAGTTATGTTTAGCTTCATTTCAGCTATATCTTTGGTCATTGTGAGACCGGTAGATGACTAGATTTTGGAGGCTGTTCCTCGACCACCAGCAACTTATGCTGGAATATGGAGGTAAATTTCATCTGAAAGATAATCTAGAAATAAAGTATAGGGAAATGTAGCTCATAGGTATTTAGAAATTATAAATATTATCTTACACAAATTTGCATTCTTAAAAGTGCAGCAGATAAGGGAAGGGAAAGTTAGATTATTGACGATAAGTCTGGCGTAGTCACTTGATGTTTCGACGTATTTACTGTACCTTCATCAATAGTTCATAATCCATTCTCGCTTCTCTCTCTAGTTCGTTGCTCTACTCACAACTCCAAAGGAAGAAGGAAGTACCCCGAGAAACACCCACCATCCAGTTTTGTTTCCCAGACTGAGGCCTAAAACCACACCTCCTGATTTCCTCAATACTAAATATGGTCAATCCTCACCCAATATAATATAACCCACCTCCTCATAACACCGTGTTCGTGACATCAATAAATCAAAATGTTAGAGAGTCGAAGACCTAAGAAGCTTGGGAATTCACCTCCTAGTCGCGAGTTGTACTTTCTCAGGAATTCCACGTGCGAAGCTAAACCGCAGCAAAAAGGAGAAAACACAAAATACACACTTAACAATAATCGTCAGCGTAGTTACTAGACAAAACTTTTAGCTGAGGCAATCCATTGAATCACCTAGAGAAGAGCTAACTGGAAGCTCGAAATATTTACAATTTAGCTGAATGTGAGCAATATCCTCAAACGCAGTCTAGTGACAATGCCAAAAAATGAAAACGTAGCCAGACACAAGTAAAACGTTGATAGATTGCGCAAAGTTAAGAAAACAAACAAGGATATTGACTTGATATGAGGTTAAATGAATCAGCTATTATACTTATCTTTAATAAAATACAAAGGTATACAAAATGCTTCTAGGAAGCTTGAGACAACATAATTGAACTTTACGAAGAAAGATATTAAAAATAATCCAGAGAAGTAGATGTCGTGAATCCAAAAGTCCGTCGATCGGATCGAACCAGGAATCTCCGATGATTAGTATCGTAACATGTCCTCCCCGCAAAGAAGATAATTGAGTCTAAGAAATGAATACATGGAAGACCTAGAACAATCATCGACATCTAAAACAAACTTAAAAACACATGTAAGTATACATTGGTATTTTTCTCAAATCTCAAAATTAACAATAAAAAACATAAAAGCATACTTACTAAGGACCTCGAAGTTTAAAAAAAATTCAATAGAGGGCATAGGTGGTATCGGATGACATATCCATGCATTCAGGCAGACGACAAGCTCTCAAATAAGCAAAAACGGCGACATCGTCCGGCCGATACCAAAAAAAGAAACAAATGATATTTAAGTTAAAACACTAAGGAAAAAATCACAATGCAGTTAATTTAAAAGTTAATTCCTACAAATATACCACAGAAAGCAATATTACAATGTAAATATATGTATAGTCTTGAATAGGAAAAAAAAGAAACTGATATGGATGGAAGAATAGCTAGGCCAAAATAAACGGAAACAAACCTGGTATATCAACGTGTAAAGCCAAAGCAAACTTTGAAAAAATAATATTTCTATTTTGTTTGACTCTAATGGAAGACAAAGATTAATAATTTACGCATTACTAGGTAACTACCCATAGAATAGCACATAATGTTGGGGGAACAAAACCGGGAGACAAAGAGTGATCCTATTAATCTTTAGAGAATTGAACCATGAGGGATTTAATCTTCACGGTGTCCGTAGAAATGCACTTATCGCGGTCCATATTCGTATTTGCAGACAAGAAAAAATAGGACACGACAGACCACCACCAAAATACTTCTAACCTAACGCGGCCTAAAAATGTAAATGTCCATGTAAAACATCCAAGGCGGAACCACTGCTCGGGGCGACGTAACAAAAAACGGGTCTGCAGGAACAAAGATCACCATAAGTTAGATCCACTAGACGAGAAGCTTCCATATCCAGTAGGAAGACTGAGACATAGATTTCCCAATAGCAATCCGTATCAGTGAAGACAAAATTAGTCCAGACGAAGCAATGAAAATAAATTGTATGTTCGTAGTAAAAGTCAAAACTTTAAATACTAATAAATCACAATCTATACTATAAATAAAATACGATCTGTCGTAGCATACAAATTATGTAGTATTAATATTTATATTTATCTTTGTTTCTTCTAATCTCATTAAATTCAAACTCTATACAAATTATGCATATACAATAACGATGATCTAATCCACTTCTATATTTTTCTTCTCTTCCCAGAAGTACTACTCAAATCCAGCAGCGACCGTAAAAACAAACATGTTCAAAAAGGAAATTCACTTTCATATTCCAGCGTGAGATGCTGGTGGTGGAGGAACAACCCCCAAAATCTAGTTATCTACCGGTCTCATAACGACCAAAGGAATAGATGAAATTAAGCTAAACATAACTGCTATTTAGGCATGTAACATGATGGTGATGCTTTAGGTTTGATCTCTGTAGTACCTGCGCAGCTGAGTTAAAAAAAAAACAAAAAGAAAAAAGAATTTTGGAGTTTTCGTTTTATTGTTCTGACAACACTTATTTGGTGGTAATTTTTATGTGTTGCGTTACTTTGCTGAGGAAATGTGTTTTTATCTGATTTCTATGATTACTTAGATGCTACTGAATTTTTTGAACCGATTATTACACCATCTCCGGGTCGCATACATTTTACGCGACAATGTTTTGATAAGATTAAAAACCAATTACAGTTTACGCATTCACTTTCGAGTATTGACACTGTATCCTCGTTACATTCAGACAAGTTTGAGTTTACTGTAGAATGGCTGTTGGGGGAAAATCAGGATAATATTGGTATTTTGAGTCATATCCTTCAACCAGAACGGTTTTTTAGACGTATGGGCGATGATATTGTTCGCTATATCGATCAATTTGAAGTATTGGCTCAGGTTAATAATTGGACAGACTTGAAGAAAAAAAAGTTTCTGGGTTCGCTTTTAAAGGGGTTAGCAGCCTATTGGTTTGACACTACGTTAAAACAAGCAGATTTTCCGGAGTTGTCATACGAGTAATTTAAGCAGAAGTTAACAGCTGCTTTCAAAGACGTGCTTTTGCCTCAACAAACAGAACGGGAAATGGGGAAGCGAGAGCAAAATGACGGAGAGAGTATTCTGTAATACGTTTACGACAAGCGTAATTTGATTTTACGTAACGATATGGCCTCGCCAGTACCTAAGCAAGTGCAGTTAATAATCGATGGATTATCTCCGGAGTATATGAGATTGTCAATAAAAAAAGAATATGATACGGTTGAAGCTTTAGTGCAGGACTTGTTGGATGAAGAGAATGCGCGTGTGTTGTTGGAAGGAAAAGCAATTGATAAACTTATTAAGAAAAGTCCGTTATTAGCAAATTCTCAACTCATGCAATGCAATCCGCCTGACAATATTCAAGTTCAATCGGCTTCTGTTCCACAAAGTCAGCTTTCCCAGGCTGTAGTACGGACTTTGCCCTCTTAAGCTGCGAATGCACAGGAAACTGATCGGGTTAAAGATCAGCTGGATGCTATACAAAAGCAATTAACGCAATTGTGTTTGCAAGCAGAAAATAAGAGAACAGATGATCAACGTTCGTTTTCGTGACGTAATACTAATAACAACAGTAGTAATAACAATTATGGACGTAATTATAATAGACGGGGCAATGGCCAACGCTTTCAGCAAAATCGTTCCCGTGGTGGTCAGAATAACAATGCAGGGAATAGGACAAATCAGATGAGTCCTATTAATTGTCATAAATGTGGAAAAGAAAATCATATTGCTACACACTAAAGAAGTAATTTAAACTGATCAATAGAACTGATAATGCAGGGGCATTAGCTCTTCAACATCTTAAAGTCCCTATTAAGATTGAACGTGAGCTCCCTCGTGTTCTGTTACTAACAATGGAAAAGAGAGTCCTTTATTACTGGATTCTGGATCACAGGTGTCTTGTATTGGTCAGGCCATGGTCCCACGTTTTGTTAAAGTTCAAGCAACGCATAGTTTTTTCAAATGCTTGACAGGGAATACTTTGTCTATTAACAAGATAGCTTTGGTTCGATTCAGGGCCACGGTGGCTCAGTGGTAGAGCGTTCACCTCCGGTGTTTGGGGTCTCTGGTTCGATCCCAGAACCTGTCAACTGAACTTTGTGGTGAACAAACACCGCGTGCGTGGGTTTTTCGCGGGGTTCTGCCGTTTCCTGCCACTTTCTTCATTCCACCATTTCATTCATTACTCATCATCACCGTCTCCTATTTTTTCATTTGGCTCGATTCAAGCTTGGATCTAAAGTTTTTGTCATCCTTTTCATGCTATTTCAGCGTATTCCCACCCATACTATTCGTCGATGGGATCGAACCAGGGACCTCCGACGAATAGTATCGTAACACTATGTATTGATTTCGGGGAAAATTGGGTTTCTGTGCAATTCATTTCGTCGTAATTTACGAGGCACTTATATTAGATTTTGAAAGAATTCCCTTCAATAATATTCTGTCTTTGTGTAACATACTTAGTTTTTGACTATTGTTATGTTCCCCAGACTAATTTTCTCAATTTGTATCTGTTCTCGTGCTATTAAACTTTGGCACCTAGAATATATACCAATGTTCTCACAAAATTTTTCACTAAACAGGTACTAACAATCTACCCTAGTTGAACGTCTGTCATGTCTATCAATTGAATATCGTCCATCGTATTGATAAACTAGATTAATATTTCTGATGAACAAGAACGGTAAAGCCTGATCACTAACTCTGCAACACTGACTTAAAGTGAAGCTCAAACGCAAACTTACATTTGTTTTCTCATTTTTATTTACATTATTTAGTCAAACCATTATGAAGTTGTATGTTAGTGAAATGGATATTGATTGAATACTACAGCTTACCTCATCGTTGTCATTTGATCTTTTTACCTGTCCATGCTACATGATAGAATATGGTAAAATAATATTGGTAATCTTATAGTAGAACTCGAACTCGAATAATGTAAATTTAATAAACGAGTCGTATTAATATATGGAAACTTACTTATTTCTGAATAAACCTACATTAATATCTTTTAATTATCTTCCAGGAAGGCACTATTCCCTGGAACTCTTACATTGGATAATCCGTTCACAATTTTCATACAAATGAAATGGAATGGAGCTATATTCATGGTAAGCTATCAATAACTTATATGTAAGCTATAAGCCTACCCCATCTTTGGATAACAGACGTCGTTATATCATGCCTCGGAAAACTGAGTTTTTAATTGTAAGGATGAACACTACACAGATTTTGGAGAAGACTATGTTCCCCACACAACGATAGTTTTAAGATCAAATATTCATTACAATAAAATCAGATTTCATCTCCATTCCTTTGCGTGAGGTGGCTCTCGGGAAAAGCTGTATCCACGTCCCAGCCATCGCCATTCAAAAAATGTCCGTGGAAACGTTGAAATGGTAAGATATTCAGATAATTCGATAAATACGAAATTGACCTGAAGACCACATCACATCATAAGGATTAACCGTGGCTGTTACCGAACTTCATATTGATGTTGTTTAGGTAATACAAGTTCTTATCGTGTATTTAACTAGTAGCTTATTGTTACAATTTCAATAATTATAATTTTAAATAACATAAAAGTCATGATGTATGTGTTCTAGTTTAGTTCAATACCATGTAGATATATGTATTTTCACACATTATGAGACATTTTACTTTCAACTTTGGGACATTTCATTTTAAATTCAACTTAGGGAAAACCATAATCATCTATTTAATGTTGAGTCAGTTTTCAATCTTTTTCTAAGTTAATTTACTTTTCCTGCAATGAAGTTTTCTTATTGTCTGTCATTTCTTTCTTACACATGTAATTTCTGAATTAATAAAAACAACAGATTGTTTCTCTCTCTGTGTGTGTGTGTGTGTGTATGTGTGTGTGTGTGTGTGTGTGTGTGTGTGCAGTGAAAAACGAAGTTAAGTAGTAGTTGGTGTTATGAGAAAAGATAGCTCTTTCCTCCAGAACAGTTGTTTCGGATTTTTCACTGTTCGTCTATTAGTTGAATAACCACCATGTCAGTACGGATTTGCCTCTAAACATTACATGCCAAGATATTCTTGTGGTTGGTGAAAGAGAGAATTTGTAATTGAGCATCACTTAGAGTAACACAATAGTAACACAAATTCCATTCACGCTCATTTGTAAGAGAGAGGAATTAATGCAAAGAAAAGGAAAAGGTAACTGCACATCATATAGAGAAACAGAAAGCAAAGAAAGAGCGAGAGGAAAAATAAAAGAAGGAAAGAGGGAAAGGAAAAGCGAAGAAATGGAAATAAATTAAACTTTATGCTACAGTTGAAACAGTCGACATGCTTTCCTCCCTTGCACGTTTCCAATCTTGGACGTTTCTAACGTTATGGTACATCTCCTTCATTAGCAATCGCGAACATCATTTACTATACTTAATTCCTTTAAATAATAATTGTATATAAGGTCAAGTGCCCGATATCAGTCCCCATGCCTAAATCTGCCCCGAACTCTATCTCCGGTAGAAAGTGCTACTACCAAGTGGAAGTCAGTGCAACATATGAGTCACAGCGCCGTTACCTGGGCTTGTGTTGTGAAAAGTGGATGTCAATTGTGCTGCAATCGTAGTGTTCTATCATTATAGATGATCCGAAACAATTCTTGATAGACACTTACACTTTGATAGCTTCACTCAAGATATGCTGTTTTATATCAGTTATGGTATTCTCCGTAGATTATAGTATTATATGTAAGTTACAAACCACGGATACACAATAGTAGTTGTCATTGTTAGGAGAAATGCCTTCATGTTCACAGTGTACATACGCCTAAGTTCCGTCCTCTTATTAGGTTCCGAATAGGTCCCGAAAACGATATTACGACCTATATGTTCTACTTCGATTTTGCAGATGGGGAGCCGCCAGAAGTGGAAGAAAGAAGATAGGATTGCTGCTATTAAGTCTGCAAGTGACCCTACAATTTCCATGGGCTAGAAATAGGCATCTAAAGTGATTCTAGCCCCCGGAGATACTCTTAAAGTTTATGTTAAATCGGAACAAACGGTTGAGCGATGTGTTGAAAGGAAATTAGGACAAAAAACTGTTATTTCTAATGAGATTGAAAATGGTCTTGTTGCGTATTTCGTTGAAATTGAAACTCTCTACTATGAATTAGGTATATGAGATTCAAAGTGAATGGCTTACGAATTAGTAATCTAAAACAATGTTCCACTTTGTGATAATACAGAAACTGCAAGGGAAGGGGAATGGCGCCGTATGTTCTTTAAGAGACATCCACAATTAACATTGAGAAAAACCCAGAATATGTCTTTGGCTAGAATGCAAAGGTTCAACAAAGAAAGTGTGGCAAGATTTTCGCAATACTCAAAGGTAAATTTCATAAGATAATTTCGATCCAACTCGTAGGCAAATGTGGATGAGACTGGCATTCATCTGCAGCAGATGTCGTCTAAAGTGGTTACAGCCAAAAGAAAAAGTAAGTACGTTGGGTGAGAAAGGGACAAATATAACAGCTGTGACATGCATGTCAGCAGCTGGCCAGTTTGTGCCACCTCTTTCCACAAAATTAGTGGTAGGTAGAACTTTTAGATGGAGTACCACCAAGGTTCTATTGATGGTTGCAGTGAATGAGGTTGGATCAATGGACCATTATTTCTGACATGGTTGGAGCAGTTCATTGACACAGTGCGATCTCGCAAACATATCCAGTAGTCTTAATACTGGTGAATCATTATTCCCACACAAGCAGCATTGAAGTAATTTACCGTGCTAGGGAAGTGGGAATAACAATTGTATGCTTACCACCACATTCCACGGATAAATCAAGCTCCTTGGCGTACCTTTCATGTACCCGCTCAAGATGTATTGTGCGAAGGCTATAGATATCATTCTGGACGGATAGGTTGCAAATTGTAAGTCGCTTCACTGTTTTCGGAGGAAAATCTTCGTGCGGCTACGTTAAAAATTGCAGTAAATGGCTTCAGAAAGACAGGTATTCGTCCTTTAAACCCGGACACTTTTACTGACGCTCAGTTTCTTGCAAGGGGGGCAAGAAACCATAAAGAAATAGCTGTGGGGGAAGCAGCAAGCAGGCCAAAACTTCTTTCTAATATTTCACTTTCTAACAATCATGTGCCTCCTAACATCCGTGAAACCATCAGTCCCCAATCTATTAGGGCAGTGCCAGTGACCATTCCCTCAATATAGAAACGAACTGGAGCTGCATTGTTTGTCACTGGTTCACCACACAAAGAAACAATCAGGGAATCTCATAAAAACAAAAAGAACCAGGAATCAACCTAACGAAGCAGTGTTGAGTCTCCATTGCGTATGAAACATGGTTTGAAGAAACGCAGGAACAACCATGTACTGCTGCTAGACTATCTACATCTGAAACACAGAAGCAAAGAAAAACTTTGGAGAAGAATATTGGTTCTCGACAAAGGATGAGAAGACTTTCGTGAAGCTCATCATGTGAAAGTGTCACTGAAGTTACAGTAGTGCAATTTGTTTCCACTGATGAGGACAACGACGGAACGTGCCCAATGTGTGGAAAGCTCTATTCACAGGATAAAGTGGCAACAAATTGGATTAGGTGCATTAAGGGTTTTGTGTGATGTCCCGAAGCGTGTTGTTCAACTAAAGATAGTTAAAAATTTATCTGTGATAACTGTTTGTATGGATAAATATGATTCTCAACCTTCATTATGAATGTGACACTAAAATTATAATTATTTTAAACAGAACCTTTGTCATTTTCTCTCTATATTTTCAATACAAACATTTTTCTTACTTTACTTCGCTTATGAAACTGAACCATCGTTGTAAGTGTTCACTAAGTAATACTTATAGGAAACTAAATAAAGGTTCATTCGTTTTATTTCGTTGTTTGTAACCTCATTCTTCTTGTTTATGTTAAGAAAACATTGGGGAACGTTACTTGCACCCTTCTTTCCCAAAATTGGAATTTTGCAGTTTTATCATTTTTTTCAACTTAACTAAATATAGTTTTTCCACATTGTGTTTAGCACATGTCTAGAAGAAATATCTACATTAAATATAGGTGGTTCAATAACAGATTTTATTCTAACTACCTCGCCAGACAACCGAAAAACTTGACTTTACAGGAATCGGACCAAAAACCTTTGGAACGAGACTGTCACGCGCTCTCCAATCAGTTGAACAGACCATAACAAAGTGTGTTACTAAATCTAACATTAACCTCAATACTATCATAGAATTACCCACGATCACCTTTCAAGTTAGAAATTTATTTACGGCCATTAGACATATGGGACCAGCCCCTCCTTGTTCCATAAAAACATTTGATATATAGATTGCAATAATCATGAATTAATCCACAATCTTGAGGACTTACTGTTGTACCAACAAACAAACAAGCAAATACACACACAAACACAAACACACACACACACACACACATATATATATATATATATATATATATATATATATATATATATATATATATATATATATATCACATAAATTATGGATTTAAAAAGTGATCTTCTATGTCTACTACACAAGTCCTACTTCTTGGAGGAGCTTTCAGCAACAGTAATCAACGCGCAAATAGCATCTAGTAAACTTCTTACGTAACATACTTGAAGTATAAACAAAACTTCCAAGTCTCCGATTTAAAACTCCGAAACTCCGACGGTAGGTAAGAGTTTAATGCGTAGAGTTACTAAGTAAAACAAAAGGATGATTTAATTCACAGCTAATACAAAGATTTTTTTCTTTCAAAATACATTTCTATAATTTGTAATTGATAATTGCTTTCTTGCATATATCACAGATTATCATAAATCACTGACCATGGATTAGTAGAGGTCAAGTAAGATTTAATGCAGTCGTATGTCGAACACATTTTTCCTTCTTTCAACCAAGAGCTCCCTCGTGGCTAAGCGGTTAGCGTACGCGCCTTTGGTGTGGAAGACCCGAGTTCGATTCCCGGCGGGAGCTCATGTGGTTCGGATTCCACGTTAATCAGTAGCTCCACGTCTCATATAGCCTCGCTGCTGAACGAGACGCTAAACTATAATCAACTCCTTCTTTCAACCATGTGGGTTACGGTACCGATCTTGGAAACGTTCTAAAAGGGATTGTGCTTGTGCAACACACAGAATTTTTTAGAACTAATTGACATACTCCGGCACCATATTGCACAAATTTCATCTCTTCGAAAAGTAAATACAAAACAGACCAACCAACATTTATAAGATTACTTCTCTAGCCTGGTAGCTAACGTTTCTTTGGGTTCAAGTCCCGTAAAATATTCTTGGGTTTAAGTTCCGTAAGGGGAGAAGTTTTCTTTCAAATTATGTTTCCATATACAGTATATATAACTTTATATATATATATCGTATGACGCTAAATTCGTTGTACAAGAACAGAGGAATGAGTTCCAATAATCATAGGGCAAGCATAAAACAAACAAAAGAGTTCCAATAATCATAGGGCAAAACCGCGTCGTTTACGTGTTATAGGCTGCCTGGCGAAAGCGTGGGAAAAGGAACTTTAGAGTTAAATATTGCACAAACTACTAAGCGTAGAGGTGACGCGACATGATATCTTCAAAGGTTCCTAACTTGCTTTTATCAAAATTTGCAGTTCTCAGATTTACACAACGGCGGCGCAAGGGATTCCCCGAAGGAGGTTAATGATTCCCGGACATTTTATGAGGTAAATTGAGTAGACAAAGACATGTAAAGGACGTCTCACTGTCTGGAAATAATACTACGTGGCAGGTCAGTAATCACACAGGCAGATTTAAAGATGGCGGATGTGGTAATTATCACAGTGCGTGATTGCATACTTCCTCAAAAAAGTACTAGTAAAGACGTTATACAAGAATTCACTGGAAAAGTCACGTAGCTATAATGTAAAAATAGAACGCACAAGCCCATAGGGTAACAGAAAATAAATAATTTCCTATTGCTGATCTATTCATATTAATGATATCGCAACGCGTTGAGAACATGTCTAATTTTAATACTACAGGAAGTGAACAAGAACTACTACTAAAAGAGAAATAAAGAACGCGTAATAATAATAATAATAATAATAATAATAATAATAATAATAATAATAATAATAATAATAATAATAATAATAATAATAATAATAATAATAATACACGTAACTGTTTGAGCACATTTATTTCGATCAGTATATCACATACATGCGACTACAGTACGTTCTTTTGTTTCTAATCTGACGGACGTGAAACAAAACATTCGTTGCACGTGTGATATTGTTGTAACAGAGACTGGTCTTAATTTGTATAACGGGAGTGGATACCGAATAGAGTTACTGGAAGTATGATGGCGTGGAGACTCTTTGTTGAAATGAAAAGAGGATGGTTGTCAGAACTGTCACTACGCAACGTGTTCAAAGTTTCAAACATCCACTTCAATGCGGAGAAGGGACCGGTGGGCGCGCTGAAACACTTCTGGCATTTCCCTAACGCTCCAGACAGCAGCAACAATTCTAGCAAATAAATCCTTCCCTCATGGTAAAGGCGTCGCATGGAGTCATTGTTTCATATTTTCCCAGAGAAATAAATATAAGGGGTTAATGTCTGGTGAGCGAGGTGGCCGAGATATTGGACCTCTGCCGATCGATTTGTTCCGAATGGATGCATTGAGAAAATTTCGAACATGTGCAGCGACATGTTTTGGAACACTGTCGTGTATAAATCACAAGTTTCGACGAACAGCCAGTGGCACAATTTTTAATACTTCAGGCAGTACCTCTTCCAAAAATATGCGCTACTTCCACTCGGTCAAGCGTTGTGGTAGTAGGGCACGCACAATGCGACAAGAAATGAAAAGGGATACCAAATAACCAAACAAATATCAAGTTTCGGAAATTCCGTTGTTTCTTGCAAAGATACTGGAGAGTTGAGTTGATATTGAGTTTAACGTCCCTTTCAGAAGCGAGGCTATATGGGACGGTACCTACTGATTAAAGTCGAATTCGAACCATATGAAATCCCAAAGGGAATCGACAAAGGCTCGTACGCTAACCGATACTGGAGAAAACGACAAAGTATGTACATTCATGTCCAAAATGATTGTCGCACATCTAATTATAACTGTCTCCTTGTAAGGATATAATTTGATGATGGTTTTGCAGGCTACTTTTAATACCCTTACAATGTGTATAATCGGGAAATATATACTTGTAGTAAAAATTTCATAAGGAAAAAAATTAAAAATACCAAAATTAGAATGAGTAAAACCAAATGTTGCTAAATCAACAAGAGCATTTTATTTTCGTTTTATTGTTCTTTTTTGCTTCTCTTTAGACATGAAATTCGCCACTTACGTGTCTTTGCCGATTACACACATACTAACATTGTAAGAAATACCGGGCGAATTTCTTATCAAATTATATTCCTATAACAACATATTTATAGACATGCGACAATAATTTTGGACATGAGTGTAAATTACGAAACAGAAATAAACTAAACGACAGTAGCATGTAGTAACAGATCAACAATAAAAGCGACATGATGTCATTAATATGATGAGATCAGCAATCTGAATTTCTTTATTTTCTGTTACCTATCGGCTTACGTTGTATATATTTTTACATTGTATCGACGTGACTTTACCAGAGAATTCTTGTACAATGTCTACTAGTACTTTTTTGAGGAGGTATGAAACCACGCACAGTGACAATTACTTCACCCTCCATCCTTTAATCTGCCTGTATGAGTACTGACCTGCCACGTAGTATTATTTCCAGACAGTGAGACGTCCTTTACATGCTCTTCTCCACTCAATTTACGTCATAATATGTCCGGGAACCACTAACATCCTTTGAGGAATCCCTTGCGCCGGAATTACACAAACCTGAAAAATGCAAATTTGGATAGAGCAGGTTAGGATCCTTTGACAATATAATGCCGCACCCCGTCTACGCTTAGTAGTTTGTGCAATATTTAACCATAAGTTTGTTTTTCAAACGCTTTCGGCAGGATATAACACGTAAACGACGTGGTTTTCGCTCAATTTTTATTGGAACAATTTCGTTTGTTCTACTCTTAGGATGCAGTCCTCTGCTTGTGTGCTACGAATTTAGCGCCATACTATATACATATTATCGACTGCTTTCTTGTATTTTGATACATCTTACACTAAGATCCCTTTTTCCCGTTAACCATCTTTTCAAACCTAAGGGGTATCAAATTAGCCATATGTGGATTCAACGTTTATCCCTCTATAACGGAAACGATAACAGGCAGTGGGAGACAACTTTTCAGAAACAATTAAGCTTCCAGACGCAACTCTTAGGGACTATCCACAACACTCTACCAAAACGGGAAGTGTTTCAATGTATTATTATTTACGATTTCAATACGATTTAACGTTGATCACCATAGAACAAAAATCATAACACTCACACTTTATGCAAGAAACACTTTATGGGAATATTTCAGCGTCCCAATGCGTCTCATATAATGATTATCCTCCAGAATCTATTATAAACTGAAGTTATTCAGTTATATATTACTTCTGGTTGCAATATTCATTTTTATACATAAGACGCAAAACTTGCCAAATATTGTTTGTTCAAATCAATCACCAACACCAATGCCCTATTCAAGTTTGATGGGGCCCTGAGCTATACAAGATAATGGGGCACTTTCATTTCCATCAACAGTGTCGCTTGATATAACATAAAATAATAAGATATATTGCGAAAAATACTAATAATTATATGAAATTATTATTAATATGAGAATGTTATAACTTGTATACCATGCAATATAAGATAATAGAATACTTTCATATATCAATACCATCACACTGTTCATTGAGACAGCAGACTTTTGTACCCTGTTACATAATTTAGAACATGTAAACTATTGTATTACTAGTTGTATGTATATCCATATAAAATATCAATTAAAATATTTAATGAGATTAATTATATTAATACATTTACCAAATACTTATTCAACTGGATATATACTTGATTCACAAAAAATATCTTCATTAAAACACTTTTCTTCTAGCCTTTACCAAACTAAAGTCATTGATGATATCCTCAAATGAGTAACTGCGAAGCTTGTCACTTTCTATGAACACGAGACTGAGGTTACATAACTTATTGTCAAACATTGTCGTTCTAAATTTATTTTTATTCTCTTTAACAGAGTAAAATATCTTTCTTCATGGCAATTTAAAACCATCATACAAAGGAATATTCTCAGAAATACTTCTCCAGTAGGGAATGCTGATTGAACCTCATCATTAAATATTACTTCATATAGATCCTGATGTGTCACATTCTCATGTTCATTGCTTTGACTATGACTAATAAAATGACAAAAGTAATTGAGTTCTCCAATAAAGTTAATGTCCACGTCTACGAGATATTTGGCTTAAAACTTTCACTCTTACGCAAATTTCTTCTGTAGAATTTAATTTTGCTATGAATGAAAACATTCTTGCAGCACCATTCTATAGGACATGTCAGATTAGATTCTAATGCATCTATCACCGGTATAAATGCTTCGTTTCTAAACTTCTCTTGGCTCAAGGTTCTCTAAAGCATAATCTAAGTCTTCACTAATACGCCTCTTTCTACATCTTCTGCTTTTCTCGTAGTCAACATTAGGTAATTTTTTCTTGGTCTGGTCTTCAAAATGGGTAAAAAGATCTCTGGAATCTTTAACAAAATTTCAAAATGAAGCATACAATTTACTGCATATATCGAGGCTAATTTTCTGTTCTTGCAGTGTTTGACTGACTGTGTGAAATTCCTCCAGCAAATAACTCCAAACATTATCACAAATTCAAGCTCTTTCATTTTATTCAAAAAAATTCTAGCTTGATTTTTTTGTTTTATCCTATTCTATTGTAGCAATATAAAGCTGATTCAATTATTCTGAGATGATGTGTAATACGACGCCAATTCGCTGGAAATCATCACGATATAGTTCAAAAACGTCACTTTTGCAACACAAATTTTTTATATAACTTAATACACCAATAAACGTTACAGCTAGCTTATTTTTGCTGCAACATGACAAGATTTCGGTACACAATCCATTATAGGCTCTACAGATCACTACCGTTGACTAGGCTAGGGAACCTGAACGTTATGAAAATGCTAATGTTGTCTGCATTCTGGTACTTACTATACTTACTTAATTATAGCAAAATTCGTGATATAAAAAGTAAAAGTATCACCGGCAAGGGCTGTAATTCCTTTACTTATTATACTTTATTCTTGTTTTATGAGTACTGAACTTTCATACTAATATTTGTAGTTTCGTGCCTTCTTTATGCGCCCACTTTTGCCAACCTCAGTTTCTTTTCGATTTCCAAGTAATACGCAAAACGCTACCACTAGAGGGCTATCGGCATACAAGTTCAACTTACCGTGTAGCACATACTGTAAACTCATTAAAGTAGCTCAATGTAATGGATGGGAAACAGGGATCCCATTACAAGCGAAGCGGAGCCCTGAAACAGGAGCCACATTACAAGCAGGGTTGGAAAACGAGGGTTTTATTATAAGCGGGACTGGCTAATACATGCCTACTACAAGTGGATCTCTCAAACGGGTGCCTCTGGTACCCAGCCCTGCTTGTAAAAAGGAGAATCTTATAAGAATCAGGACTAGCTGGGCCCCTAATACAAGCAGGGCTGGTTTAACAGGGTCTCATTAGAAGTGGGGCTGGGAAACTGCTCGATTACATGCGGGGCTGGGTAACCAGGGCACCATCACAAGTGGGTCTGAGAAACAGACTCCAATTGCAAGCCAAGATGGGAAACAGGCCCCATTCATAACACAGTACATAATACCAAACACCGTTGTTGTATGCGCATTTTATGTTATTTGCTTCTTTTTTATTATTTTGAAATTACATTAACGCCAGATTTTTCTTTAATTTTAGGGTTCCCCCAAGGTAGTGGAACCGTAAGCTATAGCTAGTTTAACTTATACGTAAATCCGGCACTGACCGACAAGAGAGTAGGCCTTGTCTATCTTTTGAACGTTCTATCAGAGACGAAAGAGGTTAAAATTTACTATTATTTCCGATTTCAATAATAACTTCAGAGAAACGAAAGCTTTAAAAACTACCAGGATTCCTCCTCCTGGAATTGATTCAGCTCTTCAGGAACGGGTTTTCCTTTTTCCGTTTAATATTTATTCGAACCGAAAGTGGTTAGAATTTGTCATTTTTTATTTCAGCATTTATCGACATAGAAGGTAAAAGTAAAAAAAAACCACCGAGAAATGCTTTTTCAAAGGATTCAGCGTTTTAAGATAACATAAAACGAATATCAACAAAACTTTCCCGAAACAAAAATTGGTTCAAACTTACTTATACTTCCGATAGAGCAAAAACGGTATGAGATATCGAGAGTTCTTTTTCCGTATCGGTTTCACTGGCAACAATAGATTCCATGTTTTCAATAACCCTGTGCTTAATCTAGAAATGGTTACAATTAACCATTTCTGATTTCAAAATATATCATCATAGAAAAGAAATGATAACACAACACCACACGAGAAATAAAAGTTGTGTGCACCAGGATAAGAATTCAATGAACTTTGTCACACACAATAGAAAATTTCAAAACTCCATAAAGATCAACATGTTATTTTTTTATTATGGGTGAAAAACATGAGCGATTTGAATAGGGAGAATACACATGATAGATCTACCCAAATAATAATAATAATAATAATAATAATAATAATAATAATAATAATAATAATAATAATTTTATGCAGCGGACTTCAGGTATGGATTCAATGTTATTGTTACATACAATCCCAATGTCAAAACCCCAGGATGATCGATTGTGTCAATTCCTTTTTATGGGCGAAGAACTTTAGTGATTTTGGATAGGGAAGATAGACAAGAAAGTTCTGTTCAGCGGGCACCAGGATGCAGATTCAATGTATTATGTTACAAATAATCCAACGTTCGAAACCATTGGATGTTTGACCGTGTCAATTTTGCTTTTTGTGCGGAACATCAGAATAAAAGCTATTTCAAATGACGTTTATCCGCATTATAAAAAATCTCTCAAGGTTTTCGTTCGTAGCAACATGTTAACACGGTCGATTTTCTTGGGGTTTCAAAATATAGATTCCGTGTAACAAAATACCGCGTATATATTTCTTGTGGCCAGTTCAACAGAAATTTTGTTCCTTGTATGTATGTGTTACGTATATCATCCCTTTCACAAATTCGAAAAAGTTTTTCGCCTGGAAGAGGAGTTGAGACGTTCAATCATCCTGGAGTCTGAAATTTGTATTCTGTGTAACAAACTACAACGAATTCATTCCCAGTGATTCGCTATAAAGTGCTATCATGTGTATTATCCCCACCCAAACTCACTCAAGTTTGTCGCCCATAACAAAAATTGAGACGATACATTTCCTCGGGTTTTGAAATTTGGATTCTGTGTAACCAAAAAATCCAATCCATATCCAGGGGTCCATGCACAGCACTTTTACTTTCTCTGGCTGTGTAATAGATAGCGGCAAACGATCTTTGCATCGGATACAAGCTCTCAATTGTGTATATATATAGCGCAACAAAACCAGGAGTACTATATCAACACTAGAAGTGTTTGATTTTAATAACTTATCTTGTTTCCGACTGTAAAAGACGACGAGGAGTTTTTCTCGACCGACTTGACGTCACAATATCTCTTCTTTTAATCCTCTGTTCAAACCGTAAATGTTTTAAATAATTTTTGGTTTCAACATTTGTCTCCACAGATAAAAAACTAAGGGATTTCAAGTAATGGCTTTTAATTATGGGTTCAGCGTCTTAAGAACACGTTTCACCTTTAGTCGTTTTACATTTTTGCAACCAGTAGTTATAGTTGCACTATTTCGAGTTGGAGTATTGAATTTGTATGGGTTGGAAGTTTTTTTTTTTCAAACTGTGAAACAATATTAACTTGTTTAACTATGAAACATAATGAGAGGTAGCAAATTCCGGTCTCGCTTACAGAACAATATTGCTAAATCCATGAATTACCAGAAGCGGTCGGTATACACCCCATCTTCCAAGATAGACCATTTTTAGGGCTACTTATACTTTCCAGAAAATATTTCTTATAGCAACCACCCAAATTCTATAAGAACTTATAGCAATATTCCAAAGACATCACTGAGATGCAGTATACACTTTTCATGTTATCGTTCTCAGAAAGAAACACTACACCATTTGTTTAACAAAATTTGGCTAAAGCAAACGGTGGTGTGGTAGTAACGTGCCAGATTTCCAAAATTAAAATCTAGGTTCGATTACCCAACAGGTAGTATGATTTTTTCGCATAAAATAATGGCTGCAAACAGAGATCTATCTTCTGATAGAGAACTTACAATTCTTCACTGGCGATAATTCAAATAAACAGTGTGTGCGTTCAATATGATACACTGTAATGATAAGTATGTTTCATATTTATATTCGTCCCCCTCTCTCTCTGTCTTGACGTTTCCCTATCCTGTCTTTGTATCTTTCACTTCTTCCCCTCTCCCCTCTCTCTCTCTCTCTCACACACACAAGCACTTTATGTTCCAAAGTTAAAACCGAGCAGGAGCCCGATATACATGGACAGGAGAATCTAATTAACTCTTAACTTTAGCGTCGTGTTTTTCGTTCTCTGGGGATAACATCTCCAGTCCTGGTCCTCTCTGACAGAAATATTATTGAAACGCAAGCAAACAAGTAAATGCGATTTTTTATCCTCTGGGTTACCGAGTCTCAGTCGAAATACCGGGTCACTGCGGATTTGAATTCTCGATCCAGTGGTGGTCTATAACCTAACCAACATCATCCGACTGACACAATGATTCGTTTGAGCTCTTAGCGTGTTCATTCTATCTGTGCAAATTACGTTATATCCGGAAGAGATGAGATCAATGCTGGGTGTTCGGAACAGATAAATCTTCGGAAAGGACTAGAAAATGGTAAATCTTTGGTTATTTGAAAACAAAATTTTATTTATACTAATTCGACACAAAATTTGTTCCCATCCTCTAATTCAATGTGTTTTTTTCACGTTGAAAGTAGAAACATGGTACATCTATAAGGAATATAAACTTTTCCTTTCCAACATTCGTAACTTTTCGTTACGATACGATTTGAACTTTTAATATAGGGTATTTCTGATAGAAATTTAATAGTAAAATAGAACTGTCTTCTATCTTCTCTTTCTTTAGAGAGAGAATAGAGAAATAAACCATATTTTGCAGTAATTTCGCCTTGGAAGTTCAAAAGTACGCAAACAATAATAATAATAATAATAATAATAATAATAATAATAATAATAATAATAACCTATATTATAAAATTGAATGTAGCTTTGTTTGTTGCTCCTAATCTCTTGAACCACCCAACCGATGTCCATCAAATTTTCAACATTGATAAGGTTCGGGCCTGGGAACATTTTTTATCATTTCATTTTAATGGTAGAATTCAGGGGGCGTTAGAGAGGTGGAGGGTTGATATTTAAAAATGAATAAAACGTAATGACTCTTGAACCACCAGACCGATCTCTATCAAACTTTCAACATAGTTAAGGGTCGGATCTGCTACGACTTTTATCATTTGAGTTTGACTGTGGAAGGTAGGGCCCGGAGAAAGGGAGATATATATATGTAAAAAAAATGAAAATGAAATTGACTTTCTATGACTTCATCTCCTTTGAACTACCCAACAGATTTCCATTAAATTTCCAAAATAGATGAGGTTCGGACCTATGATGGTATTTATCTATTTACTTTCACGATATAAGTTAGGGTTGAGGAGAGGGAGGGGTTGAAAAGAACTAAAACAACTCGATGACTATTGAAAGAAGGGATCAATCTAGATCAGATTTTTAACATAGATGAGGTTCGGACCTGAGATGATTTTTATCATTTCACTTTTACGTGAGAACTTGGGGAGTGGAATGGGAGAGAGATATATATGTATAGAAATAAATAACACTTAATGACTCTTGAACCATCTAAACATTCTCGATCAAATTTTCAACCTAGATGAAGTTCGAACCTGAGATGGTTTCTGTCACGTCACTTTGACGGTGAGACTTAAGAGATGGGGAGGAGAAGCGACATCTAAAAAAGAACGAAAAATAACCCGTATTAGTGGCGAATCTATAATTTTTGAAGTCGCTGAGATTAACACTGACACTGCAGATGCCGTGCCCTAAACATGGGGATGGGGAGATGATATACAAAACTCATCGAAATTGACCGATATCAAAGAGCGCTTTAGTAATACTGTAGAGTGACAGAGTAACGGAACGTATGACTATTTTCTCTCAATTTAACCCAACGAAGCGGATAATTGTTAATAATAATAATAATAATAATAATAATAATAGACAGCTACTGTGAATGTGAACACTTGTTATTATTATTATTAGTATTAGTATTATTAGTATTCGCGTACTTTTGAACTCGCACAGCGAAATTACTGCAAAATATATTTTATTTCTGTAACATTTCCTGGATTGTATGTTTTTCTAGTGGGCATTAATTTCTCTCTAGGCCATGGAATAAGTGAATTTTGTTGTGTACTTTGGTTCGTTCTAAAGATCAGGGCTATAGTAACTAATATTTGGTCTGTTATTTCAGTGGCCCGATGGTGTAGGGGTAACATAATGGCCTTATGAGTAATACAGCTTCTAACATAGGTTCAAATCCTCTTCACCCCAAAGTTATTTTATTACAAAGTGATTGTGAAGAATCCACTTATCATACTGGACAAGCAATACGTAAAAGCAAAACCTGTATCATGATAGAAACAATTTACGAATGTTGGTGGGGAAAGGGAAGAGAATTACCAGGACATTCACAAGACATCATTGATCTGCAGTATACACTTTTGTGTTATCGTTCTCAGAAGGAAACACCACTCCGTTTGTTAAACAAAGTTTGGGTAAAGCAATGGGTGGTATAGTCGTAGCGTGCTAGACTTCCAAATGGAAAGTCTTTGTACGATTCCCCATCAGGTAGTATGATTTTTGCGCATAAAATTATGTATGCAAACAGATATTCATCTTCTGATGTCGAACTTACAAATCTTCACTGGCGATAATTTGAGTAAACAATGTATGCGTTCTACATCACACACTGCAGTGATAATTATTTTTTCTATTTATATTCGTCCCCCTCTCTCGCTCCCTTGACGTTTCCCTATCCTGTCTCGGCATCCTTCACTTCCCTATCTCTCTCACTCACGCACTTCATGGTCCAAAGTTAAAACTGAGCAAGAGCTCGATATACTTGGTCTAGAGAATTAACTGTTAACTTCGGCGTCCTGTTTTACGTGTCATGGGGATAACATCTCCAGTACTGGTTATCTCTGACAGGAATACTGTTTGAAGGCAAGGGAATGGATAAAATATATTTTTATCCTCTGGGTTACCGAGTCTCAGTCGAATTACCGGGTCACTACGGATTTGAAGTCTAGACCCAGTGGTGCTCTACATCATTTGACTGACACGATGATCCGTTTAAGATCTTATCGTGTTCATTCTATCTGTGCAAATTAAGTTATATCCGGAAGAGATGAAATCAATGCTGGACGTTCGGAACAGATAAATCTGCGGAAAAGAGTAGTAAATGGTAACGCCTTTTTTTATTTGAAAACAAAATTTTATTCATACTAGTTCGACACAAAATTTTTTCCCGTCCTATAATTCAATGTGCTTTATTCACGTTGAAATTTGAAACTTGTTATATCCATCAGGAACATAAACTTTTCCTTTCGAACATTTCTAACTTTTCATTACGATACAGTTTGGACTTTCAATATAGAGTATTCCTCTTAGAAATTTAGCAGTAAAATAGCACTCTTCAATTTTCTCTTTCTTCTTTATTTTTCTTTTCGTTTCGTGTTTTATTTTTGTTCAGTTTGCATTAGTAGTATGAAATGGAGGATATGGCCAACGCTATTTACTGAATATATTATTATGTGTTTTGGATCAGTATTTCCATAAACACTACCGGATTTGCATTCGAACCACGCAGAAATAAAAGCATATGTGCTAAGCTTTTGACATTATCGTAGATGAATGTGTCTCGGAGATATACAGTTCTACTAGAAATTGAGTATGCTATCCATTATAAGAGTGACATAATGAATGTTTACAGTATGTTCTATATATTCGAATAGTTCTGAAAAATATGTAGAAACATACGTTATTTCTATATTACGGTTGGATTTCTGGAAACGGAACTTTATAGTGTTAGGTTCTTTACTTACTACGTTTGAATTCCACAGTTTTATTTTCTCCACAGTTCTTGTTTTTCTTTTTCTTCTTGAGTTGAGTTGATTTTAGTTTAGCGTCCCTTTCAGCAGCGAGGCTATATGAGACGTGGACCTACAGATTAACGTGGGATCCGAACCACACGAGCTCCTGCCGGGAATCGAACCTGGGTCTCCCAAGCCAAAGGCGCGTACGCTAACCGCTTAGCCACGGATGAGCTCTTTCATTTCTTCTTCTTCTTCCCTATCTCCCTCTCCATCGCTCGCTCTCTCTGACTCATTTTTTAATCTTTGTGTAATAGACATCCATTGGTTTCAACTTTTCATTGTTTGTGTTTCAGTTCCTCCCTACATCAACCTATGAATCTTGTTTCGTCTCGGTTTCGTTGTTACATTTTACCGAAACTAATACATGTATAGTTTGAAATTAGAATTGTGTTCATGTTGTTAGCTAATTTTACTGTAGGAGAGAAGAAAGAAGGAGAAAGGAGGGACTCTTTACCTGACACTGTTATGGGATAAGAAGGTGCATATTGGGTCTCGTAACTGCACTGCGCTAGCTGTTGCAATTTTTTTTATGCTAACTGTACATATTAGATTCTAAGCGAAGTCTTTACCCGACTACGGTAGGTCTCATAATTTTGGAGCTATGGATTTTTAAATTTCATTTTTTCATGTTTTCAGCAGCCTATAACTCTGAAAGAAGGCATTTCTCCACGCAGGTTTGTCCTACCTTGGTGTTAGGAATTACCTCCCAAACGTTTCCTATGCTTGATTCTGGAAAGAGCATGGATGGATAAGTATAGTGAAATATACATAGATGAATGGACGGCAAGTGAGTAGTATGTATGTTCCTCCACGACGCATTAATCCGGCAGGTTTCAAATCTAAACTCTCATTGATTCATGAGAAATGTCGCTAAATCGAAAAAGTGGGATTAATTTATTTATCAAGTATGGCTCAGTTGATTTTGTTGAAAGTTGAAAGTTTATATATATGTATACAAGTGCTTTGTCTGGAAAAATTCACAGCTCCCTCCGATCATTTTGCCCCCTCAAAAATCGATTCAATATGTTGAGCCCCTTTTCACCTATGATGATCTGTGAGCACAATTATGAAAAGATCAATTTTAGTTGTCACTTTAACCCTACAATAACATATATTTGTTTTCCAAAATTATATCACGTGTACGCCATGGTCAAAATTAGCCACAACCAACCATACCACACATATATTTGAGCAATTGCTAAAAGAACAACTATTGATGTAGCTTTAGCATATTTGCTAAGTGAATGAATGAGAAATCACACCTGAAAAACGCCAAACTCACTGAAGCCCCATTTGATGGCCTGTGGCGTTTCCATCTCCATTTTGAGCTAAAGTGAAATTGTTGATACTGGGTTTTATTTCATATGAATCAGTCAGCCTGTACATGGATATGAGGTTAAAATTGTCATTAGACCCATGTAAGTATCCCCTTTGAAGATAAAATTCAATATTAGTTATACCTACAATGTCGATTCAAAATGTAATAACTTCAGCTGGAAAGAGAATAACCATCAACAACATAATGTAATGCAACCCTTGTTGTAATTTCTCCCGTAGGTCCTGAGAGAGAGAATGGGGAAAAGAAGTAGAGTAGTGGTAAATTACAATGTTTGAATAAAAGTAAATTTCATCCAAGAAACACAACACAATATAATGCACATGAAAAGTAAGTTACTTGTAAGAAGTATAACTATTTCAATGCTTGAAACAAATAAGGATGAAACGAACATTGTAGTTCGTACTTCAGTCCTTGTCACTGTTTTTATTTATGAACACACAAATGTTGTCGAGATCGAATATTTTGCACAATATTTGTCCTAGTTTTAGGGTCGTCGATAAATATCTTCCATAACTAAGGTAATAAATAATGGCTGCAACATGAGAGAGACAGCCAACTGTTCCCAACCCATTTGCACAGTCGCGACAATACCTAATGGCACTTTAGATCAAGCATTTCTATATTTTGTTTTACATATGTCTTGAATGCACAAACATTTTGTATATCTTTTACATAATGTATACTAATATTACCTCTATCATCCAACATTTCATCCAAATAAAATATGGCATATTTATATTGGAAGGATTCACAAAACAATCCTTTCAAATATTTTTCGACTGTTCGTGGAAAATTCTTAAGATCCTGTGAAAAAAAAAAGTATATGTAAATGGAAGTTCTCTTCTTCTCAATTTCTTCTGTTTAACAAAGGCTGCAAAAGTGTGTTTGTTTTCTGAAGTTTTCGCAGATTTCATGATTGCATTGATTGCGGAGCGGTTTTCATCTCGTGTCACAAGTATGGAAAATTTATTGTGTAGAGAATTAGCAATTCTATAATACGGATCGATACTAGCTATCATTTCATTGTCAATTTTTTCATCCAACCGACGATATTTTTGTTCAGCATGCCATGTGTAGCTTCAACTGCCCAATGAATTCTTGTAAAAAACCTGGTATCATTTGCTTCTGCAGTGGTCAATTGTGACTTGTTGCTTTTAAATGCAGGTATAGAAACTTCATAAACTTTGTTCTCAATATATGTTTTACAGGATCTACATTTTAATCCATTGACTACTAATTTACTAATATATAACGTACAATTCTTATGTAGGTGGGGGTCTTTCCCCTCAATAAAAATCGCAACAGACGCTATTCACTGTCAGTATTCCTTTTCTTGCTACAAATTCACACAATCACAAATACTCATTGTTCCGTTTTTGTTTCAAAGGGACAAGAGTGTTCATTCCCAAATAAGTTAAATTGTTAAATATCAACAGTTTCGCTATAAGCCGAACTAGGGATGGGGCGCAACACCACAGGCCATCAAATGGTGCCTCAGTGAGTTTGACACTTCAGTTGTGATTTCTCATTCATTCACTTAGCCAAAAGCTGTTGTTTCTGGAATTGCCCCATTATAGTGTGGTATTGGTTTTGGCTAATTTTGACCATGGCGTACACATGATACAATTTTAAAAAAAAAATATATAATGTGATTGTAGGGTTAAAGCGACAACTAAAATGTATTTTCTCATAATTGTGCACGCAGTTCGTCATAGGTAAAACGGGCTCAAAATATTGAATCCAATTATTTCAGAGGAGAAAATGGTCGAGGGAAGCTGTTAATTTTTTCGGACACAGTCCTTATATATACCTATACACGAAACCATGTTTGAACAAAATCGATCTGGCCATTCTTGAGAAACAAATTAATCCCAATTTTCCGACCTAGCGCCATTTCTCATGAACCAATGAGGGTTGAGGTTTGAAACGTGAGAAATTATTGTATGTTGGGGTACCTACATACCAGGCACTTGTCGTCCCAAGATTCATCTGGGTCCATTTCACTATACTTATCCACCCATGCCCTTTTATTTTCTACAACTGCTAAATTCCAAAATTCCGTGATTTCATAATTCTGTAATGCGGACATTAAATTAACGATTTTGTAATTCAACCTATTCACCAACCGCTTATACTAGATATGATACAAAATCTAAGATTGGAAGATTTTGACCAAATACAATTACGTACACTTTGCACGAGAAGGATGAGCGCACTTCTTATTGCTGTTTTCAGGTAATCATTTCATAAGTCTAACTTCAGGTACCTTCAGAAAGCAGCAAACCAAACCTGCTGGTCCGAACATTCAAGCAAACTTCAGCAATCGCTTAACATTGTGAAGATGCGTTATTTTCTTCTATTATACAAATATATAATGAGACAGTGCGACCAAAATATCAGCACTTTTATACAAATGTATTAAACTGAAACCTATGTAAAGAATTTCCCTTCATGCATGCTACACAAGGAGAATTTCAATCTGTGCACGTGACCCTCGGGGATAACGTGTTTCTTGTCAGCGTTTTGGGGCTTTTGACTTGTTGCTCTGGAAGCGCGATCCGATTTCGAATATTCCAACTTTATACCATCTCTTTACGCCACAGAATATATTTCAAGTACGTAAATGATATGGTTTGTTGCGAGTATTGAGCAGAAACGACTATGACAAATAGCTACAAAGAAATGCACTACATAATTTGTATATTGCTGTTACACAATTCCCTTAATTTTATTTATCATTCAAATATATTATGCTGACCTTCTGAGTGAACATCTACCACAACTGAGATGTTCTATTTTAAACATAATAACTATTTATGTTTTGAAATAACTGTAAGGATATATATATATATATATATATATATATATATATATATATATATATATATATATATATATATATATATATATACTTCTGATGTATTTTAATGCAATTATTTTATATAATTGTTCTTGAACTGCCGAAAATAAAATCTTATCAGTATAAGATTTGAAAAATAAGAATCAAACTCACGACCTTACGATTTGACCTGCAACTTTAAAAAAATACAACTGGTTTTATAAGACAATGACATTCATATCTAATGCAAACAGTGTTTTTTCTCCTTTGTTTCCATTTTAGTGCCCATCCGAGAATTATCATTGACATATTGCCTTTAATTCCTCTTTTACATATGTGAATTTTCATATATGTATGAAAATCAAAATACCAAATCGAGCATTTCAAGACTTAGGATCGAAATATTGTATCATTAAATATTTCAATCAATGTAACTTTTCTCTAAAGGGTGGTCCGGAAGTGGCGTACCCCCTTTAGTTTCAACAGTATAGTGTTATTTATGGTAGAATGTCTGCATACAATTACCTTCAAGCCTTAAGATTCATAAACATTTTTCTAATCATCTATCATATAATAACATACCTGTATTCTGCCCCAGGTTCTCAAATATTTTTTCCAGAGATACCCCGGAGTCACGAGAATGAAGACACGTTCCACGGCTATTCGTAATTCCTGCGTTGTGTGATATCGAGTTTCTCACTTCTTGGTTTATGAAACCCAAGAGACCAAAGTCTGGAGTCGTCAGATCGGGAGTTCTTTAAAAAAATGAAAATGAAATGAAATCTTTAAGTTTTACGTCCAACGTTTATGTCGGTTAGACTGAAGGAGACGGTGATTACGATAAATGAATGAGCACGGTGTTTGTCCACCACAAAGTCCACACGGCGCGAGCGGGGATCGAAACAGGGACCCCAAGCACCGTACCTGAACGCTCGATCACTGAGCCACCGCGCCCCCTCGGGAGTTCTTAGAGGCCTGGCAAAGAAGCTGGTGAGGATGTACAAACTCTTCCAATCCAGTGGCCAGGAAACGTCTGATTTCGGTAATTACGCACGTGGTTCGCAAAGTGCACTGGTACTCCATCCTGCAGTATCACAAAAGTGTCTTTGAAACCATTTTCTTCCAGTTGAGACACCAACCACTCATTAACATCTCCAGGTAAGTATGTCCATTAACATTGTATTCGAAGAAGTAAGGCTCAACAATGTGGGTTGCACTCATTCCAACCAGCACCATCATGTGTGGTGGGTTTCTCTTTATCTCTTTGTAGAACCGTGGGAATTATATACACCACATTGCTGTTTATTCACATACATTGGACGGTAAAAATTCAATTTTAGATCATTTATCTTGTACTTCATCATGGTGGTCCGTCCAATACCAAGCTTCGAACTCGAATTTTGTGTTGATTTTGAAGGTGGCCTCTACGCTGATGTCTCCACTTTACGCACGTCTCGCTCTGTTTTATCGGTCGACCGCCTTGTGGTAAATTTCGCTTTAACATTTCCCATGGTGTCACCAGTGAAACGCCTTTCGTGAAGCCAAACCGCAAAAACTAACCTTTGTTCAATGCTATATGCACTTTCATCACACAATGTTGGTTACTCCAAATTTACTGCAAATAACTATTACCAAGAAGAAAACCAATGAACATGGATATGTTGCCACAAAATGCCAAACAATGTTACGAACCAATGTGGGTAATACCTAAAACGTCAGAAAACACCAATTACGGGTACGCCCACCTCCGGACCAAGCTGTACACTTAATACCATTCCAACATGCCTTATTGTATATAAAAGAAACTGGGGCATGAATCATGCTGCGGCAAGTCCTTCCGTAACCAAGTGCTTGAAAAAGGTAATAGCACAACGAGCAAAATAAACTTTGGATATTGTCAAAGTTTACTCTGAACTGTTTCTTCTAGTTGTAAATAAAACTCACCTTGGCCCAGGATTCCTTCTATTTCTATATTCTGCTATTAATTGCATATGCATATTCGCCCATTGCATTAGAGTAAAGAATATAAGCTTGGGATGTAGAGTTTAACATTACGTTTGTATTAAGACTACAATGTGGCACATGCTTTTTACATGGTGTCTGTACTTATGCAATGATAAGTAACCTGCTTACCTATTCTGATATCGCTTTCCCAGAATAATTTCTAGGGGTGCCAACAGAGTTTTGAATGAGAAACTTATTAACATCTTGAATTCTCACTATTCTGCAGAAGTTTAGCATAGAGACTCGAGACTGTGTCCATTATCTTGCTTCTAGCAACTTTTAAATGATAGACTTTTTCATTCTGATTTCCATTTGAAAAAATAGTTGGGCCTTCCTGGGACCTCCGAAGGACCCTGTGGGAAATGCTTTTACCCGGATAGGGCCACCTTTAAATGATGGAGTACGTGCTGTTCGTCTTTGGCATCTGTTTCACCGTTTCAAACTTTTAGTGGCGCAACGGATTTTATGGATACTATGCTTCTTTATTTTTTTATTTTTTAGATACAAAGTCTACATGCCGTAAGCGTCGATGGATTACTGATGATACGTATAATAGCGACGATACGCGGTAGCCCCACTTCTGTTTTGAAATATATACTACCAGTGGCCGAGACGCGACGAAACACGAACGAACCGCAAAGTTACTTACCAAAAATATGTTAAATCGTCTATATGCGTGATTTGTTTATATTCAGGTTAGTGTAAGAAACATTAAAAAGTACCCCAGGCTGGGTACGAACTATCAACCTTATGATAACTAGAGTATTCCATCGGCGCCACGGAGACGATCAGAAACCTCGCATGTGAGGAATAAATAATTGAAGTCTTAATTTCAACCACGAGACAAAACAATATATCTCAACTTCTATTAGGTGGTTCTGTAAACAGTTTCATGTTTATTGCATTCTGGTAGGGTACTAGCTAAGTGGGAAATTTGAGCAAAATTGCCGAAGGACACCTTCGGAACCTCTCCCCCTTAGTACAATTTTAACATGTTTTATTTCATTTAAAGAACAATACCAACATCTATACAATTTCTTCTCGACTGCGGATGTTGGTTTGATACATATATTAGCTGAAGAGGTCATTTGTTGTCACGGTGAGAAATAAACATGATTAAAAAACTGATCTTGAAGTGTGTAGAAACTACTTTCCAAAGTTATTAGAAACACTTTGCCGGCCCCGAAAACTATGAATTCGAAAAATATTATAGTATTTTTGGACATTTTATTTTTCACCTCTCCCAGCCTCTCATCCTCTGAAGATAGGGGTGAATTTGAACTTAAACGAAATTTGGGGCATCACTGTTCATCTCAACGACCCGCACGACTATGGATAACACACTAAGATCAGTCGGTTTACATAATTGTTTCATGTCACTCCTCTCTACCTGCATCTCTTGAGGTATCTTACTACAACAATATTGCTATCTTAGATTGAAAGTAAGCTGTCTGTCGCATATGGTAAAAGTTGCTCCGGATCCTGTTACACTGTAATCTGCAGTTATACGTTTAAACGTCGCACTATATGTCATTGGAAGTCATTTGAGTCATTTTATGTTTTATCAGTTTTCACCCCACACCAATATAAGCGTTTATTCTACATACATATCAACCTCTTCACAGCAACCTAGGGTATTAATGGGAGCTAGATGTAGATACTTAACAGGTATAGGAACTGTCCACACTCAACTTAGGTACTTCGAAATCTATGGATTCGATACTTGTTCAGTCGTTTGTTTTATTCCAAAACTATGGATTCGATATTTGTTCAGTCGTTTTTGTTATCTTTTCGTGTCACTATTCCTCCAAATGCATGGAGACTAATGGGTTGGGCTTAGACATAAAAGGCGCCAGACGTTTTGATATTTACCTCCGTGAGCCGGAAACTCTTTACTCTGCACTAATATAAGATATTTTACATCATTTTATATGTTACTTCCTATGAATCTTCTTACTACTCTTCATTTCAGCTTTATGGACACCTGGGGTCAAGCAATTATATCTTCGAGCCCAGGAAAGGTAGATAATAAGATTTGCATCACTTTACTCACTAGACTGTTTACATTAACAGGTTATTTGCTTGTAACACTCCGTTTAATACTTTAGGTTATAAAATAAAGGATGTATTTAAAAATGTATTCTTTTGCAAAACATTAGTTTCCTTCAAGTTTAAAGAAAATATCTCAGTTTTTTTTTAAATACAATAATGAATTTTCGTGAGTATGAACGAAAGTATACTAAACGAAAATGCTCCGGTATCTTTACAATGAATCTTATAGTTAATTTGAACTAATTATTTTGTTACATTTTCCGATCTCTGTACGTTATTAGCGAATAACGGAGAGCACTGAAGTACTCTACTTTAAATGGCAATATCATTAACGTATACAGTTTTATTTCAGATACAGGCAAATTAAAATATGAAAACGTTCATAGCTCAAATGCAAAATATCCGTTACCAGTTAACGTTTTGATGCTGTAAAGTTATGATTCGACACTAACATCGGTATTTTTCGATTTCGATATTTTTACATCCCTACGTAACAACCTTGCGTGCTAATGGTGGCTTAATTAGAGTTAAGAGGAATTACAAGTGGCACTCTTTACCTACTAATGCCACTTTCAATTTCGACACCGAATCATAGTATGGACCCCGAAACTATGTATTCGATACGAATATCGATCACTTTTTAGCATTTTTGTGTGCATCCTATTACCCATAGCTAATTTGACAGTAATGTTTTTCACACAGTACTTACTCTAGACATGTCAGACTTATGCTGGAACAAACACACACATCGACTTATATATATATATATATATATATATATATATATATATATATATATATATATACTAGCAGCGTTCACCCCGCTTCGCTGGGGTCACCCCGGAACGCAATAAACTTTGTTACTTAGATAATTTTTACTTTTTCGCTTTCAAGTGATATGATAAAAACCATAGAAGATTGCAGTAAATGTTAACATTATATCGCCTGTCATTTATGTTAACCCGCCGAGTGACACGGTCATGTGGGTTGCATATAAATACGGTTAGATTTAGCTATGATGAGCTAACAAAGGATTTCTACGTTATGGACACTTGAATGGTCAATTATCTCAAGACACTGGTAATTGAAAATTAAAGTGATATGATAAAAACCATCTAGGGTCCAAATCTTAATAACCCCCCAAAAATGAAAGAAATTGGTTCAGCCGTATTAGCGTGATGAGCTAACAAAGGATTTGTACGTTCTCTTTTATATATATAGATAAAAGAGATGGAGGAATCGAAAGGCATTTCCAGTTTCTTATGAAAACATAATAATCTTTAACTGAAACTCTATGTAATAAAAACGTTTTGACATCCTTCATAAGGACAATTTGAGTCTTTTGACGCGACCTTTGGGGATCAGGAATTTCTTGTGAGGGTTTCGGGGCTTTAGATATGTTTTTCTAGATCCACGATCCTCCTCTGCATATCCAATGTTGATATCCTCTCTTTACGCATCGGAATATATTTCAAGAAAGTAAGTGACATGTCGCAATGTGAATATTGAGAAGTAACATCTGTGTGGCAAACAGCTGTAAAGAAACACACCTATTAACTTGTGTATTGTTATCACACGATTCTCTTAATTTGTATTTAAGATTCACGTATATTATATGTTCTGTTAAAACTTGCCACAACACAGATGTTATACTATAAACATAGCGATTATTTATGTTCTGAAACTATTACATGGATATCTAAAACACTGATGTATTTGAAAGTAATTATCTGATATAATTTTTCATACAGATTGCAGAAAGTAAAATTTTATAGAAAAGAGTATAATAAGTATTTACCCAAATGGGAATGGAATTGACTAACTTACGATTTGACCTCCAACGGTTTACCACTGAGCTAAAATGACCACTCTGGAATCAGTCGCTAATGTTTTTGATGATCCTTAGCTCTTCGAAGCTCATAATTACACAGTGTTTTATTGGGAAACGAGTATATGACAGTACAACACCTCGTAAGTAACACGATTTCTCACCGGGGACATGGAAAATTTACACGCTTAACCGCACATTTGTCTATAGTGAGCCAATGCCCTCAGACGAATACTTGATTAGGAAAGCGGCAACTATATTGGTAGGTAGCTCATACAACCCATACGCCGAAGGGTCTTTCGAGGCTACAGTTTTATAAGTGCTTGCATATAACGCATTAAATTCATCCTTTTAAACTAAGCAAAAACTATTTCCTTGGTCTGTAATTCTCTCTTTGAGTGATTCACACATAGCAATTGAATTGTCTAAAATGGCCTTAGCTTCCATAGGTGTCCAAGTGTTTCTTAATGGGACAAAGATTAACCAATGACTTAATACTTAAATCATAACTCATATAGAAGCATAACGTTAGCTTTTGTGAAGGCGGCCGAAATCGTTTATATACCGTAAGCTAAGCAAAGACTTCCTAAATTGTTTCTGCTTCTCCCTGGGATGTTTATTCGTTGACACGCTTGTTAGCTCCGTATGTGCTCCCTAATAATTTACCCATGCAGGAAAGTAATATTGTTCATTTGTCTTAACAAAAGTGCGAATGTATCCTAGAGGGCCCACACATAGTGGGAAATTACGAGCTTGATCATGATCGATGGGAATCATTAGATGTGGAAGAACTAGTTCTTCTCTTGTCCCATTATTCGCAATAAACCTCGATCGAGTATTTTATATGGTTACACCTATAAACTTATTGGGTTGTTCTCTTTTTTTTTTTTTTGCGTCATTCTACTTATTTACAGGTTGTCTTATTGTGCCTTCAGAACATCACTTTCATACTTAAGTGCACCAAACTTACTGACACTGTTGCCTTCTCTTTCGCGTTATGCTTTTATAGCTTCCGTCTGGTATTTTATTACAGTCCATTTTAGTAGCTTTTTGTTTCTTCTAGCACTGATTCTCTGTTTCATTGTATCTCAATAGTATGGACAAGACAATGGAACGTCTGTCCTTAGTAGGATCTTCAGGTTGTAATTATCTGTGGTTGTAGCCACCATATGACCCTTCCAAACCATTACGTCATGAACTCCATTAATAGAATTACGACCACTTTTGGTTACTTAGGTGCAAGGATTTATCCAATATGTGCAATTTAAGGAATTACCCCTTTTGTTTTAATAGGTGCTTCCTTCGGTTTTGACCAAGATTCACCTTCCATTTGTCAAAGTATAGACATCCAAAGTAATTGGTATAAGGTCTTATTGCCTACTTTAACACTGGTCGAAACTGGATTCGGAAAATGTATTAACTTTTATAAATACTGGCCTTCAAATAAAAGAATTCCTTTGCAGTCGACAAGTATTTCCCAGATTATCAACTCTTTCGAGATGTTTCGTATTGCTATTTGTACAATATTTATTAAGAAAATTAATACCAAGTATACGCTAATAATAAGGAGATCCTATTTCTAACATTGCAACATAAAAAATCTTCCCCTTTTGACGTCTGATTTCTCCTTAAATTTACAGTGTTCGGAAGGGACATCTGAAATACTAAATCCAGAAACGTGACCTTACATTCAGTACAGATAGGGAAACTGTTTGTAAGCTTACTTTTGCTCCAAGTTCACTACAACCGTTGTTTGCCTCTCAAGGTACCAAATTTTAACTGTAGGCAAACCTATCCGAAGACTCGAATCTAGTTCCACTGGGTATTGGAACAGGGATGAGTAGAACATATTTCACCCTCTCTTCTACTAGTTGATTCTCATCACTTGAGTAAACAATATGTGGCTAGATACTCTTGGCATAAATATTGTATGAGAGAGTTCTGGGTATGAGTCCTCATTCTTTTGGATTCAGTGGTGTCCCTTGCGGTGTACCGTGGCTTGCCAGGTCCGATCTTGAATTACTTGCGGTGCATCAAGTGAGTCATGTTCGTTGCATTTCTCTTCAAACGTCATTGTTACGGATGTTGGACTCTATCTCTCTACCGTGTCTTCCGGTATCCCTGAATTCATATTTGGTGCTCGCTCTGGTGGTTTTGTATCTATGGAATGTATCTCTTAATATATGGTTCTCCAATAGTGGTTGATCCATACCAATGGGTCACTTTATCTCAGAAAGACACGGAGGTTTGATTGTAGTCAATGATCCTGTCTGTAAATTATATTGTCCTACTCTTTGTCTGTCGAGGTGCAAAATAGACATGTTTGTCTCCTTCTCCGTATTCGCATTCATGCTTTTTCCATAATCCCACCTAAGGGATATGTAATTAATCCTCGTAGCCCCAAGGGGGTTGCACGTGCACCCCAACTTCAATTTTTTATGCACAATTCTTTTGTGTGTTTTAGCAGAAATGCGTGCATTTAGGACATTCCTTTTGTAAGTGTCACGTTTCTTTCAGAAAACTTTCAGAAAATGTCAGCAAATAATTAGATGTGGAATATTTAGTTTGGTAGTGGGGTGCAGTTGCATCCCCCGTTGGTGCTTAACGTTTGTTGTTTTTACATCTTCACTTTTGAGATTTCTGAATTGCAAACACTGATTGCTGTGCTGGTTTTGTGAACGCTATAGTAATGCTTGGCGATAGTGTTTTGTTCGACTTTGATCAAAGTTCAATTGTTTTAACCATATATGTTACTGCTGTGTAATATGTTTTTTTGTCTTTAGCCGCATTTGACGCAGTTGTATTCGTTTGCTGTTTGTGCTCAGTGCTGAAGGTTAGTACTTGACTTTGAACTGTGCTTTGTGATGTCTGAGAAACGAAAACGAAACACAGTTGCTTCAACTTCTCGTGCATCGGGTTGTAGTCTCCAGTGTTTGCACTTTCAGAATCAGATACTGAAGAAGACCATTTGCAAAGTGAAGAAGAATGTGCTGACATGCTTTGTGGATGATCTAGTGACAGTGAAGGTGAAAATACAGCCCATATTAGCAGTTTTATGACAGCAAAATCTGGTGAGAAGTTGTGTCGGGAGCCGTTTACACAGAGAAGATATAAAGCGCATAACGTATTACACCAGAAACGTGGCCTTACACAACACAGTGCTTCCGTGACTCAAATGGACGAACCATTCAAGCTTTTTATTTCAGATCAAATTATTGATATTATTGTGATTAAGACAAACAGAGAGGCAGTTTCAGTATTTGATAAATGGAACGAACATCACCCTGAAAACATTCGTACCTGGCAACCAACAGAGAGGATAGGAATAACAACTTACATTTGTTTGTTGATTACTCCAGGAGCTTTGAAAGTTAACAATGAAGCAGTCAAAATGTTGTGGACGAGTGATCTTGCATATTATCGACAGATATTTCGACCGACAATGTCAAAGAACAGATATGTAGCTTTGGCATCTTTCCTTTGATTTGACAATTTAGAAACAAGGGAAGAACGACGAGCTGTAGACAAAACAGCTCTCGTAAAGGATTTTTTTTAAATATTTGCTGAGAATTGCGGTAAAAACATGAATCCGGGACCACGTCTGTGTGTTGATGAACAACTTGTAGGGTTTAGAGGGATGGCTCCGGTAAGAGTGTATATGAAGAATAAGCCACATAAATATGGCCTAAAACACTCGGTGCTTCCTGAAAACGTAATCCCGTATGTCCACAATATACAACTTTATGCTGGGAAGATAGAAGAGAAGGCAGAGAAAGATCAAGGGGAACGAGTAGTTCTAAACCTTGTAAGCCATCTGCAAGGTGGTTATGGCATAACAACAGATAATTTCTTCACAAGCAAGCAATTGGCCGATATCCTATTGGAGAAGAACCTCACATTGTGTGGGACCATAAGAAAGAGCAAAACAGACATTCCGTCGGAGTTTTTAACAAACACACGACGAGAAATATACTCAAATGTATTTGGCTTCACTGAGAAACATACAGTTGTGTCGTATGTACCAGCCAAGAATCGAACTGTTGTTCTTCTATCAACGGAACATCACGACGCGACGATATCTAAAGGTTTAGAAAGGAAGCCCGAAATAATCCTCCATTACAATGATACCAAGGGAGGCGTCGATACAATCGACAAAATGTGCAAAGAATTTTCTATCAAAATAAAAACCAAGCGATGGCCTGTGGCAATATTCTCCAATATGTTAGAAATTGGCCCTATAAATGCTTTCACAGTTTGGGTGGCAAAATTCCCCGAGTCGGAGATACAGAGAAAGGACAGAATATTTCTCTTGTCGTTAGGGAAAATGTTGCTTTTGCCTCAAATTGAAAAACGGAAACAAAATCCTGTGAGTCTCAATTATACAGTGTTGAGCTTCATGAAATACTTGGATCCAACTGTACAAATAAAGAGGTCTGGAGTATAGGACATTCCAAGAACGTCTGCTACACAGGGGATATGTCACTTGTGCCCGAAAAAGAAAGACAAAAAAGTCCGCAAAACATGTAAAAAAATGCATGAAGTTTGTTTGCACAGAACGCAGTACTGTGGTATCGAAAAAAAAACTTGCAACACATGTACGGAGGGTGAAGAAAGATGTACGTAATTCTTCAGAAAGACAACCAACTTATTAATGACTCAAATTATAAGTTGTTTTCATTAGTTGTGTATTATAACTAAAGACATAGGTGCAATTTTACCAATCAAGGAACATGTTTGCAAACTCTGAATTCAATCAAGTTTCAAGCAAAGCAACATCATTGTATTGGTATTGATATTCCAAGTGAAACAGTCAATTCGAGATGAATAACATGGTAAAACAGTCAATATTTTCTCCGGTTCCTTTTTCTGTGAACAAGGGTCAGATTTATAGTACTCTGTATTAGCCATTGTACAAAGGAATCACAGGAGAAAGTTGTGTGTCTGCCTTTGTATAAAACGAAACACAGAAAAAAATGTTGACAATTTTACCAGGTTATTCAACGACACAAAAGTTCCAAGAGAGTAAGTACGCATTTAAATACAATAGATGACAAGGTTTATGTCAACCTTGTTGGAGAATACAATTACCTAAATACAATAAAAAGATACTAAATATGTTAAATAATTGTGTTTGTAAATTACAAATAAAAATATGGGCATATGTCGGACAGAAAGGGGCCAGAATTTTTTGCCTAAAAAATGTTATTTTTAAAGCAAATATTGGCTAATTTTGGTTAGATTTCGTTAGTTGAGGTTATTTATGTTAGTTTGAGTGGATTAGGTTTGTTAAGATAAGGTTAGGTTAGGTTACGTTTGTTTTACCAAAGACATTCTTCACCATTGACATGATATTCGCAACGAAATATGTACGTATTTTAAAACCTTAAGTTATTTTTAATTACATATAACACTTTCCGAATTGAGTTTTCAACAATTGTACTTCACAAATCAATTACCCTTCCATGATATGAACTCATTCTTTCTGTAAACATTCTGTTTTTTACTAGTTTTGGTCCCCTTCTGTCCGACATAATCCAAAATATAAAGCTTGGGCACTGCGTTAAATAAGAAATAAATATTTTAATATGGGTACGCTTGCACCCCACCTTGGTACTTAACGTAACATTTTAACCTTGGGGTACGAGGGTTAATTCCTTGATCTTCTCTTCCCCACCTTCATTCTAACTTCCTTTTAAGTGCCAATTCTTTACCAAACTCATATCTATGCAAATATATAGCTTTAAGATAAAAACCGGTTGTAACTCCTACCGAAAGCATTAGATGTAGAGGGTCAGATTAATCTGTATTGTTTTCGGATTTGAAATTTAGTATTTATTTGTGCTTTCTGTCGTCAAATTTCACAATAGGTACATCTCAACGTGGTATTAAATTTCTTAAGACTACACTAAGCTAAATTTGCGCCGATAGTGTTTTCCGCTCTTTCATTTATTTTTCTGTGAATGTTATCCAATAAAGTTCTAATACTAGGGTCGTTAGTTAATTTCTTTAAGGTTTATACCCCTGTTCATTAATACTGGTATTCATTACTGATTCTGTATCAAAGGTAATAAAATTGTATCCAAAGAGGGATCGGTGAAACTCATATGTGTCATCGTCTAAAAATGTACCAGAACTGAATGCTTTATGTTACACTGACAAAACATAGTTTGGTTTCTAACCGAAATATGCCAGCTGCAAACAATATAGTGATATAACACTCGATGATATTCCAGTAATGAGTTCAAGTTGGTATCCCATTTTAACTGTTCTCCGTATTCCTGAAACAGCAACTTTCTTCATGGTAATACTGCATGGTATATGACTTTCTGCAAAATCCACTTCCAGGAATGGAGTAATATACCCAGGATCCAGCTAGAACAAATTGGGCTGAATTGGGAAGTGCGTGTCGTGGAGAGGTACATGAGGGTGATGACCACATTCAGTATGTTAGATGACGACCTGCTGAAATATCCTACGTTACTAACAAATTAAATATATTCTAATGAAAACAAATCTGCGTCTGTATGCTTAACATTTTCCGGAATGCATATTATAATTATAATACTTTACTTATTGCATGTTGTGTAACGTGTTAATGAGAGTACTTGTAGTAGAAATAAACTATACTGAATCTAGTTAAGTAAATTAAGTAGTCTTTCATTTGTTTATTTCTTGGATATTTTAAAGTAAACACACGTCTTACTTTCATTACATTAATCTGGTCATTTAACTTTGCATCTATCGTTGTTCCCCTCATCAGATTCGCAATGGATCCGTTTGTTTTGAATTCTTGGCTAATTTAGTAAATGATAAAATTTTTAACTGACTCATTCCAAGGAAAAAAGGTTAAATCAAAAAATGCTATTCTACAAATCTTTTTTGTGTTTTTGAGGTGTTTTGCTGGTAAGAGTTAGTTGACATCAGTAATTATAATTACTTTTAAGTATAATATTATATATAATACAAAAAATAAATTATAATTATTGTTTATTAGCATTTTAAGTGACCTACCTCTTTTTGACCACTATTAAATCTGACTTATCTGTTTTGCTCATTCGTAAATTTGACTTATCTTGTTATTATTTCCGACAAATATGATTTAACTCTTTCTGATCATTATTTTTGTCATTGATTAACCCAGGAAATGAAACAAAATTGTTATTATTTACTAATTTTTATTGAAACCAAGTTAAGGAGTTGCTACAGTAATAAGGATATGACATCAAGTATCATTGTAACTTATGTAATATGCAACTAAATATTCATACATGGAAACAAAGAGCTTTACCAATCACTAAACATAAGACTTTAAAAAACTTACTGACTGGTACTCCTCATCACTGAGGCCTGTTATTATTGAAACACAAATGAGTTGCTACAATAATAAGCATCTACTACTATGACTAATATGAAAATAAATATTAACATCATGAAAACAATGAAGGCGTTGCATCAGTGGCTAAACATCAGACATTAAAATTCTTGACAAGATAGCCCTCATCACTCATAAATGACTGTAAATCACAATCTTCAACTTGAGAATCTGTTAACAAATTTTGATAGAAATTGTGAAATATAGGATAATTTAAATGGTAGCAGGGAGAGAAGATCATTCCTTTTCTTTTCCGAAATTGGCTTGGGTCCCTCACAACAATTCTTAATTCTTTTTTCAAGATAACCATCTAGTGTGATACCATACAAAGTGTTCCCCTTCCTCGTTCTTCTTGTGGACTACTAGTGACTCCTTGAAAATTGCAGAAAAGAGAGTCATTCTTTTCCACTTCAACCACCGTAAATGGCTTCTTAATAGGTGCAGTCTATATGAGCTGATACCAGCCCCTTGGGTGGAAAATTTGATAATCAGTTTTTATTTTTCAGTTTCCTCTCAATCTCTTAGCGATCATAATCGTATTCTGAAATGAATGTCCTGATATCATGGATTTATGGTCTACGGTTTCCAAATGTTAGATGTGTTGTAGTTCAGTGGATAACGTAGCACAATGTAGTTTCTAATGTAGGATAACTACCATAATGTAATTCTTAACTTGACCATCTCATGTATCACTCTAAAATGTTACATGCTTCACATCAGGAGACAGGTTACATAAATGCTTGGAAATTAATGATGATATTTCATTTGCGCCTTTTGCAGCAACACGTTCATGTCACATGCAGCAGGTAACTACTTTGGTATTACAATCATTAATAGTTAAATTATAAGTCCATAGCTGTGTTTTGTAAAACGAAACATTTGTTTGCTAATTTGGTGTCGGAAGACACTGCTACAAATCCAATGCAAATACTTTCATTGACGTGTCACTTTTTGTCGGTTCTTTATCAAACCTCTGGCCTCATACGCCTTATCTGCTTCAACTTTATGCTGAGTAAATTTTTCTTCCAAGCCTGTGTGATTCTTCATATGTTCCTTCAAGACTTTCAGTTTTATGTCAAACATGTCACGCTTGTGACATACATCAAACTTTGGCTTTTTAAACGATAAATTTAAAATTGTTTCATATGCCTGTGGCTTTTTAAACGATTTCAAATATGTTTCATAAGCAGTCTTGCTTATTGGATGTACTGCAGGTTCATAATATAGTCTGTACATTGAAGTGACTGCTAAATTAGGAGGTATCAATTTCTTTTGTGAATGTTTTCTAGAATAATGACTTTCATAGGATGGGTAGGACATAATGTGATTTCTGGCCATTTCCTTATTCTTATCAGACAGATTATTTGCTGAGGATGACCTACCTCTCATATCTGTTCTTGTTGTGGAAGAAATAGAACCCTGTTTCTTGGCGAGCACTACTTCAATTAAAGAATTAGTCTCTCCAAGAACTGTTATTAAACAACCTTTCCACAGAACCGTATTTCTTCCATGTACATTCAAAGTATGAGATTTAGTGAGTAATCTGTACTTACGTCTGTCTTCTTCCACCTATGTAAGTAGCTTCTTCTCTTGTTCTGATTAGGCTGGACAAATAAGCTATCCTTTTGTCATGGTCATTCAATGCCCAGCATTCTTCAAACACTTTCATACTTTCACCGTTACTTATTTTATCTTTACACTTCGTTCTACATTGTGGTAAGGGAACAATTTTTCATTCTGGTCTCAATTTCCTGCTAGCAATTTTGTATTCCATACCAGTATTTCTAACGTTCATTTCTGACAGCCCTGCTATGTCATTTGACAATATATTTTGGTAATGAGCACCACTGAATGAATCTTTGTCAGATGCCCCTTTTCTTAGTACAGATGGTTCATAACTGTCAGCATGTTCAAGATATGACTCAAAGATAAAATTTTCAGTGCTTTCTTCATCATTCTCTGAGGTTATCAGATGTGAACTCTGAAATGAAGTGGTTAAAAAATGTATTATTGTCAGTATTATTAAATTATAATAAATTATTCAAAACTATAAACTTATTTAAATACAAACTTGGAAACAGTGAAGCAACTACGTATTCAAGCGTCACATAAAAGTAAGTAATTTTATGTTTCAAATAATAGTGGTATTCTTCTGAACAACTGAGAAATTTCACCGGGAAAATAATAATTTTAATGATAATTTTAGCAACAAATACAAGTAACTGACCTGGCCAGTACTATTTAGAGTTGTTTGAAGAATAACGTGCCAGGAACCTACGTAGGGATTTAAACAAAAACAAGTACGTGTTCAAGATGTAACTAAATCTCGTTAATGTTATGTATCGGGTCTTATTAGTTCTCTTCAGGAAATGACATCAGAAAATAAATCTTTATGACAAATATAAACGCATACCTGGAATAAGATGTCTCTCAGACTGCAACTCATTGTACTAAGCAGAACAACTATTAATCTCCTATTCAGTTAGTCACTCCAGAAATTTTTACAACTTCATTTACAACAGGAATCAGTTCAGAGTACTCTGCATCCTCTGTACTAACAGAAATGCTAGCGTTAACTTCCTTAGATATTCTTTCGGACAGAGTTTCAGAATCATCGTCTTTTCTCAACATTTCCAGAATTCTATGAGGTCGCGAAGACATTGTTTTTTTATCACGTAACAAACCTCAAAACAATATTCTTGGTTGCAGACGTCTTTTACAGAATATACACTTTTCTGTACGTTTCCCTCAATACGAAATATATTTTCGTTGGTAACACTGTATTACATTATTGAAAGTTGAATCTTAAAAGATTTTCACTGTTGGAATGTTGCCAAACTTTGCAGGGAAAGTAGCCTTAGAACATAAATAATATTCACTACATAGTAATAAATACTATACTGGGTAAAGGACTTAACCAATTTTTCACATTGAAAGCGGCCATTTACTTACTGTGCAAAATAAGATAAGTGCACTTGATTTTTCCCAAAGCAAAATGACACCCTCAGACTTAGGTGGTTAATGACTTAACACTTTTCGCACGTAATCTTACGAGCTAGTGTCTTGAAAACTCTCTGAGAATATGCGGAATAGAAAGCTGAATATTTTGATACCAAATTCTCATTTTCGAAAAATGTTGACTTATCGTGTTTTTCCCTGGGATAAATGAAGTCTAAATTTCAATACCAAAAATATTTTACCAAACTAAAGCATACATTAAATTATATCAATGGTTTATATATCATTATTATGTACTCTTTTATATAGGCAGGAGTATTGTCTCCAGTGGAAATACCAGTGTTCGAACCGGATAACGCAGCAATCGCTTTATTAATATACACCAATGTACTAACGAAAGTTTCCTATGACGTTGTTCAAGAAGACGCCAGAAGACTGCCTATTAAATCTCGACTTTGTAAGTTTCCTGAGGAAACAGAAGGACTATGGGCGTTTAGATATTACACTTACAAAGCCTGTACTTCTCAGTGTAGAACAGAAAGAAAAATGAAGCTTTGCAACTGTACAGACCAAATAATTGGATACAATACAGGTAAAGTTCTAGTTCTAGTATCTCATTAGACACTTCAATATGATAATTGCACGGATAGTAAGATAAATTACATAGACTATGTTATTGGGAAGTTATTCTATATATAAATTACACGTATATTGCAGTTTACACACAGGACAATGCTTAGTGTTGTTTGAAGTATATATTAATGAGCTACAAAAGTTTGCTTCATATAGAATGACACGTACAACAACCCACGCAAATAGATAACACTTAGCATACGGCCAGTTTGATAGAGCAATGAGAGGCGTATATATGGTATGGAAAATCACTTTGTTATGCTTATAATTTTATTACAAAGGTAACCAAGAAATTTCTGTCTCTTTGTATGGAGGTCTTTGTTGAATTGGGCCTCACATCTTAAATTTAATGTGAATGGAGATATGGCGAAGGTCAGTTGTTGGTGTGCGTATACCTAACATATAACCTGGTTGTAGCAGTTCAGTTACACCGTCAACTTGCAAAAGGAGAAACTGAACATGGTCCTTCGCCGTGAGTCATAAGGGCGCGTATGCTGTATGAGTTCAAACTGGGCTCAAACGCCACTGCAGCGTAGCAGAAGATTAGGGTGGTGTGACACCGCGGACAGTGGAGGAATGATTTAACAAGTTTGAGGACGATGACGAAACACTCGAAGACGCACACATGTACAAGACCAACACACTTACAAAATAAAGATCTTGAAGCGCGAGTTGAGGCTAACAATGACCTGAGATGTTAGGAATTGGAACTACAATTCAATGTGAGTGGAGAAACCATTCGGCAGCTCCAACATCAACATGGGAGCTCTACAAGTTGGGTCGATGTGTCCCACATGATTTGATTCCAGTCCAGAGAACAACGTGACCAGAGACCTGTGTTTCTTTGCTGTCTCGTCTCAGGAAGGAAACATTTCTGTACAAGGTTTTGGCATGTGATGAGAAGTAAATCCTGCACAAACCTCCACGGCGCCGTCATTATTGGTTAGCATCCCGTGAACCGGTTTCCAAAGAGTCGAAAACAGCACTGTACCAGAAAAAAGTCCTCCTGTGTGTCTTGTGCACTGCTTGTGGCATCATGCACCAGCTGAGCAGAGCATCAATGGAACTGTGTACTGTCAGCACTTGAGGCGTGTCGAATAAAAATTTAAAAGTCGGCACCAGCATTCTTGAATCGCAAAGGGGCCCTCCTATAACAGAACAACGCTAAGCCTCACATTGGTCAGGATATCTTTCTACGCCTTGGGTATGGAATAATATTCCATCCAAAATTCTACCCTGAAATTGAACCTTCCGATTATAAACTGTTCCATTCCCTGAGAAATCACGTTAAAGGACGCAAGTTCAAATTCCTAGTAAAGGTTCAAAATTCACTTGATATCTTCTTTGCTTCACGGCCTACCAAGGTCTACCGCGATGGAATGCATGATAGTCTTATTAGTTCCTATTAAATTAACTTGTACTCTAATCAAACTTTCTTTTCTACTGTTATAATTAATAAATATTTTAACGAAAGGCTAATTTTATGAATATCTCTTCCAACTTCAATCATAACTTCAATTCAAATCTTAGTGGTGATGATGGTGATCCCCCACCTCCATTCTCCTTCTCAAACTTCTTATCTTCAAGACCGAGGATGGGATGTCAGGAACTATATAAGGAACGGGTACGGCTAGAGATCGGTTCAGTCTCTAGTCCACGACGCGCTAGAAAGACGTTTCCAGCACACTAGTAGTCGAAGCAGCAACGCAGCCAACAACTAATCCCAGATGCAGGAAAAACTTGGAAATTTTCAGAAAGGCGACTTCATGTTTAGACAGTTCTGAGAGTGAGCACACTATATCATCTTAGAATACATTCGAGTCCGAACTTTTCTTTTACGTTTTTCACTGTTTTATGACTTTTCCCTTTACAATATACTTGAAAGTCGAACGAAACAATTTCGAGACTTAGAATTCCTGAACCGAATGACGGTACCATACATGTTCAACATTGAATATATTTTTTAAAAAAATTGGTGGGGTGGTCAAAATATTTTTAAAGTTTTACAGATTGTAAATACTATCTAGCTGTAAATCTGCATTTTTCCATGATCTTTGATGCTCATTTTCTTTTATGAGTGTGTGTGTCGAACATTTCAAGAAAAATCTAGAAAAGCTATTGGTACACGCCGCTGCTTCTTGATTAAAAAATTCGTTATATCCACCGGTAAAACATTTTAGGGACCTGAAAATGATGGCAATAATATCAAAAAGAAATAAACGTGATAACAAACAGTTTATTGAACAGTTTTCCCACCATTTTAGGGCCCCTGTAATTAATCCATTGTCAGAGTTCACAATTTTCCTTTCTTTTGCAACCCTTCCCCTTCTGTCGTTCTTCGGCTACTTCGATTCTGCCCATTCCCGAACAGAAACACCAAATATAACTCCGCAAGAGAGCTTCCACTTCAACCGAGTCTTGCATAACAAAGTTACACACACCTCGCGTCACCTAATCGTATCTAGCAGTGCTCGCTTCAGTACGCGCACATAGTGGCGCTCTGTGTTACCTACATGGGGAAACGGCCATTCACTACCGATTAATGTTTTCCCACAACGGAAACACAAGGCACGTCTTCTATTTCTGTTTTCATCGAGATTCAAAGTAACTCCAAGTACCTTGTTATTGTAGAGGGAGAAGAAAATATTTGGATAACTATTGGATAACAAAAGACACGTTTTGTTTCAGACATTCTGTGTAAATTATTTACGATTTACTTTTCTTGTCTGATTCTTCTTTTGTGATGTAACTTGTATTTCGTGATGTAAGCTGTTTTGTTTCTTTATTTACGAGTATGTACAACTTATTCCAGAAAGGTTAAGCGCATTGATTATGGTTGTTTGAGGCAAAAATTTCTAAGTAGAACTTCGGGTATCCTCGTAAGCAGGTAACCCAAAATCATAGGTTAGAGGCCGTCCAACTTTCGTAATCGGAGAAATGTGTCAACAAGTTTAATACGAAATGTCAAAATGTTATTAAGTGTAGAAAAAGTAACGTTGATTGGAATACTGTATTGATTGAAATGCGAATATAATATTTCGAAAATATGTATACATGTGAGCTTATGCTGGCTTTGTCATTTCTGTTTCTTTTACGAATTTTGGAGTGCTATCCAGTGCGATATACGTATATATTTGATTTTTTCCGTTGACGCTTGCTTCCTAGGATCACTCACTTATCACGAACACTTGTAACCGCGAGCATCCGTGGTACATACATTACGTGATAGAAATATTCAACTCTGAACTCTTTTTGAAAATCATGACCTATTCTTATAGTTCGTCGTAACAAAATAAATTGAACTTGTAATTTGACGTGACATCATTCGTGATAATTTTGGTGTATCAGTATAGAATATAATTTACCATTTGCTATTTCTTAGTAGCTTTTGAATGCCGCTCAATTTGACAAACCGTTTCATTTGAAAGTTTACGCTGTCTTTATTTTATTGGAAATGTTCTTTTACGTATGGAATCAAAAATGACAAAGCAATCATATGTTCTCGTTGAGTTGAGTTGATTTTGATTTTAACGTCCCGTTCAGCAACGAGGCTATACGAGACGTGGACCTACTCATTAACGTGGAATCCGAACTAGACGAGCTCCCGCCTGGAGTCGAACCCGGGACTCCCGCGCCAAAAGCGCGTACGCTAACCGCATAGCCACTGAAGAGCTCATATGTTCTCGTGTATATGTACTTTAGAAATATTGTATTTCTAAGTTTTACAATTATTTTACTTCTATTCTGCACTTCATAACATTTAAAAATGTCTCTTTATACTTAAAAATGCGTTGCCCTTGCAAAACTTACAAAGGGGATCGGACTTGCCACGTTTGGGTTTACCGTTTCTGAAGATACGCGAAGTTGAACTTAGAAAAGTTTTGCCTCAAATCAGCCATAACCAATGCTCTCAAACTGTCTGGAATAAGGTGTATATACATGTAAATGAAGGAACGAAACAGCAACGAAGTACAGCTTACATCGCCAGAGAAACTTCAAAACAAAGAAAGTAAGTTCAGAAATAAAGTACACAGAAGATGAAACAGAACGTGTTTTTCTTCAAGTAATAATCCAAATAATTCGTGTTCGTTGTACAACAACAACGAACGTGGACTTACTTTGATTGCAAGTAAAACATTAAAATAGAAGGTGAACTTGTTTTTCCGCTACCTATTAGAAACATCAGTTGGGGGAAAAATTATTCATCGGTAGCGAATCGCTGTTTCTCGATGCAGTTAACGGAAAGCGTCACTGTGTGCGGCCAGCGAAGCAAGCACTGCTAGATACGATTAAGTGATGCAAGATGTGTATTACTTTGTTATGCAAGAGTCGGTTTAAGTGGAAGCACTGTTACAAAGATATATTTGGTGTTTCTGTTCCAAAATGGATACAATCGAAGCTGCCGATGAAAGACAGAAGAGGAAGGGACGCAAGAGGAAGGAAAATTGTGAACTCTGGCAAAGGATAGTTTGAAGGAGCCTTCACCTTGAGGATCCTGAAATGGTGCTCAAATGTGCGAAAAACACGTTTGGTTTCGTTTTTAGTTCGATTTGCCGATGTTGCCATCACTTTGAGGCCCCGAAAAAAATATATGTATCACCTAAGGTTATAACAGTATTTTAACCAGAAAATATTTGACGCGTCATCCCAAAATTTTTCCCATATTTTTTGGATATTTTCAAGACGCAAAAAGAAAGAATATGTCATCAATGGTTTTGAAAAAAATTACACATTCACAACTAGGTAGTACCTTCAATCTGTGAAACCTTCAAAATATTTCGACCACTATAATATGAATAGTGACTCCACGAGGCCCTTCAAAATATGAATAGTGAGCACAAGAAAATACATCATTGAAGATCCCCGTGGAGAAAAAAATAAGGATTTAGTTTTAAGGTTTACAAGACCAAAAATATGAAGGATTTTGCACATGTTATGCCAGAATTGTACTGCAAAGTAATTTGCAATATCAATTGACTACCTTCTCTAAAATGTTGTGCAAAAACACAATTTTTTCTTCATCTTGTTTCGCTTGCCTCATCATCCCTACCTTTTACCATAAAACCTCATAGTGTAATCTTAGATCATTTCAGGCCACATCGTGGCTTCGAGTAAGACTTTCATACGTGTAAAGGTCTGTTACTAATCCTCATATTTGAGCAAGAAGCAGTTTTGCTCATGAAGTCACGTCTGGGAGGGCTGGCGATTTGTTTATATCTACTGTGGATCTATGGGTTTAATAAACCAATTTCTCTTCTCTCGAGTCTCTTGGGAAAGGAGAGCTAGATCTGGTCCTGCTTTCGTGTGCATCAAGATCTACCAACTCAACCATTCTCCCAATTCCTTCGAATTTAGGTCGTTCCAGGTCGTATGGGATCTCACTAGTACACCGCGACATACATATGTACCATGGTCTGTCGCGTTTCATAAAAAACTGCAAAGAAATAATTTTTGATTATGATTTTACATCGGAGTGTAGTTGAAGATTAACAAGCGAGCAAAAATTAACAGAAGCGCTGTTGCGAGACGCGAACGCTACGTTCTGACAGCAGTAAAATTACACCTTAGTTCATATTGATGAAAACCCTGTTAACCCTACCTACTTCTGTGAGTAGTAAATTATGTATGTCATTGGTGTTGCAAATAACTAAGCTCCGCTAGTCCGACAGACGGCAGCGGCTAACTGCTTAGCTTCTATGAAATTTTCAAAAACAGTAACAATGAAATAAACATGAAACAGTGATCAGGTACGTGATTCCTGCTTATTTGTTTTAAATAGAGAAAGGAGATTGAACGTCTTTAATAAAAACAGAAGTTAGTCATTTCCTACTTCATGAAAATGTTTATCTAAATCTGTGGGTGGAGAGCTGCATTTGTTTGGTGCATCAGAACGTTGAGCTCGACTAATCCGACAGGCGAGGGGTTCACTGCCTGGTTCCTTACTATATTTCCCCGAACAAACTAAAGTGAACATAAAATAATGTTCAAATATTTCAGTCTTTACATGCTCTTCTTTCCAGAAAAAAATACAGGAAAAGCTAGTATGTTTCAGTAAAAACATAAAACTTCCAAATAACGAAATACAAGCCATGACACATCCAAAGGAATTAGTTTTGGGAAAAGAAGAAAACTAAAAAATAGTTAAATCATAGGAAGTAGGTTAATTTGTTCATTGTCAGGGCAAAACAGCTATTGAATTTTAATAGTGTAAAAATATGAACCTTAGAAATGGCCTAAAAATTGGTGAGAAACTCATAAACATTGCCGAAACTTCGCTCATAAACATTGCCCGAAAGCACCAGTCGGGGATTGCGGACAGTATTGCATGCGGAATTGCTAGGAAAATGTATATTCTATCTATTGTGGCATTACTGCCTTCTTATTGCTTCAAGTGGACTATATGACAGTTGGGATAAAACACTGTAAAAAAATTGGGGGGAAGTGAACACAGTAAGGACGAAGGTGAAAAATCTTACACAATAATGGTTGTGCGGCTGATTGACAATTATATATGAATATAGGAAAGACCTTCTGCACTCTTATTGACAATTGTATATGAATAGGACAGACCTTTTGCATTCTGAAAAATACAAGTAGGTTCATATTGTGTCTGAAGTAACGTGCACAGAAAGAAATGAATCATATAACGTAAATTATTCACTTCACACCATATGTGGGGGTGAAGTAGATATACATATGGGGTGAAGTTCTGAGAAGGAATGTCCTTAACATAATGTAAGTAACAAGATATCAACTGCTATAAACTGATTATACGGCTAAGGAAAACCACCATCATGCAAAAGTGCATAAGCTGTTGTTCCAGAAATGCTTAAGAAACAGATAGAAACACTAACTCGAAGTCGTGTCCAAATTACCGTCTCGAGCATATTGAGTTGTCTCATTTTACAGGAAAGAGTACAATATTTGAGTTCCCAATAAATCTTGAATACAGGTTGCTTCTCTACGAGAATTGTTTGGAGAACAAACTTGAAATAGGTGCAAATATGTTCTTTGGTTCATATTGTAAATATGGAACGATTAATAATCAATGGTTAATTGTATATGGAATGATTGAGAGGACTATTCACGTCACCCCAAAATATGATAGTCACTTCAGCAAAACTCGTTGTCATTTTCACAACATGTTTGTATCTTTATGCAGGGTCAGGGCTAATCATGCTGTGTTGCCACGTATCTTAACCTTAACTCTATTCACTTCACCCTTATGGTCACTTTCCCGGAATTACTCTATATGGAACCTCCCACTTTTAGTTGATAATTGGATGAAGCACCAGCGACAAGTTGCCCTTTGTGAAAGAAGACCACAAACTGTGTCCATTCCTGTGGGATTAGAATTAAATCTTGCAACGTAAACAATCGGATAAGCGAAAAACGTACTTTAATCTATATTCGGTGATTCAGAGAGGAAAGAAAGGCTGATTCAAAGAGGAATGCACACAAAAATAGTAAATGAATAGAGTTTAAAAGACGAATTAGAAATACCAGAGTTAATTACAGCAGGTAATATATACCCTACGACAACCTTTGAAATAGAATTCACTCCAGGCATCGTCCTACTTTCTGAATCGAACCTAGGTCTTTGGAGTGAAATCAAAGTGCTATAAGAAAATAAGTCTAGTGAAACTGAACAAGTTAGTAATAAATCTTCGTATGAGCCTGAGAGGACAATGAAAATATTTTTTTTCGCTAATATGTGTTATCTGAGGTTCCATTCCAGGATGTCTTAGAATAGAATGAGCCGAAAAGTCATTGCACTAACATATGCATAAAACAAAATATTTTAATATAGGCGAGTAGGCAATAAAGGAAATATCGGCATCGAATCTATGTCTTCTAAAGAGAACATTCAAGATGAGGATAAGAACGAGGCTCCTTTTTCTAATGTCAGAGTAAGGACAACTAAATCGTAAACCATATTAAGAAATCGTTACAAACATATCTGTCACCAGAAATAGCACTTGTTTGTGACTTGGTTAGGGACACCAAGAATAAAAGAGAGCAAATTATCATCGTTTGCCAAGAGAACCTCTGGAAAGAAAAATTAGGCATGCATTTTCAAACAGATCGAAGAATGCAAAATAAGGTTATCTTACCTGCCGATTGTGTAATGGATAAATTTGAACCGAAGTACAAACTGAGGCTTCCATGATAAAGAATCCTGTTAGTGTTCATACAGATCATATACTTTCGAAAACGATACGTATTGAAACCACCCCTGATTTGAAACTTTTGTGACTGCTCCCGCGCTGACAAACATTATAATGTTTGATAAAAATCATTAATTAGAACAGAAGTTATCACAGGTTGATGGGAATGATATTTTTCTTCCCAGTAAGTGCCTACGAGATAGTTAAGCGTGTATGATGGTTCAATGCGGACGTCAGCACTGTAGAATCTACAGATGGCGGGTCCTTAAAAGAAGACTGATTAGGATAAGAACTACAACAATCACAAGGTGAAGAATATTCTTTTTCCGAAGAGGAAATGGAGCGTGAACATGTTAGCAGCGTCGAAGGTAACGCCCGCGCCATCTCTTACCGATAAGACGAAGTTTCCTCAAGTAAATCTCGACGAAGATCTAACTTACTTTAATTGGGAATCTGCCGTTGTGTCTACAACCCAGCGAGCAGATGAGGACCTCCTACCTGATAAAAGTAAGAACATAATGAATTAACCTCTGCTCACATAGAGCCGCAAGGAATCCAAAGAAGAAAAACAAAGAATCGTGGTCCGAGACCAGAACAATTGAATCTCAAGGAATATCTTTGAGTTGCGGAATATAATATACGGAGTTTGTAGAGTACACACAGAAGAAAGGAACTTTTCACTTCTTCCTCCTCAACAGAGAGCGGCTAGAACTTAACATAAGTAGAAATTCAAAGTATATCACTAGCACAAGTTCTATTCTTACTAGTAATGAATCTCAAGCAACTGAAGAGATGATAAAATAAAGAGAAATCGAAAAGAAAGATACTTTGAAATTAGTATTTATTTCTTTACTCAGTAGTCTTCACTACTCTACTGAGATCGGAAATGATAAGTTAGAAGTTGACCGAAATTGATTGTTTGGTTTAAGAGTTAAGTTTTATTTAGTTTTGGCTTCCCCTCCCCTACGTTCTATCGTAAAAGTAAATAGATAAATACCATCGCAGGCTGGAACCTCATCTCTGTTGAAAATTTGATCGAGATCGGTCGGGTGGTTCCTGAGTGATGAAGTCACAAAGACAGTCAAATCTTTTTTTTTTTAATTTTTTTTTACGTATCCCCTTCCGTCTCCTGCGTTGCACAAAGTTAAATGACGGCAATTATCTCAGGTCCGAACACCATCTATATTAAAAATTTGATCGGGATCGGTTGGGTGATTCAAGACCTAAGTTTTATTAATTTTTATATATATAAATGTCCCTTCCCCTCTCACTCTTCTAGGTTCTACCGTCAAAGTAAAAATATTTCTTTAAAAAATGCTGGCCCGAACCTCATCTATGTTGAAAATTTGATCGAGATTTGTCGGGTGATTCAAGAGTTATTAAGTTTTATTTAATTTTATAGATCTTTCCCCTCTGAAACCCTCCCTTAAACCCAAAGTTTTGTCGTAAAAGTGACACGATAAAAAACAGCCCAGATCCAATCCTCATCTATGTTGAAAATTTGATTAAGATATGATGGTTGGTTTAAGCGTAATGAAGTCACAAAGACATCCACTTTTATTTTTATTTTTTACATATATCACTCTCTTCCCCCTATCCTACGTTGCACCATAAAAGTGAAATCAGGAAAACATCACAGGGTCAAACCCTCTCTATATTGAAAGTTTGATCCTGATCGGTCGGATGGTTCAAGAGTAATTAAGTTTTCTTGATTTGCGAACATTTCCCCTACTTCCTCCCCCAAACCTACCTTCTACTAACAAAGTGAAATGACAAAAGACTCCCGAGATTTGATCCTCATCTATGTTGAAAATTTGATTGAGATCGTTTGAGTCGTTCAAGAGTTACTAAGCTTTATTTATCTTTTTATAAGCCCCTCTGCTCCCGCCCCGATACTCTACCGTCAAAATGAATAATTAGAAACACTCTCAGGTTAGAACCGCATATACGTCAGAAATTTGGTCGAAATCGGTCTTGTGAATCAAGCGATTAAGAGTGACAAACATAGTCACTTTCAATTTTATAATATAGATTATTTGACATATACCTTTTTTTTTCAGACTCGATATCTTCATGTCCAGTCGGAAAATAAACTTAGATAATTGATCTTGCATAACCACTAACAATTAAATCTCTCCTCAGAAATATCATATATGAAATGCTTTTTTTTTCTGAGAAACAATTGATTTCCTTCAAAAAACATTTGTATACAAATAACACCCAAAAAGCGAGACATCCAAATTGTAACAGTATAATAAACAAAGACCGTGGTACCATATTCTATTTTAAAGTGCACAGCTTACACAAGTGAATACCTAAGTATATGAGTTTATTAAGGTTGTCGCCGTTAGGAACTACCAATAAGCAAGCTTAATTAATCAGTCCACTACATACGAGTGCATTGAGATCCGTGGGATTCGTAATTACCGCAGGTTGTTAAATACGTTTTGGTTCGTAAATGTTCTCATAATTCTAAGAACATAAGCATATCAAGTTAATTGTTATAGGTGAATAGAAAAGCACTTAAATAGAGATGTCCCGAACAATAACTAAATGCTACTATATGTATCTGTGGCATTGCCTTAATAAAAACACTTAAAAACTAATGGTACGGTAATTAAAAAACTATGGAATTGAACATACTGAAAATACATCATATTGATATTCAGAAAGGGGAAAATAATTTAATCTATCTAAAGAATAAAAGTCTGGACCAAAATAGAAGAGTTTAGAATTTAATTACAATCCCTATACGAAATAAATTTGTTTCACATTTCCTTGAAACAAATAAGGCATAGAGGCATGCTTTGTAGATATCGCCCAAGTCACTCGCCGATCAAAAGTAATTAAATCCAAAACAAAGGAAGTCACCAAATGTAATTGCAAGGGACAATATTAATAGTGCTTCATGAACAACATAAGTAGCAAATATCACACATTATATAGGTAAAAAAAATTGCATAAAATAAGAAAATACATAGGCATAGTAAACACTAATAGGTCAGCTTCATAAACAATAGAATAATCTATTTACACAACAAATTATGCTTTAAAATAATTACAAAAATTGAGAATTAAATTCTTTAAAACTAACTAATTTGAATTCCAGAATGCAAAAGACAAAATTAAATTAATGCCTCAAAATAATAAGTTGCATTCAAAGTATACTTAAGTGAAAAAGCAAACATTTTTTAATGTTTAATATAGTTAGAAAAGATGTTAAGGTTCGCAAAAGGCACTAATAAAATTAAATTCATAATAGCAATTCAAATCCCAACAAGAATAAAATTATACATGAATGAAGTACAACAATAAACATGTAGGTTAAATATTAACTGACATCAGGACAAATTCATGAAATAGAATTCATATCAATTTATATAGTCTCAAATACCATATACATATAATATGTATTATCTCATAGATTAAAAACAAACGTAGAAATCGGATAATCATAAATATACAACGGACGACATAAATAGGTGAAGACGGAACAGGCAATAAAAGTTAATTCAAGCTCTCATGTAAATAGAATGATGCAACACAAAATTTAAAAAATCATGAATGAGGGTAAACAATATATACATATATATATATATATATATATATATATATATATATATATATATATATATATATATATGACCTCGAAATTTCGAAAGAGAAAATAAATATGCAGGGCATGATTCAAACTAAATAGGAGTGTCAATTCTTTTTATTCAAACATCAAATATAATTACTCACTCCAAACAAGTGCGTATATCATTACAAATAACCTGCTATTTCTTTAAGTATAAAACACACAAAAAACACACCTCCAAAATCATAAATCAGCATATTAATTAACATTGTCGTAACAAAAACGGAAAAAATGGCGGCACATTCTACCTCACCAAAAGAATTTGAACCATTCTGGTCCAAAGAAACACAAACACATGCAAGCCCAAATCTTGGCTAACGGCGAAAAGCATGGGGAAATTGCTTGCGGGAACAACGAAGAAGAGACAAAATCGGCAGGTAGCAGTCCGGGCAAAAAGACTGCACACTTTAGCGGCTCACTCATAAGCTCTGGTGCAAAACAAACACAAAAACCACAAAAAGGCTACGCAAGGGTATACTAAAATATAATCAGAACTAACTCTGAAGCATCAAAATAAAAATTAACTACAAAATGAACATCTCAAAATAACTAAGGCGAGTTCTCAAAAATAGTGCATCAGAATAATATTATAACACGGTGCTATACCACAAACAATTGTCACAATCTTACTCAAAATTTCCATAAATGGATATTAAGTATAACCAAATATCGCAGGCAAAAATATGTTCTCATTTAAAAAAAATAATGTTAATAATACTAAAACCAACAATAATAGGGGTCGCGGTGGCTCCGTTTTAGAGCGTTCACCTCTGGTGATTGGGGGCCCGGTTTCGATCCCAGCCCCCGCCAAGTGAACTTTGTGGTGGACAAACACCGTGTGCTTGGTCTTTCTCGGGGTTCTCCCGTTTCCTCCCACTTTCTTCATTCCACTATTTCATTCATTACTCATCATCACCGTCTCCTTAAGCCTAACCGCCATAACGTGGGACGTAAAACTCAAAGATTTCATTTCATTTTTTACCAACAATAATAGAAATTACTAAAAATAAAGTCTCCAAATTTTCGATATATATGTTCCTCACTAAAGGAGTTCATATAATACTTCATATAACCTAAAATATTAAAAGGAAAACTAAGGTAACATTTAAAATTAACAAAAGAATAATTTTAATTCGTTTCAGTCCTCAATCTCAATGTTAATTAAAACACATTCTAAAAAGCGCACTTTCGCAAGAGCATACAGAGCGAAGAGAACTGACACATCAAACTCATGAACGCAAGAGGAAACTGATAGCAATAATAGCTGAGAATTCCAGCGCAAAGTACGATACTGCCCTAACTTAATGTTTACAAGAGTAAAAAACTTCATTTATCGAACGGAACCTTCATAACAAAATACATACAATAAAGGAAGAAACTTGTAGGAGCGAAAATAATTCTTCCTTTTTACTCTTTAAAACAAAACACGTCCAAAATTGCACTGAATATTAGAATTCTGGAAGAAATAACACAAAACTATACCCAAATTCAAAGATCGAAAATAATTAAATAAAAATCACTAACTTTGCTTTTAATAATAATAATAATAATAATAATAATAATAAGAAGAAGAAGAAGAAGAAGAAGAAGAAGAAGAATAGCAATATGTACGAGGTTTGTTTAAAATATACATTACCAAAAAACTACCGAAAATAATCAAGAACAAAATATTATCAACGATAATAATTGGAAAGAACACGTTGATGCTAGTGCTCTACTCTGCCACGCTTAGTTGCATGCATGGAAAGCATGCCCACGACCGTTCGGTCTATTTAATGGACGGGTTCCGCCAAACAAGGCGCCCCGCCCGTAGTTCCTCAATACGCTATTGATTTCACATGCATGAAGTGCACCGTGAGAATTTGTCCCCTAATTCTGACTCGCCGAAGCGATGTAACCCCCATTCTCTGAGGGAGTGGGATACGCCCACTGCGCTGCCAGACCGAAGTCCTGTGTGTCTTCCAGTAGACCTAGTGGTTGAGGCAGACTGCTAGCGAGTCAGTCCTACCATGCTCTGCAGGCATAGCGCCCGAGCGTTTCAAGTGAAGCTCACCTCCCCCATACGCTCACCGTTGCCCAGAACCCTGAGATTGGCTCCTCCCCCACCTCCGTTTGGTCACCCCACAGACTGGAATCCGACACTCCCCCCGATAGGGTCGTGCAAACAATACGGGACTTCCTCTAGTTACGGTAGAGGTACACCGTACATTACCAGAGCCAATGACTGATGTAGACCGTCTGCTCAAGGCAGACATTGTCATTTGGGTGTCATTTGGGTGGGTCATAGACCGTGTCTCCCCTAGCCCCAGGGAGCCGTGTCTTTCCTCGTAGGCGCGCCCAAACAATACGGGGCTACCTATCTTTAACGTGTTTAGGTACACAGGTACATGTTGTAGGAAAGCTACTTGTCCGAAATCCAATGGTACGTGTAGGCCACCATTAGAAGGGACACCCACACCCTTCGTCGATAGGGCCGTGCAAGCAATACGGAACTATCTCTTATTACCGTAGAGGTACACCGTACATTACCAGACGCAATGGCTAATGTAGACTGTCTACTTTTAAAGACAATGGCCATTTAGGAGTGGCGGCTCCCCTGGTAGGGTCGTGTGCCCCTGCACCCAGTGAATGTGTAAGCCTGGGAGGGAGGAGCGACCCACTTCCTCAGCACTCTTGAGGTACGAATATGCGTTAGGATACTGAGTATCCCATCCGGGACACAAGAGAACGCATAGCTCTCTCTTTGAGGACAACCTTGACCATCCTCCCGGTAGGGCACTGGATCCGCCCACCCAGGGCACATCAGCTACCCACTGTTTCATAAGTGTTGGGGCACCACGTAGCCTTATTTCCCGGACCCAAGGGCACGGCTTAGTTGCCCATTTCGGGGGATAGGCAATCCTCACCTCCTCCGGTAGGTTGTTCTCCTGATTTGCACCGACAACTAAGTAATCGTTTCCAGCTTTTGGCACAGGATAGACAAGAGTAAAGCGTGTTTTCACGCTGCTCTCGGAACCCTATCTACCCTGAGGGTTACCGAGCCACCACAAAGCATGTGATCCAGCCATACACCGGGAGTCCCTCCCCCTTTCTCAGCACGGGCTTGGGACCGGCCACGGCGGGGTTAATTGAAAAGAACAAACTGAACTATCTCATAACTGATACCAAGTAAATCCAAATAAATAAAATTATCCTATATACAAAATATACAATCGAATTGACAATGCCATATCGAAACTTGCACTCAAGGGCGGTTGGAAGACGGTTTTACTGAAGTAAAATTTAACATAATTCTAGAGGTGAGCGGTAAAATTCTCAACCAATTTCCACTATTTATAAAGGTGGGAGGAAAAAATTCGATGTAGCGAGAGAACCACAAAGATACAAAAACCCAAGGCGCAATCTATCATGTTGCATTACAACTAGAATGTCGATATAGAATGAGAGGCACCTAAGATGTGCGGAATTATAGCAATAAAGCACATGCTAAATGGGGGCGTCTCCACCACTAGTCTTAGGCGACTAGAACACATAGCAAAATTATTCAGGGTAACGAATATAAATTTGGTACTAAAATAATTTGAAAATAGCCAACGCATTTTCGTTCAGAATTAGTAGCAATAAAGGTGTTAAAGAATAGATGGTAGAGCAAAGGAATAGCAACGAATTTTGAATGTGTCTCACCCTCATTCGATGTAGTTCTAATCTTCTCCTACTTACTCTTAAGTGATCATTAGGCGCTGTCCTCGAAGTTCAGTGACTTGCGGGTCGATTTGTCTTTATGATATTCGAGTTCGTTAGAAGTTGGTTATTTTCTTTAACATCTTTGTTTAAAATAAATAAATGATCTAAAATGTCAAAAGAAACGGAAAAATAAATGAAATCAGGATTATGAAATATAACACTTGCACCTTTTGCAAGTAAATTTTCATAATCGTCATTATCATTTAAATCATAAAAATATTATCAATTCCAGCATAATTATATATATATATATATATATATATATATATATATATATATATATATATATATATAGATTATATAAGAATATATACATAAATCTATACGTTCTAGAATGGAAAGTAAGATTTCTCGTGTAAGCTTTCCTAATATTCTTGTGATTTTCTTCTGAAGTTTTTCTGTGCAATGTCGAACACTTGTCAGCTATCGTGCTAACACTGAAAAGTCCCTGATATATTTTCTCCATATAGCTCATGTCTTGGTTGAACAGTTCGCTTTGTTCCTCACTTAATTACCCGAGATTTGGGAGTAGGTAATCAAGATGCGAATCCATAAATGCAACTGAAATTCTTTTCCCTATCAGTTCTTGAATTTAACTAACATATTCTCAACAATTTCTCTGTAATCAGCACTTATGTGGTTACCAAGAAGTTCACCACCACTGTGTTATATGCTATCCAAGAATCTCTTTCAGCATTACTCATTGTTGTCTCGAAGTCTTTATCCGTCACTAATTTCCTAATATCTGGACCACAAAAGACACCTTCATTCACTTTGCAGCACGAAAGTGAAGGAAATGTGTTGCATATTAATTTGAAACACGCGTTTTCCATGTCAGATGCCTTAACAAATTGTTTCATCTATCATAATTTTATGTGAAGAGAGGGAGTATAGCTTTCTCAGGGAATGACTAAATTTTGTTGAATGATGTTTTTTGTTCCCGGGTTTAGCGTTTTCCGTCATGCCACTGTTTTCTTCCCCAATGGTCATTTCGTGCCCTATTACAGAACTCGTACATGTAACAGCGCATACCTGCCTCGTTTTCCAAGTACAATGTTCAAAATTTTCAAATCTACACACACCATCCGACCATGTTCCTCGTATTTAATTTTATTAAGAATAAATTGCACGTTATCATATTTTTATTTCAGTGATTGCAGAATGAGCAATAGGAGTGAGAGAAATGTATTCCCATTAAGTAACAGAATACATTATAAACTTGTTTTATTCGAATCAATGAATAACCTCAAATCAATAGAATAACAAGAAAAATTCAACTTGGTCAACAAACCAGAAACATCACAACAAAACACGACAGAACCTTCCTTTGAGAAACAGGACAGAATTCCTTTTCCCGTTGTCTGTAGCAGGTAAATGTTGTTCCATAGGCCAGCAAGTTACTTCCATTAGATCTGGAACCATACATTTCATTAGATTCATGAGGTAGATTTAGATCTCTAACTAGATCAATCAGCTGGCATTGAGTGAGCGGTATAGGGTCACGAGATCCATTAAAGGGGTTGTAAACCTCATCTTCCATTTCAGTACCTTCAACTACCTTCTGAATCACTATACGAACTAAGATTACTTACAAACTCAAGACTTGATGGATGTGTCGTTACAGGCAATCTGGGTCGTGCAGCACAGGTCTCATTGCAAGCGAAGATTAGGATATACTATTTTTGTTTTGTTTCTTGTACTGCATCCTACAATTTCACACTAACAGAAGTAGCAATCCCCGCTGTGGTTTTTCGGTTCTATCCACAAAATTGGTATTCCGAATGGCATAGAACCGGTTTATATTGCTGCAGTTCCTTAACGATTTCACGCAAGATCTACATACATTGTTTGGAAAAAACAATTTATCATAATATCTAAGTTTCATATGCAATTGTGCGAAATATGCTCTTCTTACAAAACCTGTAATTTTCTCTCCCTGTCTCCCGGGAACAATTTCACGACATATGTAACGAAATACATTTCTTATATTTTTGCAACTAGGAGATGCTCTGGCAATAATATCAAGTGAACTACAGAACAGAATTAGTCACGGTCGTGGTCACGATAATATTGGGGTTTTTTGTACAGTATCGGGCCAAAGCATCTGACTCCATTAGGGTGGTATAAAAGATATATTTACAAGATGTGCAGGTGGTTTGTGGGGTAGTACTATTGTTTTGTTAGGTATGTTAGACTTAATCGGAACTGTGGCAGAGCAGATGATAATGCCACCCGTTCGAACGTTGGGAAGGTATTAAATGCGATGGACGTTCCTTAAATTGCATTCGGTGCCGATGTTATCAATTACTGGGTTCATATGTCTGAGTAAAGTACGCCAGAACATACTATGAATATGTCGTAGAAGTTCTCTAACAGTGGGGAGCCTTAAATCTTCCAGAATGTTTCTGGTTCATGTATATCTGTCGTGACCAGCTCCGGTTTGAACACTTTCAAGTGTTCGAATGTAAAAGTATGAAGCATGTTGCCTTTCAGGGCATACTTAAGAAAGTGTGGAGAGGACTTTGGACTTTTATCTTGAGTATGTGAACTTGGAACTCATGAGTTAGTGAACTGCATCGAAAGATGTGGTATAACGCTGAGATTTTTTGTAGAGCTCGTTCCTTTATGTAGCTGATGTCTGAGGCATAAAGTCACTTCCAAGTATTTGATGTGCTTGGCGTGAGGAATGTGTGCCTTCTCGTAGGTTAAATTTCGAGAGACATGGATGAATCTTTGACTGTGTATGACGGCATAACTTTTGTCTTCATTGACTTTAATCCTCCAAACGTCTTATCCGTTCCTGAAAAGCTATTAGTTGATGTTCCATATAGATGTAGCATTGTGCAAGAGAGTTACTGGTCATGAAAAGACAGTACCTTCGGCGTACGCTGAGAAAAAGCAATGTGATGGAATCGGTAGATCTGCTGTATACAGAATGTATAAAATGGGTGGAAGTACACTCCCCTGCGCAACACCTGCTTTGATACTCCCAGACGTGCATGTGACATCGTTGACAGACACATGGAATTTTCTACCAATGATCTAAGAGCGACGTTAATGCTGAAGACTATCCGCAAGACCTTCGGTGTAAATCTTATATTGTAATCCTGCCAACCAGACTATAAAATTCTTTTGAGACATCCATTTATATTACAAAAGTGTGTTGTTTTCAATTGAAAGCCACAGTTAAGTGCTCTACTACGCGTATGAGTTTTGTATTAGTGCTATGTTGTGCACGAAACCCAAACTGATGGCGTGAAATGAGATTATTATTGACGACATGCTGTTTCAGACTCCAAATTAACACACCTTCAAATAATTTACTCAAGTGTAGCCGAAGAATAATCGGAATGTAGTTTTCCGGGAGCAGCGGATCCTTTCCAGGTTTGGGGATGGTTATGATACGTGCTTTCTTCCATGTCTTTGAGAAGTAGCATAGTTAATGGATAACATTAAACAAATATGTTAAAAGACCATTAATTTCATAGCAGGTTGATTCAATATCTGAGTTCTAATCACATCAGGCGTAGTGCTGTCCTTGCCCGCAGACATTTTGTATGTCTTTCTACTTCCCGAGGTGTTACTAAGGTAATGTCATCTATAGGGTTTTGTTTACTTGTACTATATAATATGGTTCTCGTGTGCTGTTTGAAATAAAGATTGAGAAGCGATCTCCTGAGCTGGAATTGTTCTTCCAAAGAGTCAACAAAAATAACAGCTTGCGACTGAGGGTCTTAAGTCGGTTGTTGAGGTCGTTGTATGACTCTACCTTTGGAAACGTTTGTAGTATGGTGTAACGATTTGAAGTACATCCAACTTCTGCGACCATTTACAGTTATATTTCGAAAAGTGTCTTCCCAGTACTGTTAATGTTTCACGTAGTCAGCATCTCTGCTTGCTTTGCAGGCACCTAGTTATATAATATATTAAATATGCTGGATATAGTGTGTGCTGCTATTGACGCGTAGCCCATTGTTTTAGATGAATATACTGTTCTGGAAGAAAACTGTCACATTGACCGGTTTTTGTTGGAGAGATTATGATTGTGGAACTCGCTGCCTCTGCATTACGAAATGCTAAAGTGATGTGAGAAACCGCTAGATCTATGTCCACAATAGTGCATGGCAGATTTCGAAGATTAATCACAATGTTTAATTCTTCTTTAAATACATAGCGATCAATTTCTGTTTCTTTGATGAGAGGCGTAGAATGTGCGAGGCTGCCGTGTGAGACGTGGAATATGATTGGATCATGATCACAGTCTAAACCCGAAATGACATACAGATGTACATTAAATGATGCGTCTTTGCAAGAAACGACGCCAAGCACATCGGGTTTTGCGCCGACTTTTGGATGATGTGTCTGGTCTCGTGGAGCACTGATGATGAATTTGAATCTTAAGATATATTCATGTAAGACGTCTCCAGGGTCATTTGGTTTAAATGAGTGAAGTTCGCTAAGATTAGCACTCCATCCAAATGACATTCGGCTAAGCTAGCTATGATATCGAAGTCTATGGGTTCTAGTTTAGTGGTCGGGTACCTGTACGCAGTGAACAATACTAATGGAACGCGTGGATTATCAGCTCAACAGCTAGCGTATATAAAGTCAATAGGGGTTGTATTGTAAACATGATTGGAGTACCTTTTTGATTATAAGTAGCAATCCTCCTTTCTGTAAGCCCACTCTATTCTGTTTGTACACAATGTAATTGGATAGTCGTCAAGTAGTGAATCGAGCAGCAAAGTGCTTTTCTTATATACACATGACATCAACATTATGTTGTGTGAGAAATGTAAGAAGCAGGTTTTTCATCCCCTCCAGACCATCAGCATTCCACGTATCAAGAACAAGGGAGTGATGGAGTACTCTGGATTTAGAAGCAGCAATGGTCAAACATTTCCGCAAGAGTTTCTATTACAACTGCAGCCTTGGAAGCTGAATCTGCTGCTTGTCGGAAACGTGTAATAACACGTTCGCCATGGGTGTTTTTCTTTTACCAAATGGCAATTCTTTGAAGAAGTTGTAAGTCCAGATCTCTTTTAGAGTTCGGTCGTTTGAGGGCAGTAGCTGAGTGGGTGTGGGAAGAAGTGGAAGCTTAAGCATCTTCATTATCCGTAACTACAAATTGGTTATTAAAAGAGTAGGAATGGAGATTTTCTCTGATGTTGTTTCTTGATTGCTTCTCGGTGTTTGTTCGGCTGCTGTGCCGGCAGTTTTAGTGCTTCATAGAAAGACTTGGATACCGCACAACAACGGAATTTGCCGTGTGATCTCTTTGATAATTTGCAGAAACGACCGGTGTGGGTGTGCCTGGTTTACTGCAAGACTGTGTGAAATGCAGTTGCCCACATTTGAGACACCGCTGGTGGGCTTGGCAGCTATCTTGCAAATGAGACAATCGTTGGCACCTATAAAATTGAAACACTGAGGGAGAGTTATAGGGTTCGATTTGGACCATGTAATGTAGCAAGTTATTAAGTGCGCATAACTCTTAGCAACAGTTGTTAATTCCAAAGTAACCAGTAAAAGTGGAAACATTATTTTCTTGTCATCTGTCTTGCTTCTCCGAGACATTTGGTAGACACTTCTTGGTTTGTAGGACAATCGTGTACGTTCCTTCTTCTGCTAGTCTAATTTGGTATCAATACGAAGTTTTCGGGCAACTATCGTAATAGAACTTTAACTCTTTTTTCTACTTCTGTGGCATATTTAGTCTTCGTTTGTTCGCAATATATGTTGATAGAGCTATAGTCATCCTTTTTAACCCCTTGAAGCCGAATGTGCTTCTTATTTGGCTGTGCTAAGGGAGGTTCCTTCAATGTACGCGACAAGGTCTTTATAAGATATACATAATTGTAATATCGTATTCGAAAATCGGAGGAGGCGTAAAACGCGAAGGCTTGTTAATCAGAGCAGTATTGTTGCTAGCATTAGCATTATCTGTTTGTTCCGGTGACAAAATATCAAACTTGTTGACGATTGGAAGAGATGGGTAGTCTTCAGCTCAAGTAGTTAGCTTTCCTGCCTGGTTGAGATTTGCCAAAGAAGATTTACGCTGCTTTAGTGTACCTACTACTGTGCTTATTTTTCTCCGCCAGCTACGGAGATCCCAGTTCTTTTAACCTGGTTAGAACTCCAGGTGACCAGTGTGAAAACTAGTCGAAGAGATTAACATTTAGTACCATTGAATCACGTCTAAGATTTGCACCTATTAAACATGAAATGCATTTTAAATTACATAACACGGTTTGCGAATTATTTTAAATAAGGATGCAGGCAACACGTTAGTTAGTTTAATTAACCGTTGGAGTACCAATATATAAATTTTACTTAAATGCTCAAAATGGGGTCAATTTGACCCCATAGGTTTTTTTGACCCTAAGGCCAGCAAAGAGATCAAATTATATTCTATTGTTACTATACAAGCAACGAACATTTATTATAAAGAAGAAAATGTACCATATAAGAGAAAATAACAAAATGAGGTTGCGCCAAAAATCGCATGCACAAAAATGCCACGCCCTGAACGCCATCTACATTTGACGGGATAAGAAAATTTCTCTTCCCTCCTTTCGGAATATGACTGCTAACTCTTTTATTCCATCATTGACCAAGAAGGTGCCATTCTGAACCCATTTTCCATTTCTGTAATAAAAAGACAAATTAGACTCTATGATACTTGTTAAGTGTACAACATTGTTCAAGACACTCTTATAGGGTATTCCTAGAAGACCATTTCAGCATATATTTTTTAAGCAATAGAAATAGAAGATTTCTCGCTGGTGTCAAATTGACCCCATCTTGGTACTCCAAGGGTTAAATTAAACTTCCCTACATTTAAAGCACATTCAACATTACTACCGCCTGGATATTTTCGTCACGTGCTAGGGGCCTCTTGCGTAACTTGAATTACTATTAAACATGCATAATGTGATCAACATATCTAAATCATTAATTGTAAGGAATTCTATTTGACATGAATACCTAATGCCAGTTTCGGTTTCAGCATGTCCAAATCCATATAAACCACCAAAAATTATAAAGCAACAAAACCTATGCAGACCTGTGTGATAAAAAGTGTATAAGAGGAGGAATCTCACAATGTAATAAACAATGTGTCAAAGCAAATTACAAATACAACGGGAACTTATAATAAAGATGCATTTTCTACATATTTACCATATCTAGGTGCAACTAATCAATATTTTTGGGCAATGAATCAAATATTCATTTAAGAAATTTTAGATGAATTTAACGCTACATACATATGCTGATATAATGAATATTCCTAATAGATATAAGATTATGTTTCTGACAGTGTTATATATTGAAAGTTGATTTAGAATAACCAAAGCATTTACATTAAAACTAAGATTTACCATACATCCAGGAATATGTGCCCACCAGAACCAAAGTAGTAAAAATTATTAACAACATATTATAACAAAGAAAGCTGTGTTATTCAATATAGAAACTTACAAATATACTGTCACTTTCTATGAAAAATCATAGAATATTAGAGTTAAACAATCAGACTAGTTAAAGAAGTATATTGATCTAAATACAGAGACGAAGACAAGAGATAGGAATGAGTTCGATAAAGTCTTTTATAATTTCATGATTAATTCAGTATTTGGAAACCAATGAAAAATATTGAAAACAGACTGCCTATTGTATTAAAATGCTATCTGGACGAATAGAAAAAATAATTGCATAACTTTATTTTGATTACTAAAGTATATTTATAGAGACATTGTGTGTTATACAGACGAAAATGAAAACAGTAACAATTAATACATGAATATAACGTAGGCAAGTGTATATTAGGATTATCACAAGTATTAATGTATTATTTGTATTATAATGACACGAAGTGTAATTGTGGGAGTAATATAAACTTGTGTGAAATGGACACCGGTATGAAACGAGAATAGATTATTTCTATAAATATATGAAAGAAATTGTTGATCTATTTGACATAAATAAATGTAAGGAAAATACTGCATATGGAATACCACTTATTAATGGGAAAAGTGTAAGATAAGATAAAAGATGGGAATAAGGGTAAGATAATGATAGATTTTTTTTGGTTTGAAGTAAAAAGTGCGCCTTTGTGTCGGGGATAAAGAAAACAAAATGAAAGGGGTGTAACTAAATCAGTACTACCGAAAGAGATTAAATTTGATAATTGTAAGAAATGTATGTTTCAGAATATTAAAACATATAAAAATAATAACCTTATTGGATGTTATAAACATGAAATTTATATAATATACACTTATACTGTAACTGTAATAAGTTAGCATTAGATTCCTTAGATAATAAAATATATATATTATCGGATGCTGTAAATACGTTATCTCTGGATCACTACAAATAACAGAAATAGATGGATTTGTAGATTTAATTTAATTATAATTAGTTCTATATTTTTTTACAGTTAGAACCTATAAAGTACTAAACAGTTAAATTATTTTTCTCTAAATAATTTTCCGTTAGAACACCTTGAAAATAGTGGTTTCCATGAAATATATTTATGTATTTTTAAATATAATAAGCTTAGAAAGTTGTAAGCGCGCTACAACATCTATCTTTTACTCTCGGAGTTACTCAGAAAATCACCGGGAAAACAACAAAAGTGTTATCATGAGTACTTTATATCATCAATTTTTACTTACATTGGTGGTTCTGTACTTTTATGAGATTAAAGCCTCTTTTAGTGATGCCGATTGTACTGCCGCCAATTCAATCTAATCCACTAATGCATAATTCTAAACGGATGAAGTGGGGAAGATTCCGAAGTAAATTTCAATTTTTAAAATCATGGTTGAAGAACGATAATTTGTCGAGCTCAGTTTCAAAACGTCTCTTGTCCAAAATTTTGGAAATCGAAATAATGACGGTTTATTAATCTTTAATGGTTTCTCTAAAAATTTCTGCAAAGATTTTGTTGCAAATAAATCTAGAAACCTGTAAAATTTATCTTAGAAATACGGATTTGGTTTCAAAACATCTCTTGTTTACAGCAACATGGGGGAAATTTTCGAGCAAAATAATATCAAAACAAAATGTCCCTTTTGCAAATGATTTTTCATTAAGGTTTTAACTGTTTTGCTTCAAACGTATGTTTTTCCTTAACCTTAACAGAATGTGATTAGGGTATCAAATACTATTTTCTTGAATTACGCGCCAATATACCTGAGATTTAAACGATAGTTTTTCTTTTTGCTGTGTTATTTTTAGAACGGTTGTTAGTTTTTGTTCGTTTGTTCAATTGTGAGTAAAATACGTTATTTTCAAGAAAGAAACATTCAGATGTTGTTTCTTAGTTATAGATCGTATCGAAGAAGGCCATCAGCATTATTACATTGTTGCATGCAGACGTGGTAAATGAAGAAAGAAGAAAGTCATCCCTGCAATGTAGCAAAGAGACAACGGAATTCGTCTAGAGCTTTACCTCTGTTACCTAACCGTAACCATGTGTTAAGAACTTTTGAATGTAAACAATATTCCACCAAGATTTGGCCAAGTTCCATCAGTGTTATGAGGAGAAGAGCAATGTGGTCCAAGGGATTTTCCTACTGAAAGATACAATATGCAAATCAAATAAACGGAAGCGAGCATGGAATGACCCAAAGCGAACTAATGAACTCTGGATTCGCTATTTTGTTCCCAAATCAGAAGTAGGTAAAAAATCAATAGTAAAAGTTTGTAAGAAAACATTTTGCAATATACTGGGTGTATGTGAGAAAAGAGTCCAGCGTGTTTGTAAACGTTATTTTAGCACTGGCACGATGGCAGTGGAGAAGTGAGGAGGAGATCGCAAGTCTCTCCTTTTTGAAACTAAAAGGAATGCAGTTAAATCGTTTATTGCAAATTGCGAAAGGTGTTCCTGTGAGAAAGAAGAAGCTAGAAGACGTTTGGAGATTGCTGACACTATAGTTTGGAGAAAAATGGATGGCTATGCCGGAGTCGCAGTTCTACACGGAAATATTTCATAGGGAAAAACCGAACAGGCTTCTGAAGGTGAACTTGAAAGAGGAATGATGGAAGATTTGGAAGATCTCTAGCGTAGAATTAGATGCACTCCATTGTATATGTTCTAGTTTCATACTCAACTACTCAGGACGTTCGTGAGAATTCTTATACTTACAAGATTTTTTTGTTTGTTTGTAGCATATTCAGTGCCATTCTTTAAAAACGAGCCATTTTCCTCCATGGAATTATTCTTTTTTAAAGTAATGGTAAACATGCACATCATATTTCCGATAAATAAAAACTCTTTTCCTATTATTGCATACATTTCAGCAAAAAATGTGTCTTACCAAACGGTTTTTGTATTGAAACCATCCTTTGTCCTGATTTTAGTTTCAAAACGGCCCTTATCCAAATAAATTCACTTAATTTCTCTTTAATAGTGAGCACTACCAAGATATTTAGCAGCAAAATAAAATAATATTGGCCTCAAGAAAATTTCTGAGTAACAAAATGATCAATTAATGACAAAACGAAGACGTTAAACGTTTTTCTTGATTTCCCAAACATTTGGAAAAGTGGACAAGAGACGTTTTGAAACTAAAATCGAAATTTGTAAAATGCGTATTGACTTTCGTCGAAAGGGACCCACTAACGTCTTGGGGACATCAATGCCAGAAGCGCAGCTGTTTATTATTTATGTCAGATACTTCCTCACTCTCAAAGGGGCACCCCGAATAAAGTGTTACCACGAAATTAACAGAGGCGTTGATATTCCCTATTTATTCCACTCATTTAATCTTCTCTAACGAAAGAAAGAGAGCGAAACGAAAGAGAGCAAAGGATATCTTCTTTATTCAACTTAGTCAGTGTTACCTGGCATAGATATTAGCAACACTTAGCCTGCAACACAGCAGTGACGAAGGCGTTGTTGTTCATTATGCAATTGACAAATATCTTTAATCTTCGTAGAAATGGACTCGTACTCTACGCGTTACTCTTACGCGTATCATTCCCGTGCATGTCAGCTGTTCTGATTTTCTACAGGGACAGCAATGACCAAGACATTGCACTATTATTAATTTACCTCATTTTTTGTTGAACCTTTCACATATCCTATTCTACCCACGTATTTTACCTGGTCTTTTTGTGTTGCATGTGATATGATGCGATAGTGGAGATCCTACATGCCAAGGCGTAGTGCTTTCACGGAAACAACTCGTGGGAAGCCGCCCGTCAAACACGAGCACTAATGTCTTGGATTAACAAATCACATTCAAAATACTTCGCTATTGAGAAGCAATCGAGGCAAAATCTACTGGAAAGAGATCAGACGTTTTTGTGTTTGAGTACGAAGGTGTTGATTGATTGATTGATTCTTGAGTTTAATGTCCCTTTCACCAGAGAGGCTATGTAAGACGGAACTTACTGATTAACGTGGAATCCGAACTACACGGTAGCTCCCGCCGAGAATCGAACTCTGGTCACCAACGCCAAAGGCGCGCACGCTTTCCGCTTAGCCATGGTGGATCTCAGGCTGCGAAGGCGAGTAAGATACTGTACTCTTTTTAATTTTATTTTAAGAAATTCTTCGTTACTTTATGAAAGGCACGTTTTTTCAGTAGAAAGATAGTTTAATGGAAACTGTGTAAACTTCATACCCCTCTTAGGATAAAAATTTCAATAAAAAGGTGAAGATAACAATCCGTAATGTCACACCATTCTCACCCTTACACCTACCCTATTAGTTTCCCGTACCCATATCTTCGATAAATTAGAGAAATAACTCAAATAGATAACGAGGAAGATCGCCTATGTCTTCGCCTCGCCTATTGATTTTGCTCTTTATTTGTATTTACCTCTTTTTTAATTTTTCATTTTCTTCGTTCTTTTCTCTTAGCGAGAATAGTCTTCTTTATCCAATTGCTTACACGTCAAATTTGCATACGAGAGATAAGTTCTCGGGTCCACCCAGAAGGTCTTTAGATACGAATATTTCAGGATATTCAATGTATTACCCCAAGTCTAACACGTTGGCATATCATTGCTTGAACTTCTTTAAAATCTCCAAAATATTATTTTTTCTTCGATGTGAAAACCTGTTCAGCAGCCAGTATAACATCATAAGCGCTCTTAAATATATGTCGTTTCAGAACTCTTTTAGTCTATGATAGAAAAATAATAAGAAAGTCCTGGCGGGAAGGGTGGTTGATCAATTCACGAAACCCTAGATCCTTGAGGATATTCATTCTCTGTCCATCGTTTTGAACAGGAGTTGTCCTGCAGAGAAAACACACCTCTTCATAACTTTCTCCTACGATTTTTTAAATGGTTTTCTCTAACTTAGTCCTAGGCTGACTAACACTATGATCTTGTTGTTTGCCCTTTTGAATGCACTTTAATAAAAACACCCTTTCCCAGATTATTCCTTGCCTATAGACCTCAGAATTTTGAATGTCTTTGACATTGGAGATATTTAGTGTCACCACTCGAACGATCGCTCTGTTGTCTCAGGATCAAAGTATTGAAAGCAACTTTCACTTTAGGTGACATGTGTATCGAAATATCGTTTTTAAAGTTCGCGTAATACCGCAAAAAATGTAAAGGTATCACAAATCTGTGCTTCTATTTGGCGTTCAAATGTTTGCACACCCATTCATGGAAAGCGTGTCCACATTGAACAATTATGGAATATTGACCATACACATCCTTTTGGTATGTGTCACAGTATCATCGGGCTAGGTAGTAAGAATTCCAGCCCTTTCTGGCGGAGTTGGGGCTTTCGCTATCCTCTTAAACGAGCAACTAGTTTGCGTCCTTCCGTCCAAAAAAATAATACTACTTCCTATCGCAATATGTATGAAAGAGGCGGAGTGCAATGCGTACGGGGGTATACGGTGCGTACCCTCTCATCCCATGCATAATGAATGGCATCAAATTATATTGGTGACTTACCACGAACCACTGGATAGAATAAGGATCCTCAATTTTTACATCTACATCGCACCTCTACGTGAATGACGGTATCCAGAGCCGGAGGTACAAAACCCACCGGCTATGCATTGGGCTCTTGGACCGGACGTGACTTTTCGGTCGGCAGTCACACCGCGAGAGCTTATCCCACGAATCTACGTAACGGCGAGGATTGGTCAGTAGGTAGGCTTGCCTTATACCTCTCGGGTAGCATAGCTGCGAACATGATACCTTTATCTAGCTATCAGAACTCCGTCGATAAATAGATAGGTGGTAGCCACTCAGGGCCTCGGTCTGGCCAGGTAGTGGTAATAACCTACTTTCTGAAAATTTGTTGTTACATGGATACAGGTAGCCAAGAGTGAGGGACATACCTTGACAACAATGTCTACACAGAGGTTGAACGGATGGGTACATCTAGCGGAGCCTGCCCATAAAGTAGATCAAAGGACCACAACTTGGAGTGGCTGGTTAGTGCAATGTGGCAGTAGATCACTTCCACCTATTACCTAACGTTACAGCTAAAGACTCAATTGAAACTCATCTTTTACTCAAAATCAGGCCGTGAACCTGGTTCAGTTTTCCAGAGTTCCCTGACACGAACTTCCTCATCTTTCAACACCTTCTGTTCAACAATCTTAACGCTTAAAGTTTAAGTTTGGTTCTTTTACAGTGGAGTATAAAGGGCAATGTGCAACCAATGAGTCCTCCGTTTAACATCGATTTTCCTCGCTCAGTTTTGTTACAGAAGGAAGATTTTCATGACACCTCGCAACTCTTACTTAGATAATTAAACATTTTTCTGCACCATGGTTAAATTGATAACCCGTAAAGGAAAAGCCGCTAGCGTTATGATTATCCAAGCTGGTACTCAAGCTTAGAATAGATCAAAATTTAAGACACAATGAACGATTTTAGGACGACGCGTGCGAGGGATGCTGGGGCTGAGAACTTATATGCTTTCTTTTGTTTAAACTAGCCTTTCGTTTTCATATTTCAGAATTTCTTTCTTCGCCTCTGTGTTCGTAAAATATCATAGAGTTTGCTATGACACTCACGGTAATACCCGTATAATTTCAAAACGAAATCATAATACTTTGAACAATCCGTAAACACTGTCATATAAGCCATGAACGGAATAGGTCTGAAACCAACGTTGGTAGTGTTCAAAGTTTTTCTTGCGTGCGTTGAACGACATTAAAACTGCAGCACATAGTTTTCTTAATTCAAAAGCAAAATATTAAAATCATCTAAATACCTTTAATAGTCACACTAAATTGATTTTATTTGTTTTACTGATCGTCAGAAATTGTGCAATGATAACCAGCTGGAGTGTATTAAACTATTAGCAAGTAAGTACTATTATTCATCCTGACTTAACATTCCACTAAATTAAACAGTAAAATTAAGCGTACTTCAGATATTTCGCCGTTTACAATTTCATTTATTCTTTTGAGTAACAAAGATAAGGAAACATGCTAACTTGCAGACAAATTAGAAATATTTTTTTTCTGACTGCCAAGTGAAGATTTCTTATAATGAATTGCACTAGAAATGCCTAATATGTTATTGACACATTATTTGGTTTATAATATTGTTTAAAACTATTTTTTCATAGTCATAAAATGATAATCTGCTTCCAAGAAAAGTCTTCAATGTGTTACTAATTCTTAACATAGATAACATTTGCTGTTGTGAGCTTCTAATTCTCTCTGTGGAGTCCATCTAAATGAAACTACGTACTAGTTACATACACATTGGTATCGCAACTTTATTTTCCAAAATAGCATCACTAAATTCTACAACAATAGTAGCGTTTATCGAAAAACAGTCCAAAGTTGAAACACTGATCCTATATTTGATCAACAGTCCAAAAGAACATCGTATATTTGATCAACTATATAATACCATATGAACATACTATTACGGGATTTCAATAAATAGAAGAAGGGGGCATTTTGGAGCAAATTACATGATATGATTTGCATAACAGAAGTAATGCAATAGCGTTACAATTAAGAACATTCCAACATCAAAAATCGTATAATGATTAGTACAAAATTCTCACATCGCGATATGGAAATGTTCAAATGTGTAACAAAGGGTAAGGCGAATTTTCGATTTACTGAAATACATGCAGAATTTCAATAGCTAACACTGTATCATGTTTGACACATGGTGCCATACTAACCTTCAACATAAGACTCATGACATCGAAACAGGCATTCGAATGTAACACTAAATTGTCCATGACATTTGCAAAGAAATATTGATCCATGTTCCTAACAGGTAACCGAAGCCCGTTGTACTGTACCTCTCCCAATATATAGATACGCCTCCCGCGGTAGTGTTTCGTTATAGAGCCAAACAAATCTTAGTGAAAAGGTGCTAAAGAATGATGTACGGAGGAAAAACAACAATTATCCTGTTAAAATGATGATCTGCTTATGGATTCCTGTTGCTGTATGTGATCGTGTGTTATCGTTTAGTGACAACACCCATCTCGTAATATCATTTTCGTTTCTGATGTATGGATGCGTTCCACGTGTCCATTGTTTGGCAGTGCGAGTTTCTCGTACTCTTTGCCAGAAATTCAAGATGAATAACTCAATGAAAGTTCCAAAACACACTATCCATTTTTTGGCTGATGTTCTGTTCTTGGATTTCTTGACTTACGGTGACGAGGGACGGTTCTATGTCATGCTCTTCCGCCTTGATTCAGAAATCACTATTGGTATTGAGGTTTCGTCACCGTTATGACGCGATTAGGAAATGAATTTCCTCTGTTTGAACTGGGACAATAAAATGCAGATTGAAAGGTGCTTTTGGACCTTACCCATTCGTTTTGGCACACAGCGCACGGAAGCTGTCCAGAAGCCAAGTTGATCATGCATGATATTCCTTGCTAAACTAAATAAGATTTGGAATGCATCCACATTGTTATTAAACGCCATTGAATAATCTTCGCATATCATCACTTCGACGCCACACGTATTTCTGTCTGTGGTTGATGTTGCTGGTTTTACACTTCTGTCATAAACTTTCAGAGGCTTCCTACCACATGCGACGGCTTTGCGCCAGACATAGACTTCTACGTGTGACATAACACACTCCCATAGATCTACGTCAATTCTGGACGAATGTAAGATGGTTTCTGTCACTTGCCCCATACAGAAACGAATAAGGTCGGACAGCTTTTCCTCGGAATACTTTTCAAGTCGATGCCATTTTTTAATTCCTTTAGGTACCAGACAATTTGGTGTAGAAGACTACAATTTACACCACACTTCCCGCTTATCTGCAACATTAATAAATAATCAGCTATAAATAATTAGCGATTATAGGAGATGTTATCCTTGAAGAAAGTAAGTCATCAAAATCTCATTACGGACTGCTTTCTCATTACGGATTACTTAATGAAATTAGTGTCTCATTCAGAAAGAGGGGAATGCAACATTAAAGATTCGTAAAGGTTCGATCGAACTATTGTTAATCCCAATAGGACTCAACAGCATAAAAATTTCAGCAAACAATAAACTAGCACACACTGAAATATACAGGGGTAGCCCATAGTTTGGGTGAACCAAATTAGCAAAAGAAAAGGTAAAAAGCAACTCTACCTTTCATACACAACCAAACTATAATACTAAAAAAATTTCGTCCGTGTTAATCTCACATCCTCAAAAGCACCATTTGATTCTATCTGTTATTTCAGGAGCATATTAGATGTCGCTGAGACCTGAGTGTAAGCTTTCTGTGTATAAAAGTGCAATTCTTATTCTCTTAATCCTACTTTTCTTTCTGTTGTTTACTGGATCATGCCGTGCAAATTCTTTCTGGAATGAATCACGTTTCACCAATCTATTCTAAGCGAAAGTATCATAGTACTATAAGACATACATTCGGCGTTATGTCTTGCACGGTAGTGTATTTTAATAGAATTTCCTTATTTTTTTAGAACAATTCTGAATAAACAGAGCCACTCAGCTCTTGACAAATTTAAAGTTCATAATCTCGTCTTGAGGTAATGGAAAGGAATCAGAATGAATTCTGCTTCTACATTTTCTCCTGCTATTTTCTAATAACTATTAACTTTTCTAACAACTCTGCGATTCTGTTAAAGGAGAGAGATAGAGTTGGAGACTACTTGGGTAAAATTGTGGTGAATAAAAGGACACCAAAAACAGTAGATGAACTTTTACAGGACTTAGGAAGTCCCTCTGAAATTCGTAATACTAGAGAAATCTTCAAACTTCAGGCAATATATAATAAACTACTCAAAGCCTTAATCAGCACACGCAACATCTACACAAACAGATCATTACAGCAATTGTTACTATGCCAATAACATTGTGTGAATCCTTTGTTACTGAAAATATTTTTACGTGTTCTTTCTTATATTTAAATAAAGAAATCAGGAAATATGAAATTACAAGTTACTGAAAGTGAATACCCAAAACGTTAAGTATCACCACAGTATTTTAGGAACGCCGGGAACTGAATCCCCCACTTCTGTACTGAAAGTATACATGATAACTAAGTAACAATGAACATGCTTTGTTAAATTTGTGTCTTAGTACTTGATTTTAATATAGTGTTAGTTAATTCAAAAGTCGTAACGACACATGTCTCAATATAATGTAACTACAATCTCTTTATTTTGTCTCACATGCTGCACTTGTAGTGCGATTAAATTATAGAATAATTTTAAATTATTTTATTGAATTATTTTAAATTTTGCGAGAATAAAATTGCACATTTTTGGGAAATTATTAGTGGCAGGCCCGTGCTGGCTCACCGGGACAATGAGACGTGTCTCGTTGTGCCCTCCGAAACATCACATTATAAAAAAATGTACAAGTTTTGGTTAAAATTCTTACAGTTTTGTTGGTAAAGAACCAGTGAAATTTGCAATGCAACCTTTACATTATGCGCCCTTGCGAAACCACATTAAAGATGAACGATTTTTTCCCTCTCCTGTTTATACCACAGTTCTGTACAATAAATACATACAGTTACTGTTGGTAAAGAGCCCATAAAAGGTACAGTGTGCCCTTTACATAAGGCGCCCTATGAAACATCAAGTTATACATAAGTGGCTTTAGTTATCCTGTATACCAGCTTGCATAATAAATTCAAGTAGTGACTGTTAATAAAAACCCTGTGAAGAATACAAGGCGCCCTTTACATAAGATGCCCTGCGAGATATCACATTATTATTTTTTAAATGTTATCCTTCTTTATTTCAGTTTCGTATTATAAATTCATATAGTTGCTATTCGCAGAGAACAGGCAAAAAGTATAATCACTTACAAAAACATTATAAATTTATGTAGCTATGAGACGAGACAATGTGATATATCAAGAATAGTTCACATAGTTAAACGTACGATGCATTAATGAAACACTACATTGACACTAGTCTCTAATTTACGATTTTTACGGTATCAAAACTGTCACAGTCTTAATATTCATCCACACATCCGAGCATATTGATTGTTCCGGCGTGTTTTAAAACAGTGTTTGATAATCAGTACCTATTGTGTTTCTAAAATATAGCTATATTAATTTCCGTGAAATGTGTACTTCTTGACACCACAGCATGGTTGGGGATCGAGGAGAAGGCCTCTAGATAAAGAGGCTAACTTTGAATATTTGCGAGTCGCTGACAGACGACAAGGCGTGATCCTCCAGCTTGGGGATTTGGTGTGGGTCTAACAACATCATTCTGTAAAAAAAAGGTTTGATCAGATATATTTGCAGAATCCTCGAATCAGAACTGATAACTTGGCACGAATTGAGCAAAATAAAATCAACATGAGATTTAGAACAGGGAATATAAGAAGCCTCTATAGGTCAGGCGCGTTAAAATTTGGAACGAATGAGTTTAAAAATAGAGAACGGACTTAGAGGAATATCAGGAAGTTAGTTGAGAAGGAAATTGGAGGAATCAAGTCGGGAAAGTTTACGTTCTATTACGGGGAACGAATTAAAAATTACCAACTAGGAACAGGGTTTTTCGTTCAAAAGCAAGCAATATCACCAATTACATGGGTTGAATTTGTAAATGATTGATTTTCTTTTACTTCTCTAAGGGTCGGTGATTAATATTATTGTTTTATATGCATATGCCCCAACAGAAAATAAGGATGACGATTAAAAAAAAAAACAATTTTACGAAAGAATAGAACGGGTATTTGGTCATCTCCCGCAAAACCATATGAAAATTCTGTTAGGAGGTTTCAATGCCGAGGTAGGACGAGAGGATACTTTAAAACCGATTAAAGGGAATAAATGTGTGCATAAGGGAGGTGGTAAGAACGGCATTTGACTCGTCAACTGTTCAAGATCCAGAAACCTTACCGTGAAGATTACAAAATTCCCACATCGCGACATTCATAAATATACTTCTATTTCATCAAATGGAAAAAGAAAATGATCACGTTCTAGTAGACAAAAGAAAACGGTCTAGCACAACTAGTGTTCGGTCGTTCAGAGGAGCTGATTGTGATACTGAATACCACCTGAGAACAGCTGAAACGGAGCCGTTTAATTTAAAGAAACTTGAGAAGAGTCACGTGAGAGGGGTGCCAGATTGAAGTATCGAATAGATTCTCGGTTTTAGAAGTTTCAGGGCGCACTAGTGTTCCGGATACTTGGTTGAAATTACAGATAACATTAAAATTAAATAAAAAGAAATATTAGAGCGGGCAGAAATACGCAGGAACAAAACATGGTTCGACCAGGAATGCATTAAACTAGCAGAGGAGAAAACAGAAGAAACAGCGTTGGCTACAAAATTCGAACGAAATAACTACATAAAATTTCATTGTTATCTGGTGGAAAAGTCTGAACATTTTTGAACAAAGAAACGAAATTTTTGAAAGCTAAAATTATTTGGAGTTAGTAGTAAAACACAAAAACATTCTGAACATGTATAAATGCATCAACGATCTTAAGAAAGACTACCAACCTCGTGATTGTATATTAAAGAAAGCCAACAGAACAGTTCTCACTGATCAGGATAACATCTAAAATAGATGGAAAGATTTCTTTGACGGTTCGTTTAACACATAGCTAAAAACTAATGTTCCTGGAAAAAGTGAAATGCATACAGCGTAACCGTATATTCCAGAACCTAACCAGACAGTAATAGAAATCGCTATTTAAAAAAATTAAAAAACACTCATCTCCGGGTGTAGACGAAATTCTGGCTGACTTAATTTTAGCTGGAGGGGAAAAATTGTAGAGCAAGATACACAAAGTCATTATCCTTATCTGAAGCAAGGAAGAATTACCACAATAGTGAAAAGAATCAACATTGTTCTAGTTCAGAAGAAAAGCAAAAAAATAATTGTAATAATTATTGAGGCATTTCTCTTCTGTCAACATGAAATAGATCCTCTTAAACATTCTGTTAGCAAGATTGAGTCCATACACAGATGAAATTATTGGTGATTATCAATGTGGATTTAGGTCAAAATCGATCATCTCTCGAAAACAATTTCCGGGCACATTAATTATTGATCTTAGACTCGAGTAGGAGGAAAACATTGTACAACATGCTTACAGAATTTGTCATACAGAAAAAAGTTAGATTAATTAAGATATGTTTAAATGATCCCAAAGTAAGGTTCGAGTAGAGAAGTTCTTGTTCTCGAACTATCACGTACAGAGTGGCCTGAAACAAGATGCGTTGTTGCCATTATTATTTAACTTTGTTCTGGAGAATACTATAAGGAAAATCAAAGACAGAATCAGGTCCTAGAGCTGAATTGTATTTACCAGGTAATGCTGATGATACATATTTAATAGGGGATGATAGAACAATAGAAAGAAATACAGAAATCTTAATTAACGATTGCAGGGATATAGACGTAGAAGTAAATGCAGAGAAAACTTAATATATGGAAGTTTGTGGGATCGTAATACCGCATTTTATGGATGCGTTGAAATGCCAAATAATATTTACTATCGACTAAGTGGATACTTTCAAATATCCAAGATCACTATTAACAGACCAAAAACCATAAATACTAAGAAACTTGGTGTCAACTGAAAGCAAGCATTTCTTGTTATTATTCAGTTAAAAATCTTTCGTTGTCGCGAATTATGTTGAGGAATTTGTAACTTAAAATATAAGACGATAATCATGAATGTTGTGCCGTATGATTGCGAAACATTGTCACTGACTCTGGGGGAAAATAGCAGACTGAAGGTGTTTGAAAACAAAATTCTTACACCAATATTCGAACTCCAAGAGGAACGGGAATGGTGAATGGCTGAAAACTTCATAACGAGGAAGTGCATAATTTATACGTTCACCAAACATTGTTAAGGTCATTAACTCTAGGATCCTCAAGTGAGAAGGTCATGTAGTCAGAATGGAAGAAATTAGGAACGCTTTCAATGCTCTAAATGGAAATCCAAATAGAAAACGACCATTAGGAAGATCGAGGCGCAGATGGGAGAAAATATTAAAATTGTCTCGCAGAAATTGATATGTATCTTAGAAAATGGGTCCAGTTGGCTAAGGACAGAAATCAATGGAGAGCGTTTGTAATCAATGGAGAACACTAAAGCTCCTGTGCCCAAAGGCAATAGTTGTGGATAGATTTAGCTTCTTTATATTTGACAGAAATGTTATTACAGGAACTAAAACGTTTTTCTCTAGTAAAGAGGATTTCGATTGGAGGTTTAAACAAATTAGCTATTTACGTTAGTACTAAAAAACATTGTGGTGATATTGATATAAAATCGCACCCATACTTTATATATATATATATATATATATATATATATATATGTGGGGGGGTGTATATATTTCCGTTTGTATGGGCGCCTGATTAGTGGCATGCAACGTGAAGTAGTTGCGGTCTTGTATAGAAGCATACATCTCTGCTTCGGCAACCTTGTAATAGAATAAGCAGCATATATGCACGGAAGTATCTAACTTAATCGTAACATCTACACCAAATTGAATTTCCTTATCTAGAATATATAACGGCATTTAAAAAAAAAAGAATACCAAATGTTAGATTTTTCCAACTGAAATTCTAGTAGAATATAACTATATGAAAGAAAGAACATTCGATTATGAATAAGACTTAGTATGTTATTACCATATATGATTCATGTTTTGGTTAATTTCAGGAGAGAATCAACCATGTACATATCTAGCAGAGAAGAGAGAAATTAAATACAAATGCCTACCGGACTGTGTAGAGTTAAGATTTAGCAATGTTCATGAAGATCTTCGAGCGTAAGTAATTCCTAAATCTTACATTTTCTGATTTCATAGTTTTAAAACATATAATAGTAATATGAAATTTATGATTTGTTGGTTTCCAGATAATTGCTTTTGAATTTTACTTGATTCATAGAAATGCACAAATTTATGTTCTAAGCACTACACGTTTTATGTTAAGACAATGCTGATGTATTCATTTTAATAATTATGGAAATGGACGACATAGAACGAACCATTAATGATTATATCTGATAAGTAAGATAATGGTGCATTAATTCGACATTTAAATAATCAACAGTTTAATGTGCTAAATTTGTACTGAAACTATAGTGGTTGAAAATTGATTTGAGGATCTGAGTTTATTTTATGCAATCCATTGATGGTGTCTCTTAAACCATTTACCTTGTATCACTCAGCGCTTACAGTCCTTCAATCGCCTAAATTTATGGGTTTCAACAGGTCCGTGTAATCGAAGAAATCAGTAATCATTTGCCTGGCTAGACTTCTCGAAAGAAGACGTTCTATTGGTTTCCACTCATATTGAAAAACCCACAGAATGAGTTGCAGTTGAGTTTCGAAATATTATGGAAGAGTAGTTAGGGGTTTTTACTTCTGGCGCATTTCCCTCCTCTTAATATTTTTAACTAGCGGAGAAGGAACCAACTAACCATACAAAGTTACACGACCCAAAGTATTCCCCTAACTACAATGTTAAAGTGAGATCGAATATGCTTTTATGACATTTAAAATCATAAAAACTTACATCTAAAACTTACAATCTAAAAACTTATATCTAAATCTACATCTCTTCTAACTTATAATGTCCCCATGGTAGGGTATTGATCCCATTCTTTAAAACACATCTCTTATCATCCACACAACTTAAAGCTAACTTATTCACTTCTATACTGTACAAATCGTGCTTATAACTTCTAATCAAGTTCATCTTCTTATAATATTCTTTTTGGTTGAACAAGCAGTCTTTATAATTGTTAAATGACAGTTCTTTACTTACAACATTTTTCTTAACTCCTTTTGCTTTCTTACAACATTTATCTTTTTCGAACCTGATTGAATACATTTTTGATCTTAAACCAACAAATTCTTCTATGATTGTTCCTTTAAGTTCATCTTTCATCTTACCAAGTATTTTCTTATTGACCTGTGGTATCTTATATCTGTTATCTTTAGAGTAATCACTCGTGTCGAAGTAATCAATGTAGTTTTTCATGTCCTTGTACACATCTTCTGTTTGAATATGATATATATAGCTATCAGTATCTGTATAACATACTTCTATTTTGTCTTGGTATTTTGGTTTCATCACATTGTAATGGAAGTCGTACATTAAATATTTCGATAGATCTAAGATACTCATTCCAACATATATTGGTTTGTTAAATTGCACTTTAACCTTGTTCATGTGAACTGCTACTAAATTTTCCGTAAAAACTAGTACTCTTATAATTCGGTTTTGCTACAAGCTTCTCGTATTTTTTCTCATCACTTACAAGTTTGATATTAACTCTCTTTTTAATATTCTCCATAGTCTTCCCAAAAACTGAATTGTTCATGAGCTTATAGAAGTCTTTTTCAAAATCATTTGTTGCTTTCGTTCTCATCTGTGTGTTTAAATCAATATATTTCTTTAACCAATCTGATTGTTCGAACTCTATTACTCGATGTATCTTGTTAAGTTTTAATCCAAGTGAAAGACATTGTTTTAGGTTTCGATAGTGAATTACATATTTTTCTTTGTCATATAAGGTTGTTAAGAGTTTTGATTGTTTTGAACCAGGTGAACACATGTTTTGAGGTGCTAATGGGTAGTCTTTATGATAGTCATGCAATTCTTTAGGATATTCAAGATCAACTTCTAATATGTAACCAGTATCAGAATCATCAGGTATATTTGTGAAATCTATTTCTCTTATCTCATCTTCACTTAACCATCTGAATCCCTTATACGGCAGATATTGACTCATTGCCCACCCATACAAGTTATTGGCATCTAGATACATTAAGTAAGAATCTTCTTTATTCTTATCGTAATCTTCCATATACTTATTGTTTGCTTTCACATATCTTTTTGAGCATTGACTAATCCCACCTCTTATACCTTTCTCTACCATTAATACCATATCATAATCCCACAACAATTCTAATTTTATATTTGTCATCTTTAACATTGCATCCCAAGCAAAACCTGGTGCCGTCATATACCAAGCTGGATCAAGATCATAAGCTTTAAGACATGTTTCTCTAAAGTTCTCAAACACATCTGCTAACAATAATACATCTGTTTTCAAATATAGATCATGGTATTGTCCGAGATTCTTAATGTTAAATGTTTCCCACACTTTCTTTGCATGCTTATAATCCTCATCGCTTATATGTGTGTTGTTAAGCTTGTTGTAGAATGCTTCCTTTGGTGGTAATTTTCTTTCTTTAAACCTATCCCAATTGTTAACATAATCATATGGGTAAACACCTTTTCTTATTACAAGTTGAAACTGTTCTTGATTAGGATAAAAGTGTTCGGTATGTATCATTTGCTCAGGTTTCAAGTTCGATGACAATTTGTCTAGACTAGAAGCCATAAATCTAAATGAATCTACAAATTTCAATTTAATAGTTCCAACCTTTTTACTGAATGATATGTATCTTTCCTCGTTATTGGGTATTAGATCTATTTCTTCTTTATTACATCCAAGCTCTTTTATAAACAAGTGTGAGTCATATCCTGTCAAGTTATGTATGATCACTGGTACAAACTTTGGTACTTTGACTTTTAAATTGCAGTTATTACATAGTGGTGCTACAAATTTTCCTGTTATATGATCGTGGTGCTTAACTTTATAATTTTCTTTAGTATACTCCTGCTTACAGTAATAACAGCATTTAGATTCATTGAACTCTTTTCTCTGACTTTTTGTTAATGGTAATTCGTTATTTTGTTTGTATATGTTCGATATGTGTTTAGCTTCTTTTGTTAACAGTCTTATAAATTTCTTAGCAGCGTTCTTACCTTTATACAAAACAGGATTAGTTTTAATTCCATCGCTTTTTACTATATAATAACAAAATCCAGATGGCTTATGTTGTTGATATTTTTTCGTATATGGCTCGTTATCTGGATAACATTCTTTACAACCCATAACTTTATGTAACAAGCATTCAAAATCAGCATAAATCACAAATGGCATTTTCATTATGTATTGGTAGATTTTAAATTCAACGCATTTACCTTCTTCGGGCATTATTATTTTTACTGGTTCATTTAACGAACAATCTTGCTCATGTTTATTTAAAGTGTTTTGAGAGTAAAAGTATAACAAACATCTGTCACATAAATATTTTCGAGCTCTCTTTTTTGTTATTTGAGTACTAACTAATCTACTTAGGTCTTTAATCCAACAATAGTGCGTTTTAACTTGATCTTCATTTTGTTCTTTTATATATAATAAATTGACATGATTTTCTTGCTTGTTTTTTGTGTGATGTAGTATATAGATTGAATAGTCTTTATCATATGCATAAACATTTATAGAAATATTAAGTAATTTTTCAGCTCTTGGAATATCGCATAGTTTTACAGGAAAATGAATATTTTTTAATTTTTCTTGTAAGTATTTGACAGCTTGCTTGTACTTGGAAGGTCGTTGTGGATCTTTATTAACTGGATATAGTGCAGAACAAATTGAATATAAGAAACATTTTTCATCTTCATTCTTTACATTAATTACTGCCTTTTTGTTTCGAATTTGTTTAGGTAATTCTATGTATGTTGATCCTCTATATGGTGTATATTTGACGATCGCTAGTTGTAAAAAGTTAATGTTTATAAGAGCCCAGCCAGAACCTCTAGCTTGGAGCTCATCCATTCTTGTTCTTAATCTTTGTTTCATCTTAGTTATTTCTTCTTTCAAATTACTTGATCGATATATTTCTTGGTTTTCAGTGTTAAAATAGAAGTTTTGAGTTTCTTCACCTTTCTTATATGTAAAACTTATATAAAGATTAGCTTTCAATGAACTATGTTTACTTAAGCTAATTTGTAATCTGTTTGATATAGCTTTAGATGTTGCAGTAATATATTGTTCAAGCGGATCTTGTGGTTTGTAATCTGTTGTAAATCTCCATGTTTCTAATCTTGATTTTAATGCAATGTTCTGCCGTTTTACATCGATTGGTATTGATTCAACTTTGATTCTTGGTTCTTCAAATACTTTTTGTTTAAATGGGAATACATTTTTAATCTGCCTTCTGCTTTGTTCATCGTCATGTTGTTTAAGAAGGTCTGTCAGTTCTGCTTTTCTTAATCGGGAATATTTTCTGATTCCCCTCTCTTTACATTGTCGTCTTAACTCTATTACAGTAAACTTATTGTAATTACTCATCCTATTTATTATATAGAAAATCTTCGTTAGTACTCTTCACCGGGTTATTTCAGTTCATTTTCATTTGTCCTAGTACAACGCTTAACATTGTACACCCCTGCTATTGTCTACATATTAAGCGTTGTATTAGAACACGGCTTTCATGGGATTAACCCATCAAAGTCACATATACACATTTAAAACTGAATCATTTTTGTAAGCTTACTCATCATCATCATCATCATAATCATCACTACCATATTTATATTCATCATCACTACTCAAATCAGATGTTTTTTGTTGCATTACTAATAACTCTTTTTCCTTTAACAGTATTTGCTTCTCTAGTAGTGCTGCTAAAAGTTTAAGATTTTCATGAATGAGGTTAAGTCTATCATGTAATAAATCAAATTCTTTCTCCATATTTATTATATACAAAACCAACAAAAATGAAATAAATTTTAAAAATCTAAGAATAAAAACGAACATGACTACTGCTAAGGAAATATTATCTTACAAACCTGTATTTGATTGTGTATGTAAATATTTAGATATTGGTGGTTATAATCATGAAGACAAAATAAATTTTAGCGTGTCCATAGGTATGTTAGATCATTTGTTCAAGAAAGCCACTAAAGAAAACAACTCATTTCTTATACAAAACATTCTCTATGCAAACGTTATGGACTTGTCTGATGAGATATTAGATTCACTGACTGATGAACAATGGTTATCTATAGGTTATGATGATTATGAGGAGGAATATAACTATGATCACATTACAGAAGATTTCATACGCAAATATCTGCATAAAGTTAATTTGAGCGAAATATGTTTATGGAAAAATTTGTCGGAAGAGTTTATAAGAGAATTAGCTGATAAAGTTGATTGGGAGATTATTTCAGGAAGCCAAGACTTATCAGAAGACTTTATAAGAGAATTTGCAGATAAAGTTGATTGGAAAGAAGTATCGTATAATCAAAAGCTATCTGAAGAATTTATTAGTGAGTTTATAGATAAAGTTGATTTTGAAGCTATATCTTATGGAAACAAACTCTCTGAGGCCTTTATACGAGAACATGCAGATAAAGTTTCTTGGAGGTGCTTATCTGAAACTCAACAATTATCAGAAAACCTTATAAGAGATTACGCTGACAAAGTAGATTGGGAAGCAATTTCATTGTTTCAAAATTTAACAGAAGGATTTATTGCAGAGTTCAAAGACAGAGTTCATTGGCAAAACATTTCAATTTATCAACACCTCTCTGCAGAGTTTATATATTTATTTAGACATTACGTAAATTGGAGAGCTATAATAAGAAAATATCATAATAATCCCGATTTAGGTAGTATATTGAATTTAGCATTCGGTGTTACAACAGATGTTTTGTTTAACGCTTGAAATTGTACTTTGATGGATTAAACCATAAAAGCAATGGTATATTTAGTTTCTCGTACTTAAATGTCTCTTAACTGAATAAACTTGTCAACAAGATCTATATCACTTAAATCTGTGTTCATATGCGAACCGTGCCAAGTTATTCTATCATCATATCTTTCTTTAGCTCTGTTGTATAAGTTGACAGAGTTTGGATCGTCAACGTTAAGCAGAATACTCATACTTGGATACTTAAGTTTGAGTTGTTTAATCCTACTTTCGTAATTGCATGTTTGTACTCTCCCAACCCAATACTTATATCGTTCTATTCTTTCTTTTTGATCTCGTTCTTTTTCGTCATAGTAAAAGAGTATATTCTCAAGTTGTTCTTTAGTAAGGTTTTTCTTGATAATGAATAGCCTATGTATCTTTCCTGGATCTTCTGTATATGGTGCTGCAACTGTTTTAAAATACTCAACCTCATTTTCTAGTTCTTGATTGTGCAAACGTAATTCATCCATTTGTTGTTGTATTTTTTGCATTTGTATTTGGAGTAATTCGTTGTTGTCACGATATTGTTGAAAGTCTTGAAGGAAGTAACTTTCGATAATGTCATAGCACTTGTCGTAAAAATCATCTGATAACCAATTGGCGATGTCTAGTATTATCTTCTTGTAAACATATGTGCCTGATATGGTGTTATTGATCTTGTTACCTGCTAATTTGACTTCATATGATGCTTGTTTGAAACCCTCGGAATTCCGATGATTAATTTTCTGCTCATAGTACCTCATTCGTCTTTTGGAACGTATATTTTCAAGCCAATGTTCGGGTTTTTTACCTCCAGTCTTACACAACTTAGTAGCGTTGAAATATTCAGTGCTCTTATCTATAGTCAGTTTAAAGTCACCAAAAATTCCATACCAATATTGATCCTTGATCAGCTCGTAACAAATATCATTTAAACTAAGAGAACTATCCATTGTACCCATATTTATTATATAGAAAATCTTTATTTTTAACTTCATTTTCGTTACCAGCTAGTTTTACTATGTAATATGACGATTTTTGCTGGAGCACATCTGCTCCAGCTAATTTTTTTTTTATCATATCCGATCTTCCACATGGTTCTACATATTAAAATGGGTTTTGCAGCTTCCTACAATTATAGGAAGCTAATTTTTCATTGTAGTATTCCAATAATTCTTTAGATATCTAGACCGCTTATCTTTTCTGAAATGAGCTTGTCTTCTGATGTTTTGTTTTGTGTCATAATGGTATATTTTGCAATCGGAAAATCTTCCGTTCGGGGGTTTATTTGTGTTTCTTAATGCATAACTAATTATCTTTTATGGCTATTATACCATAAAAGTTGTAATAAGAATGAGTAGAGACTGGACTCGTTGATGAAAATTGTATGAGGTTGTATGTTTGAAAGGGGGCCAGTGCTGGTGGCCCCCCAGTTGTAACCAAAACTTATTACCTTTACCTCTACAAATCTCTTATACTTAAAAACAAATCAATAATAAACTCATCATCTTCTTCTCCATGTGCATTCTTTAGGTCTACATGACAACCATGCGAAGTAACACACTCATACTTTTCTTTTACTTTGTTTAGGAGGTTAATTGAGTTTGGGTCTTTGGTTTTAGACAATATAGTCATGTCCGGATATTTTTCTTGTAAGCATTGTAATCTTGTCTTTATGTTATACTCTTGAATTCTTCCAACCCAATACCTGTAACTCTCATAGCTCTTTACTGGTTCTCTTTTGTCTGTTTCGTACTTTTCTAATATCTTTTGTAGTTGAATAGGGGAGAGATTCTTTTTAACAATAACTAGTTTGTGTACTTTCCCTGGATCTTCTGTATGTTCAGCTGCTATATCTCTAAGTCTTGTGTTTTCTATTCTTAAATCCTTCATTTGTTGTTCTATCTCTTCTACTCTTCTTTGCAACTCTTCTTGGTTTTCTCTATATTGTCTAAAGTCTTTTGTGTAATAGTCGATAATGATTTGATTACATTTAAGGTAAAACTCAGGAGAAACCCATCGAGATATATCCAAAATCAACTCTTTACATACATATGTTCCTCTTATTTTGCTCCATGTTTCACCTTTACCTCCTGTTATTGTTTTGATAATTTGATTTCCTATCATGAGAGTAGATGAAATATACTCTATCAGTTCTTTAGAATCTTTATTTTTCAGCCAGTTGTCAAACCTCTTACCACCACTCTGACACATCTTTGTAGCGTTAAAATATCCTGTACTCTTATCTATAATCAACTTGAAATCACCGAAGATACCATACCAATAGTTGTCCTTGATCTGTTCATAGCAAATATTTAAACTAAGAGGACTATCCATAGTACCCATATTTAATATATAGAAAATCTTTATTTTTAACTTCATTTTCGTGGGGTCCACCAGCACTGGACCCCTTTCAAACATGCATACGTCGCTTCTTTGAAGTGGTCTATATCTAGATCGCTTATCTCGTTAATGAAGATTGTTGTTGTGGATTAACGCAGGTTCCCGTTTCGAGGACTCATATTTGTTTGTATGTAACTTTGTTTTGGAGCGACCGCCAGAATTCCAGCAGTCGGTTTTCTCATCGTAATGCCTTATTAGCTCTTTTGATTGTTTATTTTTATTTGTTCCTTTTGACTCAACTATGTAAATTGGGTTTTGGTGGTGCAGATCTGGCCCACCTAATTTCTTGTTATAATATCGCAGGAGATCTTTTGATTTATCTAACCTTGTCTAAGATGAGTTTCTGAAGTTCCTAGAATCCTAGGAACTTCGAATTTTGTTGTAGTAGCCCAGGCTCATTGATGAAGATTATATGAGGATGTACACTTGACAATGTCCTGGAAAGCGACCCCTCGTATATGAGGAGTCGGTTATTTTTTGATAATTTTCACAGCTGGAATACAAGCGCTGGAAATATATGTTATGGGGGTAACGTTTCGTTACCCCCTTATCTCGTTCAAACTATCCTTTTATGGCATAATAACCATAAAAGACAAACATTTATATTTACACTACAACATTACTCTTATCTATCCAACTATTATGCGAATCATCAAACCCTACCCATTTGACATATACTTTATCACCTTTCTTTCTCAACACCTTTTCTACCAAGTATTCATCCTTATGTTTCGTCTTTAATAGTTCTGGTTCGTAAAATCTATCTTGCACATCCTCTTCTTCTAAATCTTTAATTCTATATGTAGGCGGATTAGATGGGATAACTTCACTAATAACAAATACTTCTGTTGACCAATTAGGTGTATATCCTTTCTCAAATAACCCTTTCGACTTACTTATACGAACATGATCACCTAACTTGTATTTGGGCTTAATACGCTTATATTCTTTTTGATACACATTCTCCAATATTGTTCGCTCATTCTTCTTATTAACTTCTATAGGTTTTAAACCAATTGTTCTATGAATTTGATGATTATACTCTTTAACTAGTGTTGGTAATATCTCTATCCATTTGTAATTCCCTTGTGTCGTGAACCTTTTCCACATGTTCTGCTTAAGCGTTCTATTGAATCTTTCAACCACAGAAGCTTTCTTACCACTATAGGTTGAGTAGTGATTAATCTTATTTTCATTCATCAACTTCTTAAACTCTTTATTGTAAAACTCTTTACCTTGATCTGTTTGTAAGTTACTAGGTTTTCTGGTTCTTAATATGGATTCGAATGCTTCTGTAACATTCTTCCCACTCTTATCTTTAACAGGAACAGCAAACGCATATTTCGAGAACACATCTATAATCGTTAGCAAATACTTATAACCTTTATTGATTTTGAAAACGCCTTTTAATACTCCGCTATACATTTCTACAAGATCAGCCTGCCAAAGATCATCGATACCTTTTATAACTACACTTAATCTGTCAAAGTTTTTTCTAGATGGTTTGTGAATTTCTTCTACAATGTCTTCTCTAACACCTTTACCTTCTTCTAGTCAATCAGGCTTTTTAACGAATTGGGTTTTAGTAACACCACATACAGAACAAATACCTTTCTTTAGATATCTTCCATTCTTTGTTTGTTCAATTCGAATAGTATCTTTCTTCGTATCTGTCACTTTCTTACACTTAACACAATACATCCTGTTTATTATATAGAAAATCAATAACTATCGCTGTTTAATATTATACTATCAACATTCTCACCATCATCATCACTATCTTCGTCTTTTCTTTCTACATGCATAAGAAGCAATAGTAATTTACCATGTTTCAGATCAGAACCTTTAGATGGTCTAATTGCTAATTTATCATTTGTATTAAAGTGTAATGGAAAAGTTTCAACTAGAGAATCATTTAAATATAGATCTATATAATACGTATTGTAAGATGACTCTATATGCATTAACTTACCTTTATAAAGAAATTTGTATGTGATAGATAGATTATGTATTAAAAAGAACGGAGTTTCAACATTTTCTGATATCAATCGACTATGAAGCTCTATAACATAACTCCGTTTGATGAAGTTAAGCTCTTCTTTCAACATAGCAATGTCTTTTCTCACAACTGCATTATCTAACTCTGATGTCATTTTAACATTACCAAAGATATCCATATTTATTATATAGCAAACGTCTTTAGGAAAGCTCTCTTTCTATGTATATCACAACAAACAATAATTGTCCTTCTTCCATAGCAGAATTTTTATTTGGTTTAATCGTAATTATATCGTTCTTCTTAAAGTCAAAAGGTATCTCTTTAATCAAAGTATCACCCAAATATATATCTAGAAAGTATTTATCCAAACTTAAGTCCATGTGCATTATTTTTCCATTATAGAGAAATTTGTAACCATTAGAGAGATTAAATATTCTAAAGATTGGCTCCTTAACGTTTTTAGCTCCTAATCGATATAGTAGAGGCATGGTTTCTTTCTGCATAACCAACTTAGTAGTATCCATACTAATCTTTTGAAAATCTTTTTTCTTGACGTATGTGTCTTGTAACGTTTCTAATGCATCTTCAAACCGTCTTCTATCGTTCTCTAATTGAGCTTGTATTGAGCTAAGTTCACTTACGCTAACAACATCATTTAAGTTCTCCAATAATTTTAATTTTTCTTCGCTAATATCAACATCACCTTTTCTATCTTTAACATTACCAAATATATCCATACTCACTTATTATACAGAAAATGCCCATCCTAGTTTTTCAAAACATTTCTTTAACATCTCTATTTGTCTAGGTGAGCGTTTAAAATCAATATCAACATGAACATCGTGCTTTCTCAACAGATAGTGCAATACACATTTCAAGTTAATAAACAATGCTCTTTCCGGATACAGCTCCCTAAAGACCTCGTGTAAGTTTTCGAAGTCGTTTATAAGTGTTTCTTCCATATGTCGTACGTTTAATGGTTTTTGATCGGTAAGGTGATAGTGCATTAAATAGACATCATCATAATATTTTGTGTATTTGTTTTTCTTTAGTATTTTAGAACATCTTTTGTTGATATTAAATCTCTTGGTATATTTCTAAGTTCATCATTTAACACCTTGAGCACCTCTTCGGGAATAATTCTATCCTGTAAAGCTTGCAAACGAGATAACTGTAACTTAAATCTTTTTATAGTATCATACCATGGTTTTCGTACGCAAGCAGCTTTCGTTTCTTCACAAGTACTGTAAACCCAACCACTCTCTACAGAACAATCGTCACAAATGTAACTACTCATACCTTTTGTTAATGACTTACTACCACAATAACTGCATTGTAATGGCCTAGAGCTATAACTCGACAACAAGTCCTTTAAGGTAATTATTGGACGTAACTTTCTCAACTCTTCTTCCGTGTACAAAACTTTTGGTATTAACCTTTTCCATAGATCAATAACATTGTATACGTTGTTTTTATCGTTTAAGTCTATCTCGCTAACATCCTGAAAATACTGATAAAAATTATATCTATCTAGTGCATCTAGTTCATCCTCATGCTTCTCAAAATAATTTAAAAATCTATTGTGTATAGCTTCCATATTTATCTTAAAGCAAAACTTTTATGGATACAAAACCATAAAAGCACTTAATCATTTTTAATCATATACATAACGTCACTAAAAGAATACCCTTGATTTAGAAGATTTAAAACCTTAACACAAAGATGGCCACATATAACTGAGTTAAAGTCTTGTATTCGTTCGTCATTGTAAAGTAAGTTTTCAGTACCAAGATATTGTACCAGTTGTTTAGGAGGCACACCACCATAAGAATCGAACACGTACTTTATGTTGTTATCTTTCCAATAGCATATCCAATGAGTTCCAATGTTTTCTGATTTATCAAGGTTAACTACACCACACTCATTTACATAAGGTTTTTGTGGAAGTTCATCACTCATAAATACACCTCCAAATCGTTTTATCTTTAGTTCTTTAGCCAACCTCTCTATATCGAAGTTGGTCAATGGTTTTAGTTTTTTTTACTTCTTTGGTTTACCTGCCCCTTGAATTTCTTCCATAGCCATATTGTGTCTTTTTTGTTTTTCAAGTTCTTGTTTATTCTTCTTAGCATCCAGTACAGTTTTAGTAATCGCTGCTGCACCACCTGCTAATGAGCCAACTGCTCCTAAAGCTGCTAGAATGGCTGGAATTGTAAAGATAAAACCGCCAATATGCTCTTTCTTAATCTTTTTCATTTGTGCAGTAGTTAAAGTTAAATCCATTCCTTTACCTTCTTTAATTTTTTTGGCTTTATCGTTAAGTTGTTTCTTTGTTAATACATGATCAATATTTAAATCCTTTAGTTCGTTATAAGGAACACTAAACATACAACCTTTAATAGAACACATCTTCCTATTTATCTAAGAGAAAATCTTGGTTTGCAAAAGTACAGTTGTTGTTGCTCCACCAAAATCAATTAAGGAATCATTCTCATCTGTTATCCTTATCTCGAAATTGTCAACCTTGTCTTTGGATATAGGGAAAAATAATGGATAAGTAGGCTCGTAAATAATACTATGTTTGAACTCGGCATCTCTTTTGAATGATGCTAAAATTCCCCTTTCTCTATGTGTGTATTCTGTATCTTTAACAAACATACCATCTGCTATATTACAGTGAACATTTATAGTATCGAATGGGTGAAATTTTGGCAACTTACTTCCAATATGTGTTTTGTTCTTTTCTAAAACTTCAAAAACATTAAACCCGAGGACAGTGCCTATACTCCCTATTGTAATATCATTACTATCAGTTTCAATTTTAACTCTATTTCTTAAATGATCTTCTGATAATATTATGTTGATGGATTGAGATTTTAAATATTCATTAACACTGTTTAAGCTGTATTGCCCTTCTGGTATAAAAACTTGTCTATCACCATATGAGAAACTGTTTTTTGTTGTTGTTATGTTTAGAGTTAGATATGTACTGTAAAACCCAACTAGTCCTATACTTAAATAGTTGCTCTTGTTGTCTAATTCGTAATTGAGTTTCTTCTTTAAAACAGAAGTATCACTCGTTAGCTTAAATACCTTAGCCATTTATTATATAACAAATGAATGAGTTTGATTTACCTAGAGATATTCCAAGAGAGAAAGTAATCAAGTTAATAGAAGATGTCATTCGAAAGTTAGAATACAGTTTAAAGAAGAAAAAGAGAAAACTACAAATTGTTAAATATGCATACTACACTTTGGTTACGTTGTCGGTTATTCTTTCTGCAACAACTGGGTTTATTAATATTTTTATACCTGTAACAATTTACTCAATATTAACAACGTCTCTTGCAACTGGAAGTGCTATAATAACAGGTTTGTCTTCGAAGTTAAACATAAGCAAAAGAAAAGATGAATATAAAACCATTGTCACTTGTATTAACTCATTTAAAGAACAGTTAGAGATGATAATAACATTGAATGGTGAAATGGATAGCGAATATATAAAAGATACGTTGCTTAAGATCAGAGAACAACTTAAAGATATAAGATAGGTTATGTAAATACAAGTCAAGTCTCTAATCCTTGGCCCTTCACATGTGTAGGGCCTAAAAGTCTTGTAAACGTTTCAACTGTTTCCTTCACATCACGTAAGACCAAAGTTTCAGAGTAGATTTGAAGACCTGGAGACTACAAAGGGCGTCCGTAATACGAACACCCCTTCCAAATGAACAACCTCACACAACCTTCATCAACAGGCATATAGAGATTTTAAGGGTGAGCAAAACGCTCACCCTACAGTTCATCCTCAAACTGTTTGAAAGGGGGCCAGTGCTGGTGGCCCCCTGATTTTCTCTATAATAAATGAGTAAGAAAACTATTAATTGGGATGTAAAAGAGACGATAAAGAAACAACAGCTAAGAAAATAAATGGGGAGCTTATACCTGATGATGTTCGTTGTCTTATCGTAGGTTCGTCGGGGTCTGGTAAAACGTTTTTGCTATTTAACTTCTTATTACAGCCAGGTTGGTTAAACAATAATTACTTCTACATATATTCTAAAAGCATGAATCAGCCAAAGTATGAGCAGTTAAAAGATCGATTTGAAAAGGCAGAACTAAAGTTTAAGAAGCAAATAGCAACGTTCTTAAGCGGTAATGATTCTATTGTACCTATTGATGAATGTGAAAAATACTCTGTTGTTGTATTTGACGATTACATTTTGGAGAATCAAGATATTGTTAGAAATTACTTTACAAGAGGTAGGCATAGACATTTAGACTGTTTCTATCTTGCACAAACATATTCAAAAGTACCTAAACAGCTTATAAGAGATAACGTCAACTTCCTATGCATATTCAGACAAGATGATACTAATCTTAAACATGTGTATAATGCGTTTGTTGGGGGAGATATGTCTTATGATAAGTTTAAAGAGATGTGTTCAAAATGTTGGCAAGAAGATTATGGTTTCATAGTAATTGATATGACAAGGAAGGTAAACAATGGTAAGTATAGGAACAAGATAAAACACTTCTTAAACGTTTGATGTTTATTGACGTTTTACGTTTTAACGTTTGACGTTCTTTGACGTATATTGACGTTTTTTCACGTTTATTGACGTTCTTTCACGTTCATTGACGTTTGTTCGTTTGCTATACAATAAATGGATGAGAAAGAAATTGATAAGAATATTAAGTTGAAGGAGTTCTTGATAAAGGGCTTCAAATCTTGGAAGAAAGAAAGAGCAGGTATATACGATAAATTTAAGACACAAGAGCAACCTGTAATTGATGTTATTCAAAACTTGGGAAGTGAGATCAAAGAAGTAGCAGAACAAAATAAAAATCTAATAACTGAACTTGTTCCAGTTGCACATAAGACGGCTTCAATAGATCCCAGTCTACTAGAAACACCTAAAAAATAACTTATGATAGTTCTCCAAGTAGTAGTGATACGCCTATAACGGGAGAAATAAAACAAATGAGGAAACAAATTAAAGACAAAGTGGAAGGAATAGAACCTTTAACAACAGCACAGTCATTTGGTAAGATTGCAACGAAATATTATAGTAAAAGAAATGATACTGTGTTTGGAATAAGAACTGTAGAAGAAGATGGAAAAAAATAAACAAGATAGGAAATTTGGAAGTTAAAGTGAATGGCGATGATTTGATAATTAATGGTAAAACTTATAAAGGAACAGAAGGTCTATGGGAATTGTTAACGACGAATACTAATAAAACCATTGAAGATTATGATGATGATGATTTTGAACAGTACAAGGAAATAATAATAGACTCAGATGCTGCCTTCCAAAAATATAATCGAGATAAAAAGGTAGCATCTAGTAGAGGTTCAAAGTACATTAATATTATCAAGCCTATTTGGGATAATTATATTAAACCAACTTTACCCCAACACCTAAAAAGAACACGACACCTAAAAGGACTGGTGAAGGAATTAAACAATATACAGAGATGCCTAAAGAATATATATGGATGGATGACGTGAGAAAGTTAATTGATCGGTTAATAGTTATAGATGGAGAAGAAAGGGCTGGTAATCATAACTTTTTAATGAGAAAGTAGGTATAGTGAGTATGATTAAGAATAAGCTTTCACAGTTTATTCCTAATGATCCAAAAGGTATAGGTTATTTGATTAAGATCTTAAATACATTACCACCACGATTCTGGAATGATGAGAAGCTTGGGAAAGGATTAGTAAATGATTTGATTAATAAACTTCCATTTGAATTACATATTCCAGGTTTCAGATTTTGCGGGCCTGGGACTAAGCTTCAAGAAAGGTTAGAGAGAGGTGATGAAGGTATTAACCCATTAGATGAGGCTTGTAAAGAGCACGATATATACTACAGAGACAATAAAGATACAGAGTCGAGACATATTGCAGATAAGGAACTGGAAACTAAAGCATGGAAAAGAGCATTTAGTAGTGATGCACCAATTGGTGAACGATTAGCTGCTTTTGGGGTTGGTACTGCTATGAATGCTAAGGTTAAGTTGGGATGGGGATTATAAGTTTTTGATTGTTATTATGTATGAGTCTTTTATGGGTATATCCCATCAAAGCGTTGTTTCAAGATTTTCTTTATAATAAATGGATAGTATTGAGAGCTACGAGTTACAGAGTTTTAATGCTAACACAAGAACATTTAATAATTTGAATGAAGCTAACAAAGATATTGAGTTTGATTTCGACGTGGGTGATGGGTTCGTACTAAAATATTAAAAAAATGCTAAAGCAAGCTATATCAGGGCTTTAAAATAAAATTGAGTGGCCCCATTTAAAAATACAATTTATTATTACTGATGTGTACAGAATAAAATCTTTGAATTGCATGTATAGAAGAAAACAAAATCTTTAAATTTGCAAGTATAGCATAGTGGGTTGCGTGCCACTCAGGAGACTTACACCCACAATGATAAATGACTCGTTACATGCCAGATGGCAGAGTTTTTGCTGAATCTCCTCTCCAAAGTGGAAAGGAATATTGTAGTAAAGAAAGGATACTTACAAGGCACAAATCCCAAACTCCATGGCTGCTTCTTGAAGCTCTGACCCAAACTGTACGGAACGAAGGATGGATCAATTTTCTTGCCTTCTGCCTCTTGCCCGTGCTTTTTATATTATTGAATCTCGTGACGTATGATGGTGAAAAATCCAAAAATTGTTTTCAGTAAGTATTTTTGTTCTTATTTTACTCTAGGAAAGTCCATCACGTCACGAGGTGTTTGTTTTGGAAAAAGCAACGGGCCGAGAAGCTTATGTAAAGGTCACCTGGCTGTTGTTGTCTTCGATGAGAAAGTTTGTTTCCCTATTCACACAACCTTGACCATGTTGTCACTTTCTAACTACTGTGTACGAAATTGTACACTAAAATATAATTCCAATTTTAAAAAAAACCTTATGCATTTCCAGGTGCCGAGTATTATATGACAATCCCCCTCTGGGGTTTATTGAGCGGCTACTGGAAATGTCCGCATTAGAAAAAATAATAATAAAAAAAAAACCTTTATGCATGGAGTGTGGAACGCAAGTTTAACAGCCATTGTGGGTATAAGTATCCTGTGACTTACAAAACAAGAAAAACTATTGTCAAAAGAAAAAAAAACTGTAGTATCGGAAGAGTGCAAGTCTTTTACCCATTGATGTCTACATTACTTGCGGGACATATACGTGCATCCTACTAATTTTAAAAAAAGTTTTGTTCTCCTTCACCTGCGTTAAAAAAATATGTATATATATATGTAGCATATCCTCCAAAGAGATTAATGGTCTTGCCACCTGTATGTTTAAAAAATTAAAAAAAAGTATGGCATGTCTCTTCAAACTGGTTTTGGCACCTGTATGTTTAAAAAATTAAAAAAGAATATGGCATGTCTCTTCAAAATGGTTTTGCCACCTGTATGTTTTTTTTTAAAAAAATTAAAAAATATGGCATGTCTCTTCAAAATGGTTTTGCCACCTGTATGTTTAATAAATTAAAAAAGAATATGGCATGTCTCTCCAAAATGGTTTTGCCACCTGTATGTTTAAAAAATTAAAAAAAAAGTATGGCATGTCTCTTCAAACTGGTTTTGCCACCTGTATGTTTAAAAAATTAAAAAAGAATATGGCATGTCTCTTCAAAATGGTTTTGCCACCTGTATGTTTAAGAATTAAAAAAAAAGAATATGGCATGTCTCTCCAAAATGGTTTTGCCACCTGTATGTTTAAAAAATTAAAAAAAAAGTATGGCATGTCTCTTCAAACTGGTTTTGCCACCTGTATGTTTAAAAAATTAAAAAAGAATATGGCATGTCTCTTCAAAATGGTTTTGCCACCTGTATGTTTAAGAATTAAAAAAAAAGAATATGGCATGTCTCTTCAAAATGGTTACGACATGTATCTCCAAAGCTTGTTTCTTTCGGTCTCTAATATCCAAAGAGACGAGGAAAATGAGCCGTTGCACTTAACATAGAAGATAACCTCACTATAGTGGAACATAATGCACTATTGGTTATCCTACACTGCGGCTGGTCCATAAAACTTAGCATGTGTGATCGCCATGACGAACCGTGGGATCAATAACTGAGAAGCCGCCTAGGAGAGAGTTCACATGTTACACTGCCAGACACATTGTCAATTATGGCGTTGAAACACTGGAAGCTGAATAGTTTGAAGTCGGCGAAAATAACAAACAGCGCTGGGCATCTGCTGTCCATACCCGAATAACTGAGTTCGGGAGTGCAGGAACCTGCTTCTGAAACCATCCTCTCTAGAGTCGAGAAACTGCGATGATGAGCATCAGGACGTCGGGAACAGTGCTGCAGATGTCGTCGAGGTGCCAGGTTGCCAGGAAGGAAGGTTAATACAAGGTGTAGGAGGGGCTGGGATTAACAAGAGGATGTTCAGCCTTGCTCCGATTAGGCAACTCCAATGCTTTAGTGATGAAAAAATTCGTTCAGCAATTTTATGTGACTCTCAAAAGGGAGATACTTATGTATATATATAAATGCGCCACAGGTGTAAAAAAAAGGAAATAACATAAATGGTAGATTAAAAAAAACATGGTTGTGTTTTTAAATGGGAAAAAAAGAATACAGCCGACACCGATATATATATATATATAAATAAAATATATACAAAATATACATAAAATAGGTGGATCTAAAAGTTTGCATACTGGGCCTGAAGAGGAAGTGGCGGAAGTAAGATCGGAGAAGTTAAAGACTCTGTATGAGTAATGGAAGGAGCAAGAAGCTGCGGTGAACCATATGTCGTGTGTGTCCGGCGAGAAATGGTTTTTCGTAAAATATGCAGTCTACAAAGTAAAATGAATGTAATTATGAGAATGAGTGCTGTCAAGGGTATCAAAGCAATAGTGAATATATTGGTTAGATTTAAGGCTGAAACTGGTGGGAGAAACGGAAGAAAGGTAATAAAGCACCAAGGGCTGTAAAGAGAAATTAAGATCGAAGATTAGTTAATGGGATAGATTCAGGTGAAATGTGGGATAATGGCGAAGTGTTTAGCTTCCGGTAGAGATAGTAAATGCAGACGGAATTGGCAATGGATAGCAAAAATTGAACACTGAAAAACGTGCCCTGCACTGGGAGCACATAATCATCAGGAATGAAATCAGACCAGGTAAGCGCGGTATAATTAGTAGCGAGAACAGGGGTGTCAGAGATACGTGCGCTAAAATTAAGCGGTATGTTAGAAAAATTGCGCCGATATGAAAACCGCTGGTCGTGAGGAAGTTCAGGTAGGGTGTGGGTAAGAAGGGCAGCATGATGTAACAATGTGTGACGAAATATAGTCTGGTTTGATATGCAGATGCTGGGCTGGGGAATTAAAACACCCGTGTCTGAAGTGACGGAAAAATCACACGGAACAGTCAGGCGAACGGTAAGAACGTTGTCTGTTTGTATCACTGAACGCCGGTCGTTACTGGTCAGGTACAAAGGTCGGGGATAATTTGTGAGAACAAAGTCGGTAGAGGATAGCTGCGTAATGGCCAAGTTGTTCGTACTGGAACAGGTGTAATTACAAGCGTTCTGCAAAATCCCGCTGACCGAAGCAAAACGCGCCTTCTGAAGGCAGGAGGAAACATTATTGGGTAGAAAAAACGGAACCTTGCACAAAAAGGGTTTTCGATGGACAACACAATTTGAAAGGTGATGATCGACAAGTGGAATGGCAGTGGAATGGTTGAATAAAACAAGGGTGGAAGGTAGCGACATGATACAAGTTTCAGTAGGGAAGGCAACGGGAAAGGGGATCACGCGGTGCAAGGAAAAACTATTGCCTGAAGGGATTACTGGTATTTGGGTGTGGAGAATGGCGTGAGTGCCAGAGAAATGGCATGATGTGAGGGGAAGAGAATACAACAAAGGCAAAGTTATCTGCGGAGAAATAAAGAGATTTTTGCGTGCAAGACGCATGCGCAAGTTGGAAAGATCTTCAGCTAACATATCGAATGGAACTAAAGCCGATGGTAATAAATTTAGTTGACATTTATCGTAAATGTCAGAGAAGAGATAAGAATGAAGGGTCTGATGTTGTGCGTTAACTATAACATTGTCCAAATGCAATAACAGGTTAATGAACCGGATGAGGGATTTCGATTCCGATAACAGAGAGTTTCGTAGATAGGTTTCTTCGGAGAGAATGGAAGTCGTGGCGGTTTGGATGTCTTGAAAGACGCTACGAGATTCAGAAGCCAATCTATTAACGGAACGAGAAATGTTAGAAAGGGCAGTGTGGACTGAAACCTGATCTTTTTCAAGGGACTGCAAATGTTCCTTTAACTGGGCAGAGTTGAGTGTTAAATGTTTAATTTAATCCTCTGTAGCTACACCTGAAATGTAGCGAAGAAGATTACCTAAAGGTGCAAACAGCGCTCTAGTAGTACGAGCGATAGAAGGGGGAGAATTTTGTTTACCTAATTTGGCGACAACGGATGCAGAAAAAATGTCAGATGTTAAGTTATTAAGATTGTGCATTAAGGTTTTAAATTGTGAACACAAAATAGTATTATTAGCCTCGTCACATTCGAGAGCAATGTTGGTTGAGTCAACCATGGGAAGTTCATGGGAGTAAGAGAGAAAAGCAATCTCCGTGTATGGAATTGCATTGTCCAGTTCTTGGAATTCGATTCCCACAGTTATCTCGGAGGCCATTGGTTCATGAGGATAGGCATGCGGAATATTTGTAAAAAGGAGAGAAAGGGCGTACCTGTCAAAAAAATAAATAAATAAAATAAAGGTAATTGAAGAAAGTGTTACCGAAAGAGAGAAAAAAAAGTCCATGTTACGCATCTATTGTGAAAGTGAAAGTATTGACTCATAAGCAGACAATCGACAACACAAAATGATCGATTCGAGTCAACGAATCGTGTGGTCGTTGTTCGAAATGACTTAAAAAATCACAAAGAACACCAGAACGCATTATTGGAACACGAAAGTTGCCCAGAAAAGAAACTAATTGCCTATTATTATTATTATTATTATTATTATTATTATTATTATTATTATTATTATTATTGCTAAAAATATGTAATGAAATGTACAAGCATGTTCGAAAGACAACGTCGAAAGAACATGGGAAAAAGGATATGTAAATGGGATGGAAGCTAGACCTTTTTTTTTTGTAAGGCACAAGGGGAAAAGGGAAAATTGAAGGAAAAGATTATGGGCGGGATCAACGAGATAGGAGGGGAAGGGAAACCAGCTTGCTCCTTGGAGTGGGGTTACATCATGATTTGTGATTCTGTATGTAGCGTTTGTATTTGGTACGAAACATGACGTCAGTGTGAGTGTCAGGTATGTATAACTTGAGACGCGACTGTGCTATGGGCGTAGGCTTGTTTTGGATGTCTACAATGTTCGTGTTGTCATCAAGTCGACGAATGATCTTAAATGGCCCATTATAGGCTGGCATCAACGGACGGCACTGACCAGGCTTAGCGTATAAGTTGGAGACCATGACGTCAGCGCCTGGGGGAAAAAATGTGGGAGGGTGTTTGGACTCTTGTTTCCGTTTGAGATTGGAAAATACTTCCTGTCGTTTAAGTTCTACAAGCTGACGCATTTCTATTGCAGCGGCGAGCCGTGTATGTAGGTCAGAGTGATCCCTCGGGGTACGAAATATCTGATCAAGAGGTAACCGTGGTGACTCGCCGTATAAAATTTGGTGCGGTGAAAAGCCATGAAAGAGAGGAGTGAAATTTAGAGAAGCGACAGCTTCTTGCAAAAAACGTGGCCAGTGACTATGATTATCGCGTGATAAAAACTTAAGCGCGACCTGTAGATTCCCAATCCTTGATTCAACATGGCCTAAAGTTTTGTGATTTTGGGGCAAAGCGTAAGATACTTGAATTCCCAGACTCTGTAAAAAAGCTTTACTTTTTTGTGATGTATGAGAGCTTTGGGCGTCTAAAAATACCTTAGTAGGAGTGCCAAGGCGAAGAACAATTTGATCCATAAAGAAGGATATAAATTCTTCGGAAGTTGGAGATTTAATGGGGTGGGCTATGACGTAACTGCTCAGGTGGTCTGTTGCAACATAAAACCAACAAAATCCATCGCCTTCTGATGGCATCAATTTTCCACATAAGTCAATAGAAATATGGGAAAAGAGCGTGGCCGGAGGATGACGCTGTACTGGGTCATTATTAGGAGAGTATGCGCGTTTGAACATGGCGCACTCAACACATGACTGTATACGATTGTACAACCACTTGGACGGCCCTGGAATGTAATAACGCTGCCGGATGAGATAAAATAATTTTGTATAGCCTGGGTGTGTCAAGCATTGTGTGTGCAGCTCGTGAAAAATTGAATCCCGTAGTGAGATGGGAATACACAACAATTGGCGCGGTGCTGAACGGGGAGGTACTTTCCGATACAAGACTCCATTAATAAACATATAATACTTTTCCCACTGGTGATATCTAGGGTGGTTGAGGTCTGGTGCTTGGAGTGTACGGATAATTTCTCCAAAAAACGGGTCCTCTCGTTGCAACCGTGAAATGTCGATGGTAGCATCCAAAGTTAAGAGCTGAAATTAATGATCATCCTCCTCTAACATGTCTAGGGTCTCCTGGGTAACAGGCTGGGGGTAGCGTGACAATAAGTCAGCTATACAGTTATTGACGCCCCGTATGTGTTTAATGGTAAATGTAAAAGAATTGATATACGAAACCCATCGCGCGAGTTTCGCTGTAAACTTAGCGGTACTAGAGATGGAAACTAACGCTTTAGAATCGGTTAGAACTGTAAAATGGGAGCCAATTAAATACTTTGACAATTTTTTGAGAGAAAAATAAAGACTAAATAATTCTATTTCGTACACGGGCATGGGTGTAATGCGTTTCGGAAGCCTACTGGATAAGTAAATTACAGGATGGAGAGTGTCAGAGCCACGTTTACGCTGCAAGAGACATGCTCCCACGCCTTGATTGGACCCATCAATCATCAAGACATGCTCAGTGTTAGTGGTGGAGAAAAGGGTTAAGACCGGAGGAGTAGTGAGCAGGCGCTTCATCTCGTCGAAGGCGTTCTCCATTTCAGATGTCCAGACTAATTTCTTGGGTTTGCCAGCCAGAGCTTGATACAAAGGTGCTAAGCGGAGAGAGATGTTAGGGAAAAAGTTGCGGTAAAAATTAACACTGGCCAGCCATGATTTTAGTTCACGCAAAGTAGTCGGCCGCGGCAATTTAGTTATGGCGTCAGTTTTTTCGGGGTCTGGCGTGACTGTACCATCAGAAATAATGAAACCGAGACATTTAACTGCAGTTAAGCCAAAATGAGATTTCTTAAGATTAAATAAAAGGCCATGTTTCTGTGCCGTGTGGAGCACATGCTGGAGCGTATCAAGCAGTTCATCGAAAGTTGGGGCGTGGATATAGCAATCGTCGATGTATGTTATGAAACGTGATGATGGTATATCTTTAAAAATTTCTCTGAGCACTCTCTGCAAGGAAATTGAACTATTAATGAACCCCATGGGGAGAGATGTCAGCTGAAACTGTGTAGCTGGTAAATCTAAATCCCTAACGGAAAATGCCGTTGCTTCTCTATCCTCCTTAACCAAAGGGAGCTGGTGGAAGCTCGAGAGGAGGTCCATGGATATGTAGTACTTGGAATCTGCTAAGGCTTCTAAAACGTCCGTTAATGGCTGAATTGGTTCTGAAATAGCATCACAATGTTGATTGAGCTGACGCAGGTCATATACCAATCTCGGGACCTCGGAATGCGGTTTGGGAACCGCTAAAATATTGTTCCTATAACTTGATTCGGACGGCTCGATAACTTTTTGCTGTATGAGTTTTAAGAGTTCTCGCTTCACCTGAGGGCGTAGACGGTACGGAATTGAAAACTGGGGTGAAACAAACGGGCGCCTATCTCGGAGATTAAGAGAAGCTTCAAACGTACGGATTTTCGAAAAATCTGTAGGACTCCAATTAAAAGAAACGGCGTTTTTGGTTAGGATGTATAGAAGGCGGTCCTGTTGAGCATTTGGAAGCTGGCTGTTAATGTTAAATTTTTGAGGATCAATTAAATGTTTGATTTGAGTTAACCTCTCACTAACAAACTGTTGAGCATCCTTAATGGATGGTTCATATAGCTTTCGGACTGTGTTAATTCGAAGTGTCTTATCATCGTGGCGATAGGGTGTCCCTAAAACAACTGGTGTGTTTTTACGTAATGTTTGCCATCGGTTGGTCGGGTTGACCAAGAGGACGGCAGGATTGGAGCTGTTAGTAAGCACATCCAGAGGGATACATCCCCTAAGGCGAGGTAGCAATGGTATGTCTAATATGTATTCTGGGTGTGGGGAGTCCAATGGTAGAGTAAGACTCACCAATGTTATTTGCTTGGGAGGCAGCGCCACCCTAGACTTAGTGACAAAAGTGTACTTATCGCTCGCGATGCTGCTAGTAAGGATCAGGTTAGTGAGAGAAACTTGTGTCGGCCCTGGACGCCCTGGTGTGGTTTGGTTCTCGTCAAAATGATGCAAGGTCAAAACGTTATGAAAATAATCAATTTGACAAAAATGTGCTCTGAGAAATTCATTACCGATCAGGGTTGGAAAATTTTGCAAGGGGATTACCCGAAAGAGAATCTTGAATTTCATGCCTTGTAAGTTGACAGTAAGTGACACAGCCTGCGTAAGTGTAAGAGGTGTGTTACTGAGGCCATGAACGATGGTCCGTAACGCAAATGGTTTTGCAGATGGAGGAAGACGTGAAAGGGGAATCAGAGACGATTCTGCCCCGCTGTCCAGACAAAATTGATGTTTAAAACCATCTATATCGCCATGAATAAAGGCCAGTTGCCTTTTGTACCATATGGGTATGTGGACTGGTGTAGGAGCCTGCGGAGCCATCACTGCGTGGCCCGCTTGCTTGCAGCGTTTTTTGAACGAGATTTCTTTTGACGGCGGTTGTGGGTTGTGGGAGGGAGCACCTGGGGATAGGACCATGGGTATGGAAAAGGAAAAGGCGGTATTTGCACATGATTTGCCAGAACTGAGTGCTGGGTGGGATAGGATTTGTTTTTAGGAGTGGAGCCTCGGGAATCACGGTGGTGGGATTTGGCTGTAGTATCACATGGAGAAGTATGATGGGCGCAGTGATGGTCACACTTATAAGTCACCGGAGTGCATCCATGAGATGTGCAACAGTTGTTCTGGCTGCAAGATGATGGAAGGTTGCGAACCGGAGAGGCGTGAACGGAAGAATGGTTCCCATTGGGAGGTCTCGAATGGGACCTGTCCCTATTGAAACTGTGATGGTGACGATCAGCAGAGCGGCCCCGCGCTGAGGAACGATGCTGATAGTGCTCGTCGTCACGGGATCGGTCCCGGGGGGAAATAGTTCGAGAATGTCTCCGATCAGGTGTTGGGTAACGCTCGCGAGAGGGGTCACGTTTTTGGCTAGGGGTGTACCTATCTTTAGAGTAATCGCGGTATGACTTATCGTATGAGTGGTCTCGCTGACCACTGTGGCGTTCGGAGCGTTCACTAAAGGAAGGGTGATACGACCTGGGTCGGTCATATGTAGCGAACGAAACTTGGGGTGGCGGTGTTTGAGCATTAGAAAGCGTATTGAGTTGAATTTGGAGGTTCTCTAATTTGTTAATAATACTTGCAAGATCGTCAGTATTGGATGAAGGAGCTACAGCAGGAGTTGGATTGAGTCCCTGACTGCGTCGTGATACTAAAAAATCAGCTTTTTCACGAAGCGTTGCAAATGATATGAGGTCATCAAAATTATCAAAAGTTTTATGGGAAAAATCAACTATAAAAGAGGGCAAAAGTCCTGCAATTGCATCAGCCAAAAAATCCTTAAAAACGAATTCAGCGCCAGTTTTTGTATGCAAGGTGCGTTTTTCATATAAATAGTGGGTAATGGGTTCGTCCGGGTGCTGCCACCTATTTCGATAAATTTCTATGGCAGAGAGTCTAGCTAATTGTGGCCCAAAACTGCTTCAGAAACTGATCTTTGAGGTTATCCCAAGTGAGCGTCGCGAGAGCTGTGCTATGAGTTTGAAACCAGTGAGAAGGAGGGCCCGCTAAGCAATGTTCAAAAATCGATTTTTTCTTTGCTTCATTCCACCCATTAATGGCTGCGAGTCTATCAAATTTTGAAAGAAATAATTCTGCGTCTTCCCCGGGAGCCGCGGAAAAAATGTCAGGAATACTAGTAGGGGAGAGAGGGGCCCTAGCCATCATGAATCAAATAAAATGCTCACAAAAGAAAAAAATGGTTTTGAGAGTCAACAAAAACTGCAGAAAAAGTAAAAAAAATAAATAAAACAGCATCAGATATAGCCAATCTAGAGCAAAAGAAAACTCATTGCCATCAAAACATGTCTGAATAAAATTTGTCATTCATCATTTGCATCTTCGCCGGGAGAGCCATAAAATATTAAAAAAATGCTAAAGCAAGCTATATCAGGGCTTTAAAATAAAATTGAGTGGCCCCATTTAAAAATACAATTTATTATTACTGATGTGTACAGAATAAAATCTTTGAATTGCATGTATAGAAGAAAACAAAATCTTTAAATTTGCAAGTATAGCATAGTGGGTTGCGTGCCACTCAGGAGACTTACACCCACAATGATAAATGACTCGTTACATGCCAGATGGCAGAGTTTTTGCTGAATCTCCTCTCCAAAGTGGAAAGGAATATTGTAGTAAAGAAAGGATACTTACAAGGCACAAATCCCAAACTCCATGGCTGCTTCTTGAAGCTCTGACCCAAACTGTACGGAACGAAGGATGGATCAATTTTCTTGCCTTCTGCCTCTTGCCCGTGCTTTTTATATTATTGAATCTCGTGACGTATGATGGTGAAAAATCCAAAAATTGTTTTCAGTAAGTATTTTTGTTCTTATTTTACTCTAGGAAAGTCCATCACGTCACGAGGTGTTTGTTTTGGAAAAAGCAACGGGCCGAGAAGCTTATGTAAAGGTCACCTGGCTGTTGTTGTCTTCGATGAGAAAGTTTGTTTCCCTATTCACACAACCTTGACCATGTTGTCACTTTCTAACTACTGTGTACGAAATTGTACACAAAAATATAATTCCAATTTAAAAAAAGACCTTATGCATTTCCAGGTGCCGAGTATTATATGACAGTACATCCACACAAAGCAGATTGTCATATGACTTTTGAAGTTGTTGGTGCATCAGTTGGAGGAACATTTGGTGCAAACGATACTATAAAACTTGTAGATAACTTCTTCCCATTCTTCTTTTCTCAAATTGAGGTTAGAAAGCATGGAGTTGTTATAGATAAGATTGAGCTACCTGGAATAACATCTACAGCTGTCGGAACATTAAAGATTTCCAAGCCAGAAGTTGAATATTTAAAACAAGCAGGATTTGAAACAGATGATAAACTTGGTCTAAGAAAGGACTTTAGTGTTTTGTATCCATTAAGATTAATTCCAGGCTTCTTAAGTGATTACAAAGAGGTTATGTGGAAAGGTGGATTGAGAATAACATTTACAAAAGCTAACAACAATAACGATGTTTTGTACAAATGGACTGGATCGGGAGCAGCTCCTCATGATGGAAAAATAACAATAAAAAGTATGGAGATAAGAATGCCTATTGTTGAATACGAGTCTAATTACGAAAACAAGTTAAAGTTGAATATTCTTAAAGAACCAAAAATCATGTTTTCATTCCATACTTAGCAATGTGTTCAGAAGACTGTTGTAGGTTCGTTCTTGGAGTTTGATGTTACTACTCAATTTAATTCTAGACAATTTGATATGCCTGATTTCGTAGTTGTAATGTTCCAAACTGATAGAAGTGGTAAACAAACGGTAGATGCAAGTAAGTTTGATCATTGTAAGGTAAAGAATATCTATCTTAAGAATGGGAGGAATGAGGTATTTCCAAAAGAATCAAGAAACTTAGATATTGCTAACAAGGATTATTTTAAGATGTACGAAGACTATACTGCATTTAAGAGAATAACATGTGGTAACACTGAAATGTACTATGACCCTAAAGAGTTTATAGATAACAGACCAATGTATGTGATTAATTGCAGTAAGAGGAAGAATGTATCGGTAAATGAGAGAACAAACAATGATTGTTGTAGACTTTGCAGAAGCTGTGGCTGGTGATACTATATGTTATGCGATTTTAATTGGACGAAAGAACTTTACATATGATCCTAAGAATGAGAAAGTAGTAGAAGAGTTTTAGATAGTTAACAAAATATCAAAAACAGTATTCGACTTTAATGGGTATCGAAAAGATACTCTTGCATCCTCAAACCGTTTTCATTAACGATTGTTTTATGGAAGTTTTTCCATCAAACGAAATTGTCGAAAATGATTAAATATTTTTGGTGAAGATAAAAATTGAAAAGTGTTCATTGATTTTCTATATAATAAATACGATGGCAAAACACGTTGATTTTTTAAACAACCTTGGAAGTCTTGAACAAAAACAGGTTATTGGATTAAGAGAATTAGAATTAAATACGGAATATAAAATTGTAAAAATGGAAAAGATTAAAACTAAGTTTGGAAAGAGCATATTAGTTGAGTGTGAGAAGTTCAAGTTTTTCTTCCACCTAGATTTACAAAACACTTAACAGATAAAATAATTGATGAGATCGTTAAAGAAGGAATAAAAATCAAATACACTGGTCTAAAAGGTAACTATCCAACTGTTGAGTTCTGTATGTAAATCCAAAAAATGAACGAAAATGAACAAAAATATGTTGTCATAAGTAAAAAATGGAGTGTTTAGAAATGGATCCTCAAAAAAAGTTCATTCTTACTAATAACTTCAATGTAATTGTGAAAAATGTGCAAACCGAAGCTCAAGTGGTTTTTGATATTAACGGTTGTCTATTCAGCTTGAATTACGATCAGTGGACAGAGTTTAAGAAGTCATTGTTTCCTATTGAGAACGAGGTTAACAGAAGATTCCATTATCAGTATCCGAACTTGTAATTTTAAGTATGTTTTAAGTGTTTTATGGTGATAAAGCCATAAAACTGAGATCTTTAAACAAACACAATGCATAAGGAGAAGCAGTACTTTTGAATGTCATTCGAATTTTAAAAATACATGTATAAATAAGAGATTTATTTGAGTTTTTTGTAATTATATCCTTAGAGTTATGCAACCTACAATACATTCAAAAAATTTCAATTTATTTCTCTATTGACTGACGTTTGAATTTTGAAAATCGGTTAATATTTGACAATGTTACAGCCAATTTAAAATTTCGGGAATTTTTTACGGGTTTATTTCTGAGTTTTCGGGAAAATGTTATTCTTTAAAAAAGTCTTAGAATTTTATGTAGATTATGCTAGTATTTTTTATTTTTCAAATTTATGAATTTTGTTTTTGCAGTGTATACCAACTCATAATTTTTTTCTGAAGTTTGCCAACTTTTTTATTTGATGAGTTAGCACATTATAACTATGGGGACGTAAGACTACCCTATTAAAAATATTTTGGGTAAACACTATAATATTGGGCAAGTGAGTTGGCAACACTGACATTTTTTCTTTTCTTGAACATTGATGTTTTAGCTATATTTGCTAGCTAGGTGGACATTTTTAAGAAGTTACTCACTCACTCAGTAGATGGTGCTGTATATCATGTAGTTTATCACTTTGCTAATAGATGGCGTTGCTTGTAGAAGTATTTGTTCATATATAAGGACCGATTTTCTCTCCTATATACAGCGTTAATCCGTAGCTCAGTTGGTTAGCGCGCAGTTCCATAAAGCTTGTGGTTCGTAAACTGATAACGTAGGTTCGAATCCTCGCCATTGAATTGCAAATTTATATCTACGGCCGGGGTATAAATTTGTAATTTCTCAAGGAACTGTAAAGTGAACTGAGCCATACTGCTGTCTTTCATCACAGATGGTTACAGTGTCCTCACCTCTGACTCATGTGTGGATATGGCTGGGCGTCTCTGTTACTTGGGACAGCAAAAGGGGGGAAGGAAGGGGAACCTGGCGCCAGGGATGGGACGGGATGGATGCAATAAGATTGTGAGCTGTGTGGGTGAATGTTGTGACTCGTATTCAGATAGGTAGCTATACTGAGGCTGGGTGGAAAACCACAAGTTCGCTTACAGACCTCAAAGGAAGGAAGGAAAGAAAGAAGAAAGGCACATAGAAATTGAACAAAACATCCTAGGATCTATCTGGGGGGAAAACAACAACAACATCAGCGCTGACCTCTCAGATGGATCCTAGGATTTCTGCGACGGCAATTTTGCTAAATATGATCTCGTGTTGTGATGTTCCAATGTTAGTACTGGAATCGTTCAAAATGAATCAGTGACAGATCACCTGTTCCGAAGCTATATGTATTCCTTCTTATTGAGTTTTTAAAGCTAATTATTAACGGATTTTCATGATTCAAGTGTCAAATGAAAGCTTATAAACTGGAGATTAAGATGCAATAAATATATTTTGTGTAGAATTCCATTGTAAGTTTTTAGATGTAAGTTTTTATGATTTTAAATGTCATAAAAGCATATTCAATCTCACTTTGGGATATCCCTCTGTGTTAAAGTGCACAGTGGCGATTTCTTGGGTCCTTCTGCGCTAGTTAAAAATATTAAGAGGAGGGAAATGCGCCAGAAGTAACCACCCCTAACTACTTGGAAGGATTCAAATGCAGCGAGTTCTGCACAAAACTGGACTTCCTCCAGTTGAATACTTGAGCATTCGTGTACACCAATTGGCATGAGTCTATTTTTGAGTTTCCGCATGTTGTGTGAGATACAATGGTTTAAAAGATTCATAAGTACACACTACAATGCAAACCTGTATGTATTTCTTTCATGTTAAAGTTTAGGGATGCTTAAATATCATATTAATCATATGGGAATATCGGTTGAACATCTCATGCCCAGCATCAACAAGCAACTGCCAACAACAGGCATAGATGGAAGAAATTCACAAAATTCATCACCAACAGTTGTGTAACTACGCTGGAATTTCGAAGAAACAAATTATTCGTACTCCTACAGGAGGGTGCTTCTTCTCTAAAAGTGAAAAGAAATCGACCAATCAGTGCTTTGATATTAAACTCCATTTGAAATTATCAAAAAATCAATGATCGGAAGTTTACACAAGAAACTTCAAATCTTCACACAAAACTACTTCTTAAAACCGCTGTGAAAATAAACGAATGAAATAAAACAAACACCCAATTATAATTTAAGTACGAAAATATATTTTTTCGAATTTTATATTAATGGTACACAAGTACAATTAATTTGAGAAAGGTTTAGAGGTACCTTTGTACATTGCAACGGAATCATAATATTATATGTTCCTTAATTAGCATGTTTATAATTGAAATGAAGAAAAAGGAACAACTAGAATCGCACAATGTTCAAAAATAGTGTTTATACCCGTTGCGTGTGAACAACGTGGACGATAATATCAGTAAACGTTCTTGGTGTTGTATATTCTAGAGCTACAAATGTTAAAATGACCTTCATTGGTGGTACCGTCTGTATCCGTTTACATAAAATTGACAAAAATGAGGTATCGTTTCAAAGGCAATGCATGGAGAATATTTCAATTTGTACACTTCATATCATCCAATGTCATTTGCTTTGTGTTGTGACTCATATTAAACTTTGCAAAAGAGTTAGAACTTTCTATTTGAAGCTACAATATTTACATAGAGTGAACGGAAAGAGTGTAGACATAATCTTCACGTATTTCCGTTAAATTTTTCAAACGAAAAGCATTACACAACATGAAATTTCAAAGGTGGGCAATTATCTTTCAAACAATGTAAATGGGTTTGAAGTCTTGAAATAGCACTGGCACACTATACGATTGAAGTATGATATTCGAATTTGTCAAAACTATGTTCTTACTGAATTATTACTGTTTTGTTATTACTGTATTATGAGTGATGAAATAATGTAAGAGTACTTTTGAAATACTCAATGTAAAGTTAATTTTTTCCTTCCAAATGCATGTTCTGATAAAGAAACATTTCCCTTCAAGTGGGCATTTATGATAATTATTGAAGGTTTAAAGAGATCAAACGAAATATATTAATATACTGTAAAGAAAAATTTGTCAATGAGTTGTGTCTCCTTACACATGAAATAATATTAATAATAAAGATAATAATAATAATAATAATAATAATAATAATAATAATAATAATAATAATATAATATTAATACACTTAATAATGAAATAATATATTTTTCAGCCAAAAAGGAAAAGAGGTCAGTCCGTACGTAATTTATAAATTATCGTATATTTTGGACAAATACAGGACGAAACTTACCGTTGTTCGCGATGGTGTAGATATTGTTGGTAAGTGTATAAGAAAAATAATTCTATAGCATTAAGCATTTGAAATTCAATTTAAAATTCGAATGATCTACTGTAGAAATCACTTATGAAAAGATATTCTTTATCTAATAATTTAAAAGTGGTCGAATTTAATGAGTAGTTTGATTTTGTAAGATAAATAAAATTGTTCGAATGATAGTTATGGTTAAAATTCATAGCGATTCTGCTTCATCAGCTGGTTGGAAAACATTAAGATCTTTAGATATTTCTTATAAATGTAAATGTTATGTAATTGTATAATGACAGTAAAAAATTATGTTCAGGACCATTGACACAATATCCATTACAGTACAGTAATCATTCTTCAATAAGGCTATGAATAGTGTTTGTTACAATGTTTAACACAAAACAAAGTAGGTAAAGGCTTTCGAAAGCTTATAGGTAAATAGCGAAATTAAAAATAGGTAAACTCTTATGAAGAGATTTAAGCAATTAAATTTTAGGTTGAATCTAGAGCTAAAATAATCTTATAAGACAACTTCTAACTTCTGAGTAAAATTGGTTTTAATTTCTCGCAAAACTATGGAACAAATAAAATACTCACTGTCTTTGAGAAAGATTTATGGGAAGCGGATATTACGATACAATTTGGCCAAACGGTTGTATTTCGTATGACATCAATATTTCATTATTCTGGTTCGATTAGGGATTCTTGGGAAGATATCAGTCAATATTCTTTAAAGTTTTAAATAAATGTTAGCAAAAGAAATGTGTTTTATTGGGCGTATATTTACGCTACACATTAAGACAATAATGAAAAACGTATCAATGATTGCAAGATTCATCATGTAATGTTCATTTTTTAAAGTGAATATCATATTCATTCTAGGTGGGATAAATCTAATCATTACTATCAATTTAACAGAGTATATTGTATTCTTTCTTTTATGAGATATTTATATATATTTATTTTTATGATTAACTACAATGTACATGTGCATTACCCTTTGTTGCTAGTACTGGTTATTGATATACAGAGCAAATTTTTTTTATCATTTTTGAGTGTGATTGTTTATTTTTAGAAATGACTTATTGCTATGTACCTATTCTACTTACCGATGTAATCATTTTAAGTTCTTATTCTGAATTTGAGGCTGTTGTATTAGTTTTGACTGTATCAGTAAAATTATTTGTAGTTCAAAAGAGAAGTGAAATATTATATCTTTAGTAGCTTTCTTGTCTTGTGTAAGTATTAAACATAATTCTCTGTACCGTCTTACTTTTTTGACTTTGACATAATCTAATAGCGATAGGTATAATATATAAAAGTAGCCAAGAAAGTTCTGTCCCTTCTTCGTGGAGGTCTCTGTTCAATTGGCCTTTACAGCGAGAGTTGAGTGCGAACGGAAATAAAGTGAAAGTCAGTTATTTTTTTGGGGGGGGGGGGTATATCCAACTTTCTACCTTGTTGTAGGAATTTAGTTACACCGTGAACTTGCGTAAGGACATAGTGGCACGGGGCTTCCACAGAGAAGTGTACTTGTTCGAACTGGGGTCAAACGCTTCTGCAGCCGAGCTGAAGATATACCAGAGCTTTTGTGAGAGCGTCGTGATTACGCAGACGGTGCAGCGGTGGTTTATCAAGATTGAGAACGATAACGAAATACTCGAAGACGCACCACGTTCAAGAAGACCAACACATGTACAAAATGAAGATCTTCAAAAAGCAATTGAGGTGAACAGTGGCCAGATATGTGTGGAATTGGGACCATAATTCAATGTGAGTGGACAAACTATTTGGTAGCACCTTCTTCAACTTGGGATGCAAAAGAAATTAAAACGATAGGTCCCACATGATTTGACTGCTTGTCAGAAGGCAACGCGAGCAGACACCTGTGTTTCTTCGCTACATCGTCTGAGGAAGAAGCCATTTCCCTACAGAATGTAGACATGTGATGAGAAGTGGATCCTGCACGAAGCTCCACGACGCCTCATGTTTGGTTGGTATCTCATGAATTGTTTCCAAAACAGCCAAAACCAACACTGCACCAAAAAAGGTTCTCCTGTGTTTTTGGTGGCCTACTGCGACTATCGTACATTGAGAACTGCTACCAGTTGGTCAGAGCATGAATGCAACTGTGTACTGTCAGCAGTAGAGCTGTGTTCACGAAAAAAGCAAAACTTTGAATCAGAAAGGGGTTCTCGTGTTATAGGACAACGCTAAGCCTTGTATGTCTAGGATGACAAGGGTTATCATTCTAGGTCTTGGATGGGAATCACTATTGCATCCGCCATACTCCCCGGACATTGCACCGTCCAATTATCACCTGTTCTATTCTTTGAAGAATCACCTTACAAAACGCCATTTCAATGCTTATTAGAGGTGCAAAAAGACTTGATATCTTCTTCGCTTCAAGGCCCATCAGGTTCTACCTCGATGGGATCCATGGCCTTTCAGAACGTTGGCAGAAGGTCGTTGATGCTGATGGGAACTATTTCTCATATCGTTGTTCGAAGGTGGTGGGTGAAAAAGCGACAGAACTTTCTTTGTTACCTTTATACATAACGTATCATAGTTAATGGGATTTGCAAATATCCCAACAATAAGACGACTCTTTGTAAAGAAGCAACATGTTGAGAATATTACAAATTGCTAGTTGAATGTAGCACCATCGTACTCATCTTCAATATATCCATTAAACTAAAATATATTGTGAATATTTCGACAAGTAATGGGACAACACATAATACATTTGATTTGATTCTTTTCCAGTGGCGGTTGGAGGAGTGGTTTCTCTTTTCCTTGGAGGAAGTTTAATAAGCGCAGCGGAAATTCTTTATTTTTTGGGTTTTCGTCCGATATTTTTGTATTGGGTAGAAACTAGAAGAAACAGAGTGTAAATGCTTCAAGTTTCCAATTACCGCGAAGAGGCGAACAATAATTTTATGGGGGCTCAGTGGTAATGCGTTTAAATCTGGTACTTGCAACACCTGGTTTGATGCCCGGCAAAGTTAGTTTGTGGTTGATAACAATGATGTCCATATGTTTCCTCGGGATAGTCCCGTTTAATCAAACTTTCCCATTCTAGAAATTCTGTCATCGTCATTCATCTGCTTAAATCCCATTTAGTCTAAATGGCAAAATCGTAAGATGTTAAAGTGAATTCTTTTCATTTGAAGAGTCTTTTATGACTTCTTTAAATGTCAAGATATATATATATAACTAACATTCATATTTTAATGATGTTGGACAAAATGATACACCATCAAATGTCTGGAATTGGAAGAAAAGAGCTGTAGAGGCGGAAACTACTCTTGCTTGTAAACTAAAATATGGGTTTTCGCTCTCAGAAGTTTGTTTGTCGTGGAGCTTTTGTAATGTGGTGGTACGGGGAAAATACCAAATGATCATTGAATGAAAACAAGAAAAAGAAGAATGCAAAAGTAGTTAGTTGGAGTATGTCGTCGGCGATGAGAGTTGAAAAAATAGGGAATACAGGAATATTCAATTGCAGAGTACCCTTCCATCGATGAGACTCAAAGTGGATGAGTTGGAATGTTCCCTTCAGAAGGGGTATGAAATGGATTATAAATTTAGTAATTAAGAAATACAGAAGTGGATGTTGGTATAAGTGTGTAAAGAATGTAGTTATATGTAAGTGAAGAGAGAGTGTTTATGAGCATTGTATATAAAGTTTCGGCGTGTGTTTTATCTTTCTTCAAGATATTATTGTAGACGATTTTATAATATGGAAGTTTTGGAAGAAAAGTGAAGAAATTGGAATGCATGGTAAAGATTGAATTTCCATACGTATTTTTATAATTATACCATATTATATTATTCCAGTTTGTGTCATAAAAACAGCAGATGTATTATATTATGAAACTAGAGAATTACTTTTTGTAGATGTAGGAAGGATAAACAGTATAATACTTGTAAGATACGCCAACAGGAATATGCAAAAGTGTTTATATAATTTTAAATTTTACCATGTGTGGTCCACGGTGAGATAGAAAGTAATAATAAATCATCTGAATTGTGTCTCGTTATAGGGTACGTTTGGGTGAATCCAGACGGTTCTGATGTTTCTTTCCTTTACTGCTATCCCGCTAAACGAAAATATACAAAATTTCGTCATATTATTTAACGATATGTCGGTATGCATGTACAACTGAAATATTTTTCCTGAAGTAGCATGTTAAGGAATAAAAAATAACTTTCTGAAAGTTGAGGAAATCTTTGATTTGCAAATTTGGAAGGGTGAATCCGGACAGTAGGTTGGCGATTTCGGACACTAAACTTTGAAGGAAGATATATACATGATATTTACATTTTAGCTTACTATCTTGCTACACTAACATTCTATCATCATAAGTGCAGAACGTAAATACATATACATAATAAATGCATACAAATTACGAAGATAACAATTTCTATACTACTTTCTTTATGTTGAAATTGTAAGGTAAATGCACAATAGTGTAACTATCACTATAGCATTTAATCATTAAACATAGTAGTCACATTTGTTTCCATTAGAACTACACTGTACTACTAATTCTTGCAAGTAACAACTAGATTATTAGTAAAATATATACGGTTCACTGAGACTAGAATTTATGTTTTTTTGCATTAATGACGTCTGCCAGTTTCGTGAAGCACTAGTCATAATTCAGACACATTATCTACAGACAAAATATAATTCCTTATCACCTCCCACACATCTTTTATGAAGCCAGGTTGCTCATAGTACAGAACACTCAGGAATCGTATTTGCTTGATGATGGTGCATAACAATTCTTCCTACAAAATCGGAGTTGTTTTCATCCATACCATAGATTGTGTTTGAAAAGACAGTTTGAAACAAACTGCAATTTGTGACTCTTAATATTTTAGCAACACCTGGCCTTTGGCTGGGTTTGGAAGAAACAAGAGCAGGGAAAGATGTGAACTTTTTAACTGAGGACTCTGAAGGTGATTGAGACGTGTCTGAGGATGACTATGATGACACAGAAGACACAGACACAGAATTACTTCCAGCTACTGGTGGATCATGTTCTTTCGACAAAAGAAATTCATGTTCCCGAAATTGCTGCGGATCAAATGGAAATATACCAGATGATGTAGCCATTCAGTAGTGTAGAATTTTTGAGCACCTTATGATTAGCATTTTGTAATTTAGTTGTGTTTGTAGATCCTAAGATAATTTTATAGCTTTTTCTGGTGATACCTCAGAGTCCATTTATGGGGAAATTGAGTAGATGCTAGATATAAGCAATAGACTTCACGCACTCTTTCACACTCATAAACGTGAAAAGCGAGAGAGTGGTCTAAATCCTATTAGTTCATTAATCACATTGTCCGGATTCAGATGAACGTAATAAACGTGTCCGAATTCACACTTCCGGATTCGACCTTTTTGATCTCTGTACACGTGAGTACACGTTTAGCAGGCTCTCGCAAAGTAACAAAATTCTTCCAATATGCAGCGAGTAAAGTAGGGTTTCGCTTCGCTATAAGTCTTGCTTATCCATTTGCTGCCAATCACTTCTGTGTAAAACCCTAACATATTCCATTAACACGTTACATCAAGTCATAAAACGTGCATGAACTTCACTGTTTCTTCTTCTTTCCTCTACCGTCGAAACTACTCATCACTCTCTTTGCACTTCCTACTAAGCACTAAACTGTAGGAGGGAACGGTGCTTCAAATAGGCATCACAAGGAGTGTCCACATTACACATGAGAAGAACAGTATTATTGTAAGCTTAGGATGTCCGGAGTCAGCGATTGTGCGGAATCATCCAAATTTACTATATATTAAATAAATTTATACATAATGCTTATAAAGTACATATTTGAGCGATATGCATTGGGTGCGCAACTGATACGCACAGAAAATCATTTCCAGGCAGACGTCTAACAGATAGGATATAAAGGTTGATCCAAAGTACTGTAAATTTTTGAAAGAAATAGACACGAAATGAATCGACCTGAAATTTGAGGTACTCCAGTTTCGTGAAGCACTAGTCATAATTCAGACACATCATCTACAGACAAAATATAATTCCTTATCACCTCCGAAGGAATTATCACCATGCTACCTTTATGGTTCCTCGTGTTTGGAATAATGCATGGTGCGATGTATTTCTTCACTCTTATACAGAACTCTACCTATGAAATTATGCATCTTTCTCCACATACATACATGAACTTGTTTTCTATTTTGATGTGAGGTGTAACCTTTAACAGTTTAAGAAGCACAATATATGTTTCTTTCGTTGTCACAGAAATCTTATTTTATAGTGGTTTATAAATTTATAACAAGGTCTATTGGTACACTGACCTCTCACTGCATGCATTTGAGAAAAATGTACAATACTATTTGTAGTTTAAGAGATTGATGTTCTGCATTAGGAGAACTCTCTGCGCAAACACTGAACTGGTGAATACGTATGTTTATTCAATTTTTAACTATCAACCTGGAAACGAAAGAGAAGGTCTAATTGTTCTAAAGCCACAAATCCATATAGCATTCTTGTAAATATATTTAAAATGTGTTTAATAGGAATATTTCTTATCAGATGATACTGTACTATAAACAGTAGATGATTATTTTTATATACTGTAACAATCTATATTTGCTTCTCTGTATACATAAATAAAAATAATATCATTACATGCGTAAAGCGCCACCTCATCACGACAATTGCTTATCTTAATTGTATTCTAACTAACGATTTCGAAGAATGTTAGAATTTGAAATACGCTTTATATTTCTCACAGCTTCTACCATACCGAGGTTAATTATAGTTAACAGCTAGAAACATGATTAATGTGGTGTATTTCTTCTTTCATTATATTTTAGCAGTATCTGTGAATGTGATTTGAATCACGTGTATCGCCGTTCACTGAACACATGCTTCGGACGACGGTACGTCAATCTCTAGTCTAGTGTTTGCGGTTTGCACACATTTCACAATGTAACGTAATTTTCGAGGTTCCATTCCCCCAGGTTTATAGAACACTTTATACAATAAATATAAATTCCTCTTATCACTTAAATACTAGATTCCAAGACTTCAATTTCTTTACACTTTCAAGAAGTATGTTATAGGTTTCTTGAATTGCAGAAAAACATCTTTTCGACTTCGCTTGTCTACAACTCAGGCCATGCTAAACGTTAGCAACCATTATTTTGTATGTGATTGTTGGGCGGAGTGGGATTTTAATTCCACAAACGATTCGTTTGATCTCGAACTCAAACCAAATAGTTTCTTTGTCAGTAATAAGTAAAATTATGTTCATAAAAGTTATTCTTATAATTTAATTATATAATCCGAGAGTATGAATTACATTTTAATTCAATATAAATAATTGCGAGGGATATCAAAGTCAGGAGAGCTTAGTTTTGTATATTTTTTGTTTGTTTTAAACATGCACTGTATATGATCTACACTTTATATGCATAAACTTAAATACACAAAAAATGTGAAATTTAGGATTGATTGTAATTTACTGAGTCTGTTGAGCACCTATGTTTTGTGATATGAAATGTGATATGTTTTGTGACGAAAAGTGCCATCACTACTAAATGTTGCATTTGTATCAGCGATCCTTCATTCCAAGATGGAATTAAGAATTATGTTCTCTATATATTTGACCACGGTTATTGAACACTGCGTGCTAGCATTTATGTTTGTATTATTGTTAGGAAAACACTTTGTCTATTTTGCAAATTAAGAAACTAAAAAATCTTAAAAATATATGTCGTAATATGGAAACCGAGAGTTACAATATATATCACACCCACTTACAATACTACATACTAAAAGAATTCAAAATAATTGCATTTCTAATTTTTAAAAAAATGGTGAAGATAGTAAATATCACTATTAATAAGTAGCAAATCATAAGTAGTAAAGGTTAAAAAGGTTGAGTAATTGTTAATATAATAAATGTGTTGGTAATCAATGAGATTTGATATAATAGTGATAAACTTTAATTTACTAATCATTCTTTTTGGACTGATGATACAATGTTAACATGAATAGCGAATGTTAGTTTTTAAATATTACATTCATTTCTTCCATATTCTTCCACGGTTAACCTTTTGTCACTCGCGCCAAATTTAGTAACATAACTACTCGCGCGTTTGCTTTTTCCCAACATTGACATTTTGAGATACAAACAATTATACTTAATAACACTTATTTAAAGTAATGAATGAAATTGTTGAGTAAATTACTTAGAACATTTCGAATTGCTGCTATTTTGCTGTCAAAATGTCTTGATCCGTGGCAAAAATGCGAACTAAAGCTCAAATCACCGACACACCCACGAGTTGAGCCAATAACGGTTCAGCTGTTGCTAAACGAAACACTCTTGGCTAAAAGAAGTGGGTTCCTTCAGCTGATAGCAGCGCTTGCAACAGAAGACTAGGTGTCAGGTCAATATGGTATATCTATAGCTTGTCGATATCTCTCCTCTGAGGTAGGATTTCGAAATCATCAAATCTAATGCCCTGAGTAGCAGTAAAAAGCTCGTGTAACTCATTGCTGCTCTTTCCATTGGAATTCCTGTTCCGTCACATGCCCACGTTGATCTTACATCTTTGCGTGTTCCCTTCTTTGTGACAACCAAATAAAGACATCGTTATAAAGCCATTATTTCGGCTCTTGAAGTTGCTGTACAGTTGCAGTGCGTTCTTCGTAAAACTTGTTCGTAATTTGTCAAAATATTTGTTAGTACATTTTATAATTTCATCAATCACGGCTATATCGATAAATTAAAACAAAGCGACTATTTACTCAGTGATACCCTTAGCAGTAAGTTTCGGTACTAGGATATTTTTCACAATGTTTGCACACTATGTCTTTGTCGATGCTGCCACTTACTTTTTCCATTCTGTTTTTCTGTCTTTCCCAATCAAACAATCTTCTTTATTTTTACTGTAAATGTAACTCACATCCATATTGTTTCCATCCGAGTCTGCATCTAGACTGTTCTTATCCGTTTCACTATCATGATCAATATCATCTTCATTCACATTTTCATTACTTAAATCCGCATCGCTTTCAGCAACCACTAATTTTTGATATTTAACCTCAGACTCGTCATTAATACTGTCAAGCCACTTCTGTTAGTCACTTGTATTCAAGAAGCGAGATATTGCTTGGAGAAACAAAACTTCACTCATAAATAGTAATTATCATATTAACGATCGCGCGATGGAAAATTTCAAACTCCAGAAAATATACTTTTGCTACCTTTATCATAGAAGTACTCGCGCGTTTGAAAAAGGCAAAAACAACTATTTCCTCAACCTGTACTGGAAGCTACTATAATTACAGCACGACAACGAGCTTTTAGGTGGAAGAGGGGGAGGAATCCCTTGAGAAATAGCAGTGAAGGTGACTCCGCTAATGCGACTGTTCGTAAAAATCATTAGTTATTATTCACCTGTTTGTTATGTTTTTTTTTTTCAACAGCGCGAGTGACAAAAGGTTAAAGCTACAGTAGTTTGATGCTAAGTATTTTATAACAGAACTCATCTTTTATCGTTCAATTGTGTTATTTAAAATAGTCTAATATGAATTGTAAAATAAAAACAAAGTTAATGAAAATGTTGAAGTAAGAAGCACAGAGTGCCCATAGTTATTTTCTACACCGTGAGTTACACAATTTATTGTTATATTATAAAATTTCCTTCCAGTCGAATACGTTGAGCAGTCCCAGATTTATATAATGTTGATCCAAAATCGTTCGAAACACCAAATGTTCCGGTTTTTCTCCAAAACGTATGTTTATACGTTCAGTGTAATATTTAAAAGGTATCGAATTTATAGTCATTGATAAACAACAAATAGAAATAATAAACATTGTCACTCATTTTAGGTAAGCGTTGAACAATTGAAGCGCTTGGAGGATAAAGGTGTTATGTTACATTTTTTGAAATGTTGCATCCTGGCGGTTCATTTACGTGTTATATGTTAATCATGACCCGTAACACGCTATTTAGTGAGTCCTCGTCTGGTTGCAGGTATTTCAAAAGGATGAAGGCGGTATGTTAAGGAAAAAAGTTGTGAAAGTCAATTTCCCCATCATATTCAATTTGTTACATAACACCTTTATCCTCCAAGCGCTTCAATTATTTAATGAGTTCTGTTATTTTAGAAAAAAATGCCAATACTCTAAATTTTCATGGATTATTGTAATATTTTTAACATAAAATCTTTTTGCCAAGCATTGTAAATTTAATATGTATCTCCTATTTCAGAAAATATGTAATGTATCATTTCATATTAATAGTATTCTCTATAAATTCTATTTACTAACATCAGTTGAGTGTTTAACATTTTAATAAAGTTATATTAAAGATTTAGATTATTCCTTCCTTACCATATATTGGATCTACGTTTACCTGAAGTCAGAAATTTAAAAAAAAATCTACTAGGATGTTATTTGCGTGTTACTTTCACAATTATACATACTAAATGATCTAACACAACTGGTATAGGCATACTACGTTCACGAAACTGCAACTTACCATGGATCTATTCTAAAGTTATGACTTCTACATACAAAACCGATAATGACCATGTATAATAGAATAGATTCCCAAACGATGTTATCCTATTTCGTTGACTTAAATTCCCATGTATGTGAGCGTCATCAATTGGCAACATTCTTCCCATGCAAAGGGACTGAAATCATGGGTTTTCAATATTTGGCAAGAAATATAGTAGAAAACTTATCATTTACCTCTGATCATTTATGATTGTTTTGGTGTCTTTTGTAAAAAAAAAGAAAAGAAAAAAGAAGCAACAGTAACAAGTACTGTCATTGGAAAAAATGGAAAAATAACGTACTCTTTATACAACTATTGTAAAATTACTAAATTTCAAAAGCAGTAAACACCATTAATATTGAAAACACCTTCATGGCTAAGCGGTTAGCGTAGGCGCCTTCGACGTGGGACACCGGGTCCGATTTCCGGTGGGAGCTCATGTGGTTTGGATTCCAAGATAATCAGTAGGACCACGTCTCATATAGCCTCGCTACGAGCAGGTATTGATACATCTGTATACCTGCCATTCTTGATATAAGAGCCTTTATACCAGATGGCATCATATCGAACATGATATGCATGTATTTAAGAAGAATGACCTGATACACTGCTTATATACCAGTACACAAGAAATCGATATAGTTTGCTGGGAAATAGTAACGAATATGGTGCAGAGCAACGATATTGTGCCGGTGCCGTGCCATCAGTTGAAGCTCAGAATATTCATTAAATGAACGCAAGAAATTGGGAATGAAACTGATGCACAACACGATACTTAGCTGTGAAATTATGGTTGAGCTTAAATAAAACTCAAATGCTTCTGTTTTAAAAATGAATAGTTGTGGTAAAGTTGAGAGAGGGAGAAAGGATATAATTGAGAAATAAAGGAAGAGCACTAGACTGACATTCCGTTATGACTGGTGTTCCTGGTCATTTGAATAATGAAAGGTTTTCCTTGGTGGAACCTGGATGTACTGGAGTCAGCCAACAACTGGTACTCAATCCTGCTGGACTGCTGGGGGCGTCGAATTCGCTCTGCGATGCGTTTCTACGATCTTCTACTTCAAATTCGTGTCATTACTCAAAAGTCAATCCAAATGTATCTGTGGCGATGAACCAACAGAATGGCATTCTTGGGATATGGATTCGGTCGTCCTACAATGGTGCGATCTGTTTCTCTTCGACGATCCTGCACCTTCCTAAACTTGAGGCGAATGTCCCTGGTTTGTTGTGTCCTCCGTGGTTTTGTCTGGCTGTAAAGTGATGACTCTGGCGTTCGATGAACTTGAATATGTCAAGCTAGTTAGAAAGGAACGCGGTTAGGTAATAGGGAAACTAGTAGAGTTTATTGACAATTTCGAAAGTGATAATTAGAAATATGTGATTGCAGTAGCTGTCTGGGAATGTTCAATCTTAATAGAAAGTTTTATTCTGTAGAATTTTAAAACAGTTCATGATTCTGTGAAATATAAACGCAACTTTAATAAATAAATGAATTTGGCGAAATAATTTAAAAGTTTACACAGTTGTCTTACAGTCATGTCACTATAATTACACTGATACTTCACACCCCCTCCTCGAAATCGGAAATACGCAAAAATTTCAATTTTCTGTAGTACAATAAAAAATAAAAATTATCGAAGAAATTTGAAAAAAGGTTTGCGGTTAGTAAAGCGTTCTTTATATAACATATTTTTTGTTTTGGATCAAGCTTCCATTGCAAACTGCTGAGTATGTATTTCAAAGACAGTCCATGCCACTGGATAGGCTTGAACGTGAGTCAACAGCGTCTCTGGGAAGATGAAAAGTAAAAAAAAATAAACATTAGTACTTTCATAATATCATTGTGAGTGACATATGCTTTTAAGGTGTTAGTGCTATTTAGGTATGGGAAAGGTAGGAATAATAATTTCACTATTACGAAAATTCAATTACCACTAATATAGATGATCAGAAACTTAGGTCCGTATAATAAAAAAAACATAATCAAATAATTAAATATTTCATAAATGAAGTAACCTCTATATATTTATATATTGTATGTGTTCCTCTAATGCAGAAAATAACTTCAATATAAAATACTATCCAGCTAACCAAAGATAGTAAAGTCAGACGGCACCAGAAGGGTACTGATTTCAGTTTGAGACAAATCAGCTTTAAGTTATTTAGGCTTAAAGCATCCGTAGACTGGAAAAGAATTCCAAAATGTGATTATAGCCCCACATACTGGCTGTAATCAAACTATATGGAATCAGCACGATAGAACTATTCACCACATATAACATAAAACCCTAACTAATATATAAATTCTTTTCTTCATCTTCTTTCTTACGTCTTGTAATCTTCGGGCATAGAATCCTGGACATCGATCATGGCATCGAATACTGGGCATCTAAAAGGATAGAACATTGTTCAAGCAATCTTGACATCGATTTTCTTGCATCTTCTTGATGTATCCATCTAATATCAATTCATATACATGCCGTTAATTTTCTTCATTCTTCACATACTCACATTTCTAAAGAATAAAAGTAAGAAGAAGTAGTCCAATCAAGTGAAATGGTACAATTCTTGAAGATAGCAGCGTGTTCCAAATTTCGAAGCATTCCAAGTTACGAAGTGTTCCAAGTTTCAAAGAATCCCAAGTTTCATAGTCTTCCAACTTTCAAAGTGTTCCAAGTTCCAATGTGTTACACCGGTGGATTTTTATGCACAATTCAAAACCAAGATAAACAACTTAGAAGCTTGGTCACTGCTAAAAGAGAGTGAATCATTCATATACAAGGTGTTCCTATCCACAACCCAATCTTCAAGAAAAGTAATTCATATACATGTTACGTGCGGACAGACAGACTAACATGTTCTGCATCAATGGGAAAATATATGGGCAGTAATCGCTGATAGATGTCCCATCCCCTAGCTTCAATGATGATATACTCAAACGTTCTTCTAAAAATTGAGATCCAGCTGCGTCTTGAATAGCTCTTTCTGCACCACCTAAAGGAGTTAAGGTTTCTTCGTCGGACTTACTAAAGCATTCGCTTTTTTATTCACTATGTTACCTTTCTAAATGCTAATCTTCAAGTTGATGACAGTATTGAAAGCAAATTTTAGTTTTCTTCTGTGGGATTCTTCCCTATAGTTGCCCACGTCGGTAGATTTTCAGCAATCACAACGTCCTTGATACAAAGAGAAGGGATAAAATCTTCTTTTATACATTACATCCTGGGGTTGAAAATCTCTGCAATTGGTGGTCCTTGGTCTTCACGCACCATCTCCTTCTTTTTCATTGGAGTATCTTCCGTGCAGACGTTGGTAGGCAACCCTTCGTCAGAGTCTTCAAGCTGATCTTCCTCATCCGGGTTTTCCTTCTCATAAAACTTCTTCAATCTCTGGACTGCTATGCTGTCTAACTTGTAGGATCCTCGGGAGGTCTTGTACTTAACAAAATACGAATTTGCGTTTTCCGCTCGTTCAATTATGCGTTGACCAATGAACTTTCCGCTAAATGCTTTGGTGTGACCGTTATTTCTTGTAGTATCCAATATCCAAACTTTTTCTCCTTCTTTAAAAGCAGGTTTCGTAGGCCTCTTATCAAAAAAAATTGTCGTTTTATGACGTTGTAAAGATTTTCTTGTGCTCTCTCCCTGATCTCTTGTAACTCCTGTAAACGAATAGCATTATCTTCGTATTTCCACGGGATGTTTCAAATTGCCTGATGAAGTAACCTAGGTTTGAAACCCAAAATACATTCAAATGGTGAAATTTGAGACGATAAATTCTTGGGAATTTTAAGCGAAAAGACTATGGGTTGTAATAAGTCAATGCATTTTTCTAACTCCTTGTCCCATAAAGCTGATTTCAATCATTGTTCTATATTTTAAATACTAATTTCACAAACACCATTGCCGTAATGCCCATATACATTCAAAAACGCATGTTATGACCAGTCATAGCACATAATTCTTTAAATAGTCTACTAGTGAATGCACTGCCTTTGCCTAAAACAATTTTATAGAAAATTCCAAACTTTAAACTTACTTTATGATAAAGAAATGAAACCAAAGTACTTGCTGAACGTCAGAAAGGGAATCTGAATTAGGTATCTACTGCAACTGTCTACAACAACCACTAGATATTTCTGACTATTATTGGGAGAATATTTCCCACCTAAATCTATATGTAAGCAGTAGAAGGGAGGAACTAAGAGATAAGTAAGCAGTGTATCTTAGGGAGAATCGATTTTCGATTTAGTTACCTGGCAGGTTGTACACTCACGACATTTCCGAAATATGTATATTTTTTCATATTGCGAAGATACACTGATTTTACTAACATATCATAGGTTTTATAATACCCAGAGAGAGTTGAACCCAATGAACAAGTATGACAAGCATTAAAAACCTCATAAGGTAAAGAACTAGGCACTGCAACTAAAAATCTTATACCTTGAGAGGTTTTCTGGTTTCTACACAAACATGACATCTTTAATAGTAAAATATAACGCTAGGCGTTCTATTTGAGGATTTCTATCTTTTTTTCTGTCTCAGCCAAGAAAAATATCTTTAAAAAACGGATCATTACGCTGCTCTGTTGCCAAATTTTGTTCATCTAAAATTGAAAACGAATTTGCTATGTCCTGAGTAAAGAAAAGTTTCGAATTTTCTTTATTGTTTTTCTTATCTTCTATATCTCTAGGGACTGGAAAAACGTGAAGTAGCATCTGCTTCTGTGTTACTGGAGCCAGTGATATATGAAATAGTAAAAATATACGATTCAATTTCACTCAACCATCTGGAAATTTTACTTACATTCTTCGTTTGCTTCAAATACAGTAGACTGTAACAATCCGTTTTCAAATAAAAATGACGTAACAAAAGAAAATATCTAAATGAACGTAAAGAATATAGCAATGCTAGTAGTATTGGTGTTATTTTTTCTCGCTAGGAGACGTCGCACGACTACAATAACGAATAGGAACCAGATTTGTATCGTCCGGTGAATTTTGAAGTTGCTTGATTAGTTCAGAGAGAGCGACCTTGCTGACATCAAAATAGAGGTAAAGAGGATACTCAGGCTTACATCTCATTAAAAAAGGAGCTGAGATGATGGCTTGCTTGATATTATTTAATGCTGTCTCTTGCGCTTCTTTCCAGCGAAAAAGGAGCTTTCTTTCAACAAAGAAAGTAATGCTTCTGCCAATTGACTGAAATTAGGTGAATACGAACGAACAAAAGAAGACAATCTCAAAAAAGTTTTAATTTGTTTCTTAGTTTTCGGACGTTGATAGTTAGAAATGTAGTTAAGTATTCATCTCGAAATACACAACCATCTTTACTAACAGTGTGACCAAGAACATTTAATGAAAAATATCCCATTTTTTTCTGGGGACAGCTTTAAACCAATTTCCTTTATTCTTTGAAGCAACATACGAATTAACTGCACAATTTCATCAAAACTGTCACTAGACCGAAAATAATCGTGAACATAAGCAAATATTTTATCTTGTGAAATATCTTCTAAGGAAAATTTCAGTAATCTATTCATGCCACTAGTAGATGTCTTAAGACCCTAGTGCAAAAAATTAAAATAGTACGATCCGAGGTCAGGAATCTAAAAAGCTATAATAGGTTTTGACTCTTCAGTGGGGGAATATTAAAAAATGTTCCGATTACATCACTAGAACATAAATATTTGCGTCCTGTCTAATTTCTCAAAATATCTAGGATAGGAAGAAACGGAAAGCTTTCAGCAACCACTCTTTATTGAAATATCTCCCGTCTTCAATAAATCGACATTGTCCGTTCTTCTTTTAAGTTGCATTACCGGAGAATTATATGGACTAATACTAGGCTCAATGTTATTACTTTTCAATAAAATACCTATTTGTTTTTAATCTTATCACGTATATGTTATGGGATAGAAAATTGCGGGCGATTGACTGGAATATTGTTTACTAATTCAAGTTTATGTTTATATCGTTTAGCACAACTATGATCAAATTCATTCCAAGAAAAACTACAACAAAATTCCTCTACTAAGTCATATAATTGCTGTTCTTAATGTGGCAACAATTCAGGGTTAACATTTACACGATATTTATCATAACCTTCAGGAAAAGATTTTGTATCTACTGCATTGACTTGATGGACCTTATTGTTAGCGCAATTTTGTTTCTTGAAGTTGGTATCGCTGATAGCATTTTCTGCAGAATCCAAAACATCTTTTTTAAAATAAAGTTTACTTTTAGTAAAATTAATCACAGAAATCACTGGATGGATTTCGTCTACCACTGACTTACGTAGAAAAATCTCTGCCTGAGTATCTATTAATTCATTTTCGAAAAAGTAAATTGCGAGTACCTGCAAGATCATTTACTTTCTTCATCGTAACCTGAACACTTTAATTCGGAAGCAAAACAACAGAAAAAGGGACTAAAAATTGAGGTTTACATAATTACGCTATATGATTAGAAATTTCATCAAGATATACGTATGGCGGCAAGTCAAGTCTTGGAAGTATACCAAATTTAACAAAACTGAAAGAGTTCTTATTGCGATCAACCATTTTAAGATAATTTTTCAAAACATCTTGGCCAATTATACACATATGACCTGTTATTCGACTTAACATTCTCATTTGCATTGACTGTATTAACAGAAGCAATGGGCTGGATATGAGAAGATGCGAAGTATGGATTTCTTCCCTTCTAATATGAACGCTCATAAGATTGTATACACACAGATTTTCCTTTGTATCCGTGAAAAACGTTTGCGAGTGCAGTTCTTTGCACGAGATCTTTGAGTTGGATTTTGATATCGTCTAACTGAGCTACCAAGGTATTTCCCTCCAGGCTGAATGACAACTTCATTTATGTTCTGAGTATTATAATCTAAAGTATTTTCTTTTTGCTATATAGCCTTCTTACCAACAGGATGTATATTATGTTCATATGTTACTACCAAGGACTTCGATCGCTGACTACGCATGCTGACAAGAAAATTAATTCTTTCCTGTAAACCTAAGAACGTTGCCAACTCAGTAACAGTCTTAAATGATTTCCTTGCCACTACAGAATAGAACGAAAGCAATAGACCGTCAATTATCAAGTTAATTTGTTCGGTCAACGACATCTTCGGATCGTACTCTAGTATTAATTTCCATTATGAACAATGTAATCTAAGAAAGGTTCAGAATCTAACTGTTCCCTATTTCTCATTTCTTGCTCTAAAACTTGCGAAACTATGTTATTTTGATAAGTCTCTATGAATTTCTTCATAATCTGATTGTAAAGCTACCAAAAAGACACGAGCCCCATTCTCCAAACAATACGGCAAAAATTACGTTTCTGTACATCAAGAAGGTTATGAAGGGTAGAAAAATCCTCAAAAGGATTAAAAATAATTGAATTGGCTCGTTCAACTTGAAAGAAAATCTGGGGGATCCACTAAACGATCTAACGCAGATGAAATAACAAAAATGTTCTGCATTATAGCTATTTCCTAAGTCACAATTCCTAATCACACGAATAAACAAATATCTTATATTGCTATGCATATGAATATATATCCATCCAACACCAACATATAAATGACACTTCTTATATATTATCAGAAAGAAAAACAAAATATAACAACTTGGCAAAATCTTCTTTTCTCACCCTCAAATAAATCAATAAATAAAAAACAACGGACAAAAGTAGCTGTAACTGAGGAAATACACAAACGTAACGAGGGTGGTCGGGTGGGTTAAAAGTAATACTACTCAATTTCTCTCAGAAAAAAAACTTGAAATTACATTGCACTCGTTACTCAAGATGCATTGTATTTATGTTCAACTGAATAGGGTTTATCTTTTAAAAATCTCTAATGTACCTGACTTATCTATCAAAACTGTTATCTATCGAAAATATTTAGACATTTGGGGTTTCTGCAACGGGGTAGGTCTCATAGCATCTATACCATGTCAAATATTTGGAGATTTGGGATCGTACAGCATCTATCACAATGTAAATGTGGGCACATGTAAAATATTTAGAAAGTGTTTTTTTTATTATTTAATTATTTATTTAACAACCACCAGACACAGCTCAGAGGCCATTTTATACTGGATATCTAACAACAATAACAACAACAACAATGGAAAGGATTTGGGAAGTTGTCGGCCACGGCCTGTTTAGTAGGTACCATCCCGGCATTTGCCTGATAGAACTGAGGAAAACCCTGGAGAACCCCAGTCAGGACGGTAGGCAGCGGGATTCAAACCTGCGACCTCCCGAATGCGAAGCCAACGCTCTACCCCTTGAGCTACTTTGCTCGGTCAAGCGGGATCGTACAGCATCTACCACCAGTTACCGGTGCTGTGCCCAGAATATTCATTAAATGAACGCAACAAATTGGGGTTGAATCTGATGCACAACACGGTACTTAGATGCCAAATTATGGTTGAACTTAAATAAAACTCAAATGCTTCTATTTTGAAAATGACTACTGTGGGAAAGGTAAGAGACAGAGAAAGGATATAATTGAGAAATAAAGGAAGAGCACTAGCCTGACTTTCCCTTATGACTGGTGTCGTCCTGGTCATCTGAATGATGAAAGGATTTCCCTGGAGGAACCTGGATGTACGAGAGTCAGCCAAGAACTGGAACTCAATCCTGCTGGACTGCTAGGGGCGTCGAATTCTCTCTGGGATGCGTTTCTACGATGTTCTTCTTCACCTTCGTGCCATTACTCAAAAGTCAATCCAAATGAATCTGTGGCGATGAATCAACAGAATGGTATTCTTGGGATATGGAGTCGGTCGTCCTCCAATGGTGCGATTTGTTTCTCCTCGAGGATCCTGCAGCTTCCTAAACCGTGAGGCGAATACCCCTAGTTGATGTGTCCTCCGTGGTTTTGTCTGGTTGTAAAGTGATGACTCTGGTGTTGGGTTAACTTGGATATATCAACATAGTTAGAAAAGAACGCGGTGAGGTAATTGGGAAACTAGTCGAATTTATTGACAATTTCGAAAGTGACAATTAGATATATGTGATTACAGAAGCTGTTTGGGAACGTACAATCTTAATAAAAGGTTTTGACCTGTAGAATTTTAATAGAGTTCATGATTTTGTGGAACATAGCTACAATTTTAATATATAATTTAATTTGGCGAAATAATTTAAAAGTTTACACAGTTGTCTCACAGTCATGTCGCTATAATTACACTGTTAGTTTACAATATACTACAGATACATTCTTTTTTGGTAATGTGAAAACAAATCGTACTCCACAGAAATATTCCTCGTAATACAAATAATACCGTCGTTCTTCAAAATGAGCTTGAACATTGTAACATGTGTATGTGGCCGAAACTCCCACTGCTGAAATATCACATCCGGAAATGTTTGGAGGATATGTACAATCTCAGCTACTAGAACTAGCCTGATGAGTTTACCGATAACATGTATGTAATAATTCTAACAATTTGAGAAACGAACCAACATGTTCTTCGGCTACTGTGATATTTGACATGAAAAAGTGAAGTTGCAGGAAACTAAAAAGGCCGTGAATTCAATCATTCAGTGTGAGTGGAACTCTTATAACGCTCCCTTTATCTGTATCAAGTTCCACTCTACTTGACATGGAACGTCTAATATAGTTTCAGAAATTGTTCCGCGTTGTATCGAATAATACTCAAACTACTTTATTGAAAGTAAATAACCGTATCTCTCTGAAAGAGAATTTTCTACTTTGTAATTGTGAGAATCTGATTTTTGGATTTATGAAAGCAAGACAGTACCAACAAGACTGTCACTAGCTCAGGAGTTTCAAGATTTGCTGATCTTTCGTTTATGGGTTAATGCCGAAGATGTATATGGATCTGTATTTATCCACAATTACTTTTGAACAACTTTCAGTGAAGATTCATGTCAAAATCAGATCATTCTCTGTTTCCTAAGACTGATTCATGAGACGTTCTTCCTTCAACAGCACCTCGACTTTAAACACTTCGGTAGAACGTACGTTAAAATATCTTACCCTAGACTGATGAATCACTTCTTGACATATTTTCTTGATAGAAGAAAGTTCAGGGTGCCTCTGTGTTTTTAGACTTACAGAGCAGTTTCTAAGTTCAGTGATGAGATTCAAGGCAGTGTCCTCAGTGTTGCTCTGTTTTCTGTGGCCATTTGACGTTGATGGCTTTCTAAAGAAAAATAATCACGTTTCATCCTTACCAGAAAAGTATAACTTCTTATTACATACTATAATTATTATTGATAATCTTGGTAATTTGCTAATACTTACTAATAATGAGTAGTAGAAAAAAACCGGGTTTCCAAAACAGTATGGTTGTAGTATTTATTCCCCGAAGCAAAGTGCAGATAACCCTTCTCCCTGGATGATATCAAATACAAATTTGATAGGGACAAATTTTTATTTTGAATATTATTTTATATGTAGGTATAAACATTCTTTTATTTCTAAATGTTCCGATTAATAACGTCTGTGAAAGTTATTAAAGTGAATTTTATTTATATTCTATAATTAATATTTTCATAATTTCATCTTCATTTCACATCGTTTTCACAAAATATTAGCTTCTAAAAGTAATTTCATACATTCTAAATACGATATTTGGGATAGTTACTTTTGGAGAATAAATTGTGTGGATAGAATTGCTCGAGCAAGGTTTGGAACTTTGATTGGATATAACTATCGCTAATATACTATACTGTGAAAAATACATACTCAGAAACGAGAAAAATTTAGTTCATATTTTAAACCATAAAATAATTTCGAGTTAATGGTTCTCTTAAATTAGAAGGTGTATCCTAAATACAAGACATAAAATACCTAAATACGTGTATGTACAACCAATATGTTAGCGGTGAGACTATCTAAGTTTCTTGTTTCATTGCTTCGCATAAACCGCTTTGATACCTGTCAGTAGTGTTTTCTACGGTTACAGCAAGCTTTTCGTGAACTTTTGTAGATGACAAGGGTGAAAACGCGGAGATCCAAGAGGCAACGAAAGCTGATACATGAATTGGTATGTAAATTAAAAATTAACAGACTCGACACAAAGACGAATTTGGTATAGGTAAATAAACGACAGGTATAAACTTAAGTAATCGCTACGATAAAAGATGCTCTTTATGAAAATAAACCAAAGCAAGAAGTTAGGACACAAAAACTGTAACACAAAAACACAGCTTTTCAATGGCAGAGAAATAATGCTTCTGCATGCAACTTATAGAATTTGAATTACGAAGAACTTATGAGCAATAGAAAACCTGGTATTAAACTTATAATTATTTATTTAAATTACTTAGCAGACGAGAGAAGGATGTTAGGAAATACATTTGTAAAAATTGCTGTTTTTCTTAATATGATTACAACTCAAGATTGTTATATTTAACGATTTATATGACCTCTGCCGTTATTCGAGTTTAATTAATAACAGAAATGAAGGTTTCGTGTTTAAAAATGCAACTTCGAGATTATCAACGTCGTTTTAAAAATATTTAGTTTTTAAATAGCAAGTTGACTACTGACCTGATTTTAAGGCAATTTGTTTTTAAATTATAAGCAGCCCACAAAAATTTAGGATAATAATTGTTTTGTCATTACTTTATTATAGGTTTCCTTTCCGGACAATCCTGAAGTGCTCTGCCACTCCATTGTATCTAAATATATACATACTTTTTCTTCTGGATCGATTCAATTTTCAATGTTAAGACTGAAAAGTATACATCTATAACATAGATTACTTCCTGAAATTGATAGTTCCCACGTATACATCAGTATTAATCAACTTCTGGTTATAATTATATCATTCAGATATTAATGTACGCATATTGTGTTTTTCCATTGTGATTAGTGTAAATCACGGTAATAGAAGAAGTTCCAAAGGGAACGAGAAACGCAACCCTGTTCTTACGGGAAAGGAAAGCCAATAGAGCAAAGTTTTTTTTCATGCTATATTCCCCGATATCTGAATCTGAGCCCAATTATAGTGAGCAAAGATTTAGAAAATAGATATATAATTAAAACAAAAGATTGCGATAAAACTTTAAATTAATTTCAATTCTATTTAAGTATATGCATCTTTAATGAATAAACTTTAGTGCAAAATTGTCTAATAACTTCTTAAATATAAAAGTGTATAATTTTCTTCATGATTTATAATAAATAAAGTGTACAGAGTAGAAAGTAATTATTAAACAGAGAAATAATTATAAAATGTGAAATAGTGAATGTATTATGTATAACATAAAGAAGTTGTGCACAAATTAACAGCACTACATGCAGACATGATATTATTTAAAAGGTAAACAATGCCTTCATTATGTAGTAAGTTACTTAGCTAATGAAACAGATTTTAGAGTATGTGCAGTTAGAATATACCCGCAATTCGCTTTCACTTATTTCGTGAAATTAACTAATATGAAATATCGTTCCTCATTACTACAAGAGAACAATCAAATATTACATACTATTTGACCAATCAACAATGCATTTATATCTATAGACTGTAAAATAAATCATATACCAACAAGATTATTCATTTTTCTTCTCCTTCCACTGTATAATTACGACATACATTAAAACACATTTACCATCAATATTAAGTAAAAATAAACAAAGAACCAAGTTAACACAGAGACTAGCTTTGAATATTGTCTCTCGAACTATTGTATTTCTTAAACTGTTTAAACTTTAACAACCAGGTACAGTAATATAAATTATGTAACATATACATGGTTACCTTATTTTTGGATTTATACACGTATATAATAAAAATACAATTCATTAATACTATACACTATGTTTTAAATTTCATTCAATATTGTATTATTGTTATTCATTTTATATTATCATATTTCCTTTTAAACAATCGTCAAGAAGAAAACAAATTTAAAATTATCCTCTCAGCGACGGATAAAACTATGAATTGCACATTATTTCGGTCATTTTTTATTATTTTTACATGTCTTGGTAACCACCACCTACTCAGGTGCCCGAATACAATGGTAGCTGACTTTGGAAGTCATCGCTAATGGAAGTGTCACAATTGATATCAGCGGCTACGAAAACTATGGATTTGACAGTAATACCTGTCATTTTGTATTATTTTTAAATGTCTCGCTATCCCCATCTAGTGATCCCCACCTCGCAGCCGAATGGGATGAATTTGAAAGTTAACGTGATGGGTGGTATACCATTGATCTCAGCGACCGCGAAAACTATTAATTCGATATTAATATCGATCATTTTCTACTACTTTTACATGTCACGGTAAATGCCACCCTGAAACCCACCTCTTAGTTCGAATTGAAAAAACCACTTCGTCTTGGTCTGGGCCTGTACCAAGGTACCTTCGACCAAAATGTGGTATCTGTCGGTCCAATCGTCTGGTCCCGAGTCAGCACACAGACACACAGACAGTCGAACACACAAACAAACTCCTTATTTTCTTTATAATAGATTAATTTCACATGCTATTAAAATAATAGGAATACTCATTCAAATGCAGGAATATATGAAGAGAATAGCGGTTCATAAATATTTCAAAGTTAATTAGTTAGTTTTGAATTCGTTGGCACTTAGCCTCCTATTAAATTTTATTTATACCTCAACTATATGAGCTACAAAAAATGATGAAAAGGCAAGATATAATATTATTTCTTGAAAAACTTTCCCCTCGAACATTTTGCCTACACAGAGATATTACAAATCGGTAGTGTATAATATAGCATCAGATTTATAACTAATTGGTATTACAAACGCAATGTGCATTATTTCAATAATTCAGTTGTTTTAAAATATTTTATCGATTTTTTTTGTAATTTCTGTGACATTTTCTGAAATAGGAAATGTGGCAGACCTTGTCGCTATATTGTGTTGAATGGAGAATGTTAATTTTAATGAAAGTAAGTGTGGTGTAATGATTAGCCATACATTTCGATTTCGGAATAGGAAAAACATCTAACTGGAAAATTTACACAACGTCTAATACAGAAATGACCCAAATACAAAATTCAAAAAAACAAAAATTTCATTTTAGACAAAATTCCCAATTAACAAAAAATTGACTGGACATCTATCCCTCAAATTTCATTTTCACTTTCATCTCCGAAAAGAGGAAAAGGGCGATTTTCAACCAACGTCATCAAGTAATTGTGAACGTATAAAAACAGGCAGTAGACCTGTGAAATATTCTATAAGATGGAACTAGAAACTAAAACAATGAAGGAGAGATGATATTACTCTATTTACAAGAGGTGTTAATGAAGTGAAAAATTAGTTACTGGAGCACACAAGTTATTGTTAGAGGTGTATTCAAAGTCCGGGACTGTAGGCGAACTCAAGTATCCGAAGTTTGGAAGCCTCAATCACCTGTAAAACAAAACAGAGATGAACAGGATAGTGTGCGTCGAGCGTACCTTAACGTTGCATACCATGTTCATGGTATGACGTTTTTCGAATGAATATGAACAAAGTTACCGGGGCTTGAAAATTTGAATGTTTTTGAATGGCTTTATTTCGAAAAAAATGCTTAGATAAGTATCATATCTAGTTACCTGCATGGTTTGTAATGAAAGTGTAAATTAGACATACTTTGCAGTTTACAGTACTTCGATATTTCAAACAATTCTGTAAAATTGTTAATAATTACTGAAGTTTGCAACACTGCTTGAGTGATGTAATTGAAGAACTTGTTGTAATTACAACTACTAAAAGCTTTTGCTACAATGCTATAAAAGAAACAAAAGGAATAATTATAAATATTTTTTCATAAATATGCCATTTTCATCAGTGTTACGAACTTTATCTCCGCTATGGTATATGTGTAGTAGAAACTTCCAAACTTTGGATGTTAATGATACTATAACATCCTTAGTTTGCAACACTCAATAATAAAATTTGTATTTTAACTTTTGGTTTGACATGTTGATTTGAAATATGTAACAACCTGACGTAGTACCAATTGAAAAATACACAACTTTATATTGGGTTAGCAACACTGTTTGTTGGGTGTTTCTGTTTAATACATATAAAAAATGTCTCTTCCTTAAAGTTGCTTCGCTCAAAGCTTCGTTTTTATCTCTTTTCGTTTCTCCGTTATAGCGGATGATTAAGGTAAATTGTCCACGCTTTTTATACTGGTAAGCGCTACATTGGTACACTGGTAAACACGCAATGTGAAGCGAGAAAGCAACGTTGCAACTTCTAGTGGCTGTTTCATTGTTTTTTTATACAATTACTACAATATAAAGCTGTTGGGAAACATATTGGTAATGTTTTGTGCTCGCACATCCAACAATATACGCATTCTCCGTATCATTATCGCTTGCCCTTAAGTTCTGATCAAAGCCTGCTACAGTATGGTACCCAACGGCTGGTATTGTTTAAATAATTATTATTGATTATTATCTAGTGTACTAAAATTAGTAACTATGTTAGAAAATGAGATTTGCTGGTATATGTTGAGTTCTAGATTATGTTTTAACTGAGGTTATACAGGACGTTGACTTACGGTTTAAGGCAGTATCTTAGCCACGATATTACATTTGATTTTAAAACTTTCCCTATAGAATCGTAATCGTAAAAATGTACTTTAGCCTAACATTCGAAGGTATAATAAAATTAAACCTTATTTAATTTTATGAAATCATGTCACTAATAAGCTAAATGGGAGATAAGATATTATGAAATCACGTCACACACCGTATAACGGACATACATAGTTTGTTGTAAATGCTCACACCTACAATCGCAAGAGAAATATGATCAAAGCAATGATAAGTAAATATATTTGTGTGTACGTGTTTGTAAAACTGTTTTACAAGATACACCTTCAAAAAAATCGGAACTGTTTTAGTCGATAATATTTTCAAAATATGTATAGCATTACGCTTAAGACCAAATGTTTGCCATCCATTCACATGTGCGTGTCAACATGGAGTGGACGAGAAAGGTTTACATGCTTTGAGCTGCATTAGAAGTGGTGGTAGAATCACACGTCACACGGAATTAAACCAAATAATCAAACCAGCACTCGGCAGCATTGATGTTCCTAGCATCATTGAGCCACAAGAAATGTATCAAAATGATGGTAAAAGACCTGACGGAGTAACTTTAATCCCATGGAAAATGGGCCAGAGTCTTGAATGGGATGTAATATGTGTTGATACTGCCGCTCCTTCATACATAACACTAACTTGTGAGGAACCACGAAATGCAGCAGAAGCAGCCGTTAAACGTAAACATACAAAATACTCCAGACTGAAAAAAGATCATCTGTTGCCTTTGCTACAGAAACGATGGGGATTTTTAGTAAAGAAGCCAGTGATTTTTTGAAAGAATTAGAATCAACTTTCATTAAGATGTCAGGTGATCCAAGAAGCAAACACTACTTACTACAACGAATAAGAATAGCAATACAGAGAGGAAATGCATTTTAAAACCCTTCCCATCAGCACAAGAGCTGGATAATTTTTTTACTTAAAATAAGTAGTATAAACAGTAGTATAAACATGGTGATGGACATCGATTTGTTTTTCTAGGGATGAAAATGGAAATTTGTCTTAATTTGTAAATAGGTTCATATGGAAATTTAGCACAGGAAGACTCGTCTATTGCAATACGAACAAGAATATAGTTTGTACACTGTTACAGGAAATTTGATAAAGCGCAAATGAAGTTTCAAGGTTGTGCGTTGCGCTTGCTGTTGTGTAAAATTTTTGTGCGTTTCTTCGTAGCATCTTTAGTCGTATGGTTAGTTGTAATCAGTCGGAGGAAAAGTGGGGTGATTTTTGGTATTACAGTTATTAATTATTTGTACTTGTCCAAATTAACTGATCTGTATTTAAATCTTTCTAAAGAACATGATTTTATAGATTGATCATATCACAGCTTAATATCTTTGCACAGCTTAATATTACTAGGATATTTGAGAGTTCCTTTATTTGAATCAAGGGTGCTGGAATAAAGGGTTCTAAATTCCCGCACTTCTCTAAGACAAGTAGAACTGAAAAGATGAGTAGAAGAAAGCAGGAAGTAAGTGCTGTGTCGCAAGAAATAGTCTTAGTGTAGGGCAGCAACAAAATCAGTAGGGTGGTGTACTGGTACCAGTACGTCCCATTATATAATTGGAATTCATTAACACCACTCTCTTTCTAGAAAATTTTCCTACTTCCAACATAACCAGCATCAATCAAACAGTGACTTTCTACCGTTGATGCGTTTCTTTTTACCCAGGCACTACAGTAATAGACAAACTAGTAAACTCCAACACAAAAATTAATTGAAAAAGATAAATGGGGAGAAAACACGAAGAACCAACACACGAGGATCGCAATGCTGTAACTGCATCCAACATGAACGCAAAGCAGGTAAGACTTTACCTATGCTTATCATGTATTGGAAATAACAAATAAATAAGTTATGTGCTACATGAAAGAAGATGGGCACAAAACAGGAACTATTCTTTGCTCACAAGACATACCCAGCTCAGAGAAGATTAACCCCGTTATTCGCAGAAAACATGATGTGCCCGAACAATCCGGTCCCATCAAAGCACCAGCCTCTATCTCGTATTCCAAGCCCCACAACACCAACAATGAAAGCAGGCTTATATATCGCCAAGTCTCATATACTAAAACACATGAGTAGTGCCGTTATTTTGTGCGAAGAATGAACCCTTCGGGCATATCCAAACAGTAAGAGTGATTGTCAGGTTCAAAATTATAATATGTATTACAAATTCAGTCAAGTAACTGTAAGTTTGTTTCAAGAATTAAGGGGATATCAATAAGATATTTTGTTTGAAAGTTGTAAACATCCGTTAACTTGCAAGAAATATATGTAGTTGGGAAAATGGTAATTCAAGGTTTTAACTATTGGATTTAAACCAGCAAAATGTACAGTTGTACATTTGAAAGTAAATAGGAAGGAGAAACCACCAAACAGAAAGTTTTAACTAACGAATATCGTCGAAATGATTCCAACAGGTTCTGCCTTAGAGTTGAGTATAAATTGAAAAGGCACGATACGAATTATTCAATTACAAATGTAAAGGAATCTCTTATATTATGAATAATAAGAATAACTAACAAAATTCAACTAAATCAAATTGCTCTCATCTATTTCACACCTCTCAACTTTCACCAGTAATTCATGTATTGGAGATGGGGGTAGAAGTCCACAGAGGGTAAAAGTCCGTGGGGATATTTTCTCGACAAGATCATATGAGTTGGCAATGTTGTCGTGCCACTGGATAGGTGCCATGAGCTGGAGATAGGTGCCATGATTCCGTGCAGTTGACGGCCATGGTCATTAGTCGCCGTCAACTGCACAGACCGCCTCAGCACCGAAATTATCTAAAATAATGATGTAAGATATATTTTGATAGTTTTGCTACTACATTCGACATCAGTGGAAAACAGGGATATGTTTGTTATTAATTGCTACATGAAAATAGCGACAATTACAACGGTTTGATCATTAGTAGCCAATTTGAAGTGAGGAATATCGTGCTGAAAATTCCGTGGATCACAGAAAAAATTCAGAATGTAGTAATCCGTGTTTGGGGCAAAAGTCCGAAGCCTATTTTCAAGAAAGGTAAGCACTAGAAGCGCTTCTAGGAAAGATGTTTCTCGGAAAGAAGCTGGTGTTTCTAGAAAAGGTGGTCGTACAGAGTTATATAATACTTTTTTTTGTGAAGAAATATCCTCCATATGAAGATTGGATACAGGGTAGCAAATCCAACAAGTGATGACACGAAAAATGTACCTTTTATAAAAGAGAGTGTACGTTTGTTTTGGAATATATTGGTAATTCCAAATATCTAAAATTCTCACAGTCCTAATTTGAAAGTAAATGTTTACATGACTAATTGAGAAATTTATCTTCAAAAGGAACATCTCGCTGGTCGCTCAGTGTGCATATTGCTGTCCTCTGGTTTTTTTGTCAAAAAAATTCTGGATATGCATTGAGAACCGAAGGAGAACACTTCCTTTTGAAATAAGCTCCTTAAGTTTGCAAGTACGAGGCATTAAGAAGTTTATGGTCAGAGTACGTAATGTGTTGTTCTCCAAAATTCATATCACCAAAATTATACCTTTGTAGAAATAAAAACAATAGCACATACCTCTATGCTCTAAGCGTTAAAATTCTAATTTTTAAAATTCAGATACAAACACAATTTATATTTAATACAAACTATATAACTGTGAAATAAATTGTTCATCAACGTAATATTTTTCTTTTGTTTATGCGTCCTTTTACCCCTTACCTGAAGGACTTTTGCCTCATTATATGGGGTAAAAGTCACACAGTGAGATTTTTTACTTTATCGCAATCTAGAACATACATTATGAAATCCAGTTGTCATCTACCCAGTCTTTGTTATAAGCAAAAGAATACGGTTTGTTATCTGGTATGCATAATCTCAATATTGTTTTTGGTATAGCAGCAATAGCATGCCGAACATTAAGTGCGGCGTTTTGCCCCGCTTTACTCTACTAATGTGCTAATTTTGACCACAATCATTCGGACATTAAAACAGCATACATAATGATTGAAACAATTTCCACTATCATATCTAATATTCCCAGGACTCATTTTTATATATTATGTTCCAGTAAACCGTAGAACTTTGGCTCAAGAATTTGACTGTCAATTCCTATTATGCAGATTTATGAATCACTCCACAGAATTGTTTCATTTCTTCTCTTGCTGTTTTGTATGTTCTCACTTTCGTATTCAACACTTAAAAAATTGACTTATAAAAAATTCTCAACAAAGAATTTAAGTTTGGTATATATCTACCACAGACGCTGTTCCTCGAGGTGAAATATACTGAAAATTAGAAACATTTTTTAACTCGTTATACATTGATTTTTTTCTTTTAGAAATAATATTACATATTTTTTTTCAAATTTCTGTACTATAGAAGATGTTTTTTTTTTTTCGTTATCAAGATTGATCACTAAACTACTCACACTATAGCTAATAACTAGCACTATGCATACATCCGTCTACGTCAATTAAAGAAAACCATAACAAATTTTAAGAAAAATAATCAAACATTTTTCATACCCTACAGTCAATCCATCGGTCAGTTAACTATACTAATTTGTCACGATTCGAATTACAAGCCATATCAATCGAAATTATTAAAGCACCTATTATTCAAATTTACCACAAACTCCAAAAGAACTACTAATTACAAAAGAAAGCCAAATATATATTTTAAATTATTTATAGTTGATTTTAAGTTTAACGTCCTCTTCAGCAGCGAGGCTATATGTGACGGGACGTACTGATTAACGTGGAATCCAAACTACATGAGCTTCCCTAGGAATTAAAAAACAATTCACAAACGCGTATGCTAAACGCTTAGCCATCAAGATACTCTTTAAACATTTCAAAAAACAAGTATTCCTTGCAAATTTCGAACACTTTCCACCCTTGCTTACGCTCCTTATTGTTGCCACTACACGAGACATTTTTCGTGTTTCGTCTCGTCTTATCTCGTGTTTCGAAAATGCAAACAGTTTCTAAATTTTTACAAAACACACACTCAGCGAACCTAACGGTTTCGATGATCTAACATATTCTTCCGCGAATGACACCTTAGGATGGTGTTAGAACATTGAAGCCGTCATGCTTACTGTGTGCGTGTTTTTAAAAATAAGTTTTGTGTGGTATTCTGGTCAGCTTCTTTTTACTATTTTTTCTTCATGTTTACATTTTCTACTGTTCCTGGTATAAACTACATGATTTCCTACTTGGCTAATTCCTCAGACAGAAAGAACACTTGATTGAAATAACATAGAGATAAAACAATATTGCTGAACACTAAAGGCATACAAAGTTCCTCTCACGACTTATACCATGATTTAATTACTTATTTCACTGGCCAACTAAGAAGCACAATTCATTGTCCGCTTTACCACCTTCTCCATCGCCCTTAAGGCAACCTACACGAGCCGGCCAAAGCATTGTCACTAATCACGCTTTTGTTATCGCCTCCGGCGCCTGTCGCGACATCGCTGTAATTAAACGCTGAATCATAATAGTAAATACGTCGTAATTGTGATATGCTATGTTCTACTTTTTTCTTCACTTTCCATGTCAAAAACATTCTCATATTATCATATTTTATATTATAAGTATGTTAGGACTTACAGGAGATGTACTTGAACTTGAACGCACAAAGTGGGGAGGATTTACTAATAGCTTGGGTCATGGTAAGATCAAAATATTTTACCAAAATTGAGGAGGTCTCATGCATTCCGCTTGGGGCCAGCTTTACTCATCTTTATGGCACCTTATCTTTACTCATCTCATCTTTAAGCGTGTTCATCAAGTTCGTTGGAACCCGAAAAAAAAACTGAAACTGTGAGGCAGATATGAAAACAGAAAAACACGTCTTTCATCATTTCAAATGCACACTCCGCATCAAAAAAATTGCGATAGCTAACGCCGTGCAGCTAGGCCACCCAAAATACACCTTCTTATCACATAATCGTGTCTGGTAAAGAGACCACCTCTCTCTCTCCTCCTTCCTTCTCTCCCATACTAAAATTAGCTAACAACATGAACGCAATTCTAATTTCAAACTACTCATGTATTAGTATCGATAAAATGAAATAACAAAACCGAGGCGAAAGAAGATTCTTAAGTTGATTTAGGGAGAAACTGAAACGCATACAATGAAAAATTGAAACGAATGGATGTCTATTACGCTGAAGTTCAGAAATGAGGTAGAGAGAGGGTGAGAGAGAGAGAGGGGGAGAGAGAGAGAAGGCGACAGAAGTCAGAGAAAAGCGAGGGCAAATAAAAATGTGAAATTTTATACTTAGTAAGAAAACAACCTAACATTATAAAGTTCTGTTACCAGATATCCAACGGTAATATAGAAATAACGCTTGTTTTTTATATATTTTTTCAGTACTATTCGAATATATAGAGGATGCTTGATATTCATTATGTCTTTTTCATAAAGGATAACATTCTCAATTTCCAGTAGAACTGTAGATCTGAAAGACACATCTAAAATAATGCCAACAGTTTAACACATGATTTGTTTCCGCGTGGTTTGGTTGTAAATTCGGTTGTGTTCATTGGACGTGCTGATGCAAACCACATTCTAATAAACGCAGAAGGTAGCGTTGATCTATCTTCCATTCCAGACTTCTAATGTAAATGAAAAAAATTTAAAAAGAAAAGAAAAAGAAAGAAAGATAAAATTGAATGAGTGCTACTTTACTGGTAAATTTTTATATTAAAAGTCTAAACCGTATCATAATGAAAAGTTATAAATGTTCAAATAAAAATTGGATGTTCCTTATAGATGTAGCAGACCTTGCATATTTCAAATTGCAACACAAATAAACCACATTGAATTATAGGATGGAAACACATTTGTGTCGAATTAGTATAAATAAAATTTTGTTTTCAAATAACCAAAGAGGTTGCCCTTTTCTAGTCTTTTCCGAATATTTATCTGTTTCGAACATCTCTTTTATCTCTTGTGGATATAACGTTGTAATTTGCACAGAGAGAATTAACACGCTAGAGCTCAAACGGATCATAGTGTTAGTCGGATGATGTTGATTAGCTTATGGACCACCACTTGGTCAAGAATTCAAAGCCGTAGTGACCCGGTAATTCGACTGAGGCTCGGTAATCCAGATGATAAAAAATATATCTTGCTTATTCCCTTGCGTTTAGGCAGTATTTCTTTCAGAGGCAACCAGGACTGGAGATGTTATCCCCAGAGCACAAAAACTCGGCGTTGAATTTGCCAGTTAATTACATTTTCCAGACCAGGTCATCGGTCTCTTGCTCCGTTTTAAGTTTGGAATATGCACACGCACATCAAGTGCGTGTGTGTGTGAAAGAGAAGGGGGAGAAGTGAAAGAGGATAGGGAAACGTCAAGAAAGAGAGAGAAAGAGAGGGGAATATAAATATGAAACATACTTATCATTACAGTGTATGATGAAGAACACACACACTGTTTATTCGAATTCTCGTCAGTAATGATTTGTAAGTTCTCCAACAGAAGATAAGTCTCTGTTTACAGCCATTATTTTATGGAAAAACAATTATACTACCTGACGGGGAATCGAACCCAGACCTTCCTTTTAGAATTCTGGTACTTTACCACTACACCACTGATTGCTTTACCCAAACTTTGTCCAAGAAATGCTGTAATATTTCTTTCTGAGAACGATAACACGAAAACTGTTTACTGCAGATCAATGAAGTGTTTCGAATGTCTGGTAAATTCCTTGCACTTTCCTAATCATTATTCGTAAATCGTCTCTATCATGATAAAGGTGTTTGCTTCCACGTTCTTCAGCATTACACGTCTAATATGAGAAATCGGTTCTTCACTATTACTTTGTAAAAAAAATGCATCTTTGGCGTGAACAGGATCTATAGATAGATAGATAGATAGATAGATAGATAAATAGATAGATAGATAGATAAAGTTAACCAAGAAAGTTCTCTTGCTTTTTATGAAGGTATCTGTACAATTGGCCCTCACAGTGTGAGTTGAATGCGAATAGAGATAAGCCAAAGATCAGTTGTTGGTGTTGAAATATCCACAACTGTACCTGGTTGTGTCATTTCAGCTACTCCGTGAAATTGCGTAAGGACAGAATGAAAATTGAACATCCACAGGGTGTCAAAAGTAGTGTATGCTGTACGAGTTTAAACTGTTGTCAAACGCCGTTGCCGCGGGACGGAAGATATGCCATATTGTGGTGAAGTTGTCGCGGAGAGTGCAGCTGTGGTTTAACACGTTTAAGTACGATGACGAAACACTCGAAGAAACAGCACGTCCCGTCAGACCAACACGTGACAAAACGAAGATATTCAGGCAGCAATTGACGCGACAAGTGGCTAGACATGTGTGAAAGTGGGACTAGAATTCAGTGTTCATATGTGGTCCTTGGACGTTGGTCCTGTACGAAGTTCCACAGCACTTTCTTCATTGGTCACCATCCCTTCAACCGGTACTAAAACAGTCGAAAGCACTACACCAGAAGAAGGTCCTCCTGGTGGTGGACAGCTCGCGGCATCGTGCATACGAAACTACTAATAACTGGTAAGAATATCAATGCAACTGTGTACTGTCAGCCGTTGAGCTGTGTGCAAGAGATACTGAAAATTCTATAGCAAGCACTTCTGAATGGGAGAACGACCCTCCTCTTACTGGACAACGCTAAGCCCCAAGTGGGTAAGATGACCTGAGACAAAAAATTCTTCGATGGAAAACATTATTGCATCCTCCATACTCCAGCGGGCATTGCACAGTCCAACCATCACCTGTTCCATTGCTTGGACAATCACCTTACAGAACTCCAGTTAAAATTCCTAAATGCAGTTGATACCTTCCTCGCATCACAGTCTGCCAAATTCTGCCGCGATGGAATTCGCCGCCTGTAAGAACTTTTGGGTGAAAATGGTCGACGTTCATGGGAACAATTTATGATCGTCCAGGTACCGCAAAAAAATTGCGTGTATACTGTAACTCATGATTTTTCCCATTTATTAAATTTACCCTACGTTTATGAGCAAAATTCAGTTATTGGTATGTGGAGATGTTAGAAAGCTATCCATCTGAGAATATATTATCAAAAAATATAATAAGATAATAAAAATATAAGCAAAAAACAAAATTAGGCTCGGTTCTGTGCATATTAGCAATTATGCTTTCGAGGGTCTTTAGTAGCAGAGCACGATTGCGAAGGGAAATTGACATTAGGCAGTGAACGAGGGGTGATAGGCAAAAGAAGGAACTGGAAAGTGGAGTAAAATATTGAATTTATTGGTTTAAACCTAGTGTCTAGATGGTTTGTCAAATATAAATTAGTTTCTGTAACTAAGATGTCGTACGAAAAGATCTCTTATCTTAAGGTTCGAAGCGATACGCATCATGGTTACGAGCACTATTTGTTAAGAAATGAGAGCAAACAAAAAGGAAAGGCCTAGTATTGGAAACAGAGATTGTTTTCAGTTTATGCTCTTGTATTTTAACACTTACCCTGCCCGTTCTTGAACACCAGACAACTCACTTCGGATTTGTGTGTCAGGGAGAGGAAAAAGAACATACGTGACCTTGTCAGTCTTTCCAACTTTACCCCTTGTTACATCGACCTGGTGTCCAATTACCGTTTATGTGTGTGTGTGCTTGTGCTGTTTGCTTTTTAGAGTATTGACTTTCTCTCTTTTTTATATTCACAAGTGCAAGAATGCTTTCGTTGAACGTAAGTAAATTATACAGGTCTATGTATGCGGAAGACGAATATTTCCAAAAGATAGCATGGATATGAACGATAATCACCTTATTTCTACATTATATAGTAGCGTGAAAAACTGATATTAAGATGATATAACAAACAGGCATAAGCTTTTATTTCTAGCATGGCAACACATTAAACGTAAATCATTAAATTTTGGGGATTACAAATTATCACCTTACATGTTGTATTCCTGTTCGTTTTCACGTTCGAGCGACGAAAGAAGAAATTGTAGTGATAGTGATAAAAATCGAATTCGAGATTTCAATGAATTCAAGTTTCACGCCCCAACATATCGAAAAAGTGATTTTGATATCTGTCCATCTGTTCGTCTGTAGGTTCGTCACGCTTTTACATGCATTCAAATAGAAGCCATATTCTTCGACGTAACTGGACCGAATTCTAGACATGAAGTTTTTATAAAACTTTATCGTTTCGAATTCTATATCCTCCGACACCTAAAAAGAAGGGTAGGTTACTGAAGGATGAAAATTTAAAATAATTTAATTGTCTCAAAAACAGCTGTAAAGATTTTGCTTATTGTTTACAAATATATATTTTACTAATAACCCTTCACCGTAGTATGAATCATTGCTCTGAAAAAAATACATAAGGTGTAATTTACTGTATGCAATGCGTTTTATCAAACTATTTTCTCAATCACATTTCATAAATGAATGTATCATTAATAACCTAACAATATGAGACAAGTCGTTCGTCCTGCTAACGTTCAGAAGGGGTAGTTTACTCTTAGTTTACTCTCCTCCGACGATTTTCTCATTAACGCCTTATGCAAGTTTGTTCATATTTCATAAAAAATGTTACATAAATAACCTAACGATATGGTATAATTCCATCATCCTAAAAAGCTAGAAGTGGTATATTACTTTTCGGAATAAGTTTTACCCTAGATTTTGTCGAGAACGACTCAGGCATATTTTTCGTATTTCATAAATAGCATAACTCCTTTGTCCTGAAAAGATATACAAAGGATATTTTATTATTGGGGATGATTTTTTTGACGATATTTTCAGAAAGTACTCGGACGCTTTTGCTCACAGTTCACATACAATTATTTCCTTAATAATTCTAATATATGGCATACGTTATTTCTTATAAAAATATGACCAATGGGTACTTACTTTTGGACGTAAGTTGCTTCTAACAAACTTTTCCAAAACACATTATTTTATTCGCATTTCTCCAATAAATGTTTCAGTAATAGCTGCAGCCTTAGTCAGTTTAAGAGAACACCAGTCAGTTTAAGAAATTCGAGTGAGAAAATTCAGTGCGTTTCATCCGTACATTTTAAATATATTTTTAAATCACAATTTTTCTAACAAAATCGAAACTTGTTTTTAAATGTGCATCGTTGTGGCCAAATGGTTCAAGTGCATTGGTTCTGGATTTGATTCCCGGTGATAGCCAGTGTAAAATATAGGTAATAAGTAGGTGTAAAGAGAAAAGTGTTTAAACAAGCCTAACCAAGCTAATGAATAATACAAAGAAATAATACAATATTGACAACCTCCTCAGTTCGTGTCTTTGTAACGGGGATGTAACCGTTGAACTGAGAAGATCACTTTCCACTCACCATCTAGAATGAGTGGGTACGTTACTGATTTCTATGCGAGAGGTAATCACCTGAACCATGTTCTTATAGGAATTAACTTAAAATGAGAACTCAGAGATTAAATAGATATTTGACAGTTATATTTCTCATTACTTTGTGTTGCGGTGTAAATGTTGTGTTCTAATACGGATATCTAGAATATTTGCCAGCAGAGTAACGCATGCCAACCATTGAGCAATTGATCACTGATTTTTAGGTCACACATACCTTGGATGTTGACTTCCGTTGACGGTTTTCCTTGGTCCTCTCCTGGGCTGGTCTCTGAGTGTTGATATCGCCAAGTTGATATCTATCCTGGAACGGTGTCTCTCCGGTCAAGACACTGCTAACATTGGTGACGGTGTTTCTCTGAACAATGTCCTCAGTAACTAACTCCCAAAGTTAGTTCGTTGAATATAAGCGACATGAGACTCCAGTCTCAACTTCGTAATCGAATCAGTACTTTCAAGTCACATACGAACGTCTCCGTTGTATAGGAACTTCTTCCCTCTAGAGACCTCTTGTCCTCTGGTTTTGTTTGAAAATCGTCCTCAGGAATTTGATAGTGTCGACTGACGTCAAGCACGTGTGGCCTCCTTTCTTTGGAAAACAAGGTTGCTTCCTTGTTTCGCGAACAACAACTTCAATACTTGGAATGCCCTGAACTCATGATTCTAGACAATTTCTACATACCCGTGAATGTGTTTCGTGTTCACAATCATTATACAATAGCAACTTAATGGATTTTACAAATTGTTCTTGCCAACACATTTTCTAAATTTAGTTCCTGCATTCGCAGACAACAAATAATGTGCTTTACTTGTTTTTAATAGCTGACAAAAGAATTGTATAAATTTCATGAGAATTGCATTATTAAGAATCTTAAGCTTGACATAAATTATATTCATTATTTTTTCTTCACCAAACAAAAATTTAAAATCTTTAGTAAATCCAATATTTCCAAATAAACATAAAATTAATCATTAAATTGTGAGCTCTGCTATATGAAAATACAGGCTCTGCCACAATATTACGAAGTTATAGAAGAAACTGTGTTAATATTAGATATTTGCATGTGAAATGTCCAACCGATGACTGTAAACTCCAAAGGTAAGAAACTAAAATATCCAATACCAGGTTAATCAGTGGTCTCTAGGTAAAGCTATCCTACTAGGAAGTGATTGAAATACAAACAAATGTTGTAATCGCTGGGAGACATGTTAGGATATACAGTGGGTGAGAGAGTTTAATGCTGCAACTCATGAATAATCTGCACCTTCGTTTAGTATTGAAGTGCGTAGTCCTATGAAGGTTTGCACTGAAATTAGCATTAATACACAATATCTGTTGAACATTACGGGGGTCTTGCAAACAGATTTGCAGTGCATTTCACGGGGTTCGATATTGTAACGATTCTAGAGAACTCCTGAGCCTTCCTCAGTGTACACTATAAGTTAAATTCGTGCATAATTAAAACTCTATTTGTTTAAATTTAACATTGTTAACCGTTATCACCTTTACACTATGAGCAACAATCCGCCAGCAATTCTTTATTTTTGCCCTCTATTTTAACGCCTTAAATGTCTTTGTTCATAAATTTCTTTGTCTATGGTTTTGCATATACCTAGCGTGCACATTAAATTTTGACTTCTACGCCATATGCATCTAATTACAAACACACCTATGACACGAACACAACAAACTTGGAATATATAGTTTGTGTATTGAAAATCATATACGAGACGCTGCACGGGAGAACCGTGTGCATACATATGGCAGTCAACTTCCGAAGAAATTAATAATAATAATAATAATAATAATAATAATAATAATAATAATAATAATAATAATAATAATAATAATAAAACAAAACGAAACAGTTGTTTACATAATTTATTTATTTAAGCATGGAAGTGCAATGGACTTAAATTATTTCTCTCTTTCTCTCTTTGAAGGCAACAACCCTTAGTGTGCCAAGACGTAGAAAAGGACTTGTGGCACTCACGACTATAGGGTGATGTGTGGTTGGAACATCGGGTTCCTTTGTTGTTAGTTCCAGCTTTTTAGACCGGATGCAGTTATTTCCGGTAGAAAATACAAGAAAATATACTTTTCTATTACTATTAAAGGAAATAATTACACTCATTCCCTCAATGTGATATTTAACTGTACACAGACAGCTGATGCCTGGAAGAATCTCAGCTGTCACAGCCACAACCAGTGTGCCACAATTATCTACTAAATTGTAGTCTTCGATGAAAATATAAAAATGAATATATCGGAAGACTGCAAATATTTTCGCATTTAATATATAACAGATATGAAGTACCTTACTGCATTTAATATGTTTGCACAATTATCTCCAAGTACACCATTATAATACATTGAAATATATTACACGGCAAAACGTAGTGTTTATGAAAAAGTCATGAATAAATGGTTACAAATTAGGCAACAAAATATATATTTGTAAACCATTAGTGTTTGTGGTAAATGTAAGTTTTTTCAAGTAAGAGATTGTAGGACATTTTCCGCTATTATGTGGCAGAAATTAAGTACTGTTGTTGTCTCTAATACGTATAGATGTGCGCTAAGCGCACATAATAACATATTTACAAGATTGTCAGTGTACAGGTAGGAATATAGTACTTTTTTATAAATTGTATATTTGCTGTTCAAAGTGAAATTCAGAAATATTACCGTTGAATTGTCGTATGTGTTGGTGATAAGTGTATTGTTTAAAGAGAAGTAATTTCTTCAAGAATAGTTTTCCAGAAGTTGAGAACGTTTTTGTCAAAGTCACGACGGGGGTTCTGGGGGAGGAGCCTCAGTGAGCATTAGCGAGTTACACCTCTACAATCGGAGTACTGATGGCATTATGTATGCGCTTTCTTACAGCATATTATTATGGAGTTCATGTGTTGTTAGCTGATTGTAATAAGAAATATGATTTTGAGTTATTGAGAAATGATTATCTACTAAATTGTAGTCTTCGATGAAAATACAATAATAAAAGTATCCGGAGACTGCAAATATTTTCGCACTTTTATATAACAAATATGAAGTACGTTAGCTGCATTTAATATGTTTGCACAATTATCTCCAAGTACACCATTATAATACATTGAAATATATTACACGGCAAAACGTAGTGTTTACGAAAATGCTATGAATAAATGATTAAAAATCCTGCAACAAAATTTATATTTGTAAACCATTAGTGTTTGTGGTAAATGTAAGATTTATCAAGTAAGAGATTGCAGGACATTTTCTGCTATTATGTGGCAGAAAGTAAGTACTGTTGTTGTCTCTAATACGTATAGATTTGCGTAAAGCGCGCATAATAACATATTTACAAGATATTTACAAGATTACGCGCACTTTTTATTGTGCATGGGAGTACGCATTATATATATATATATATATATATATATATATATATATATATATATATATATATATATATATATATATATATATACTGTATATTCAACCAGTTATACTTCTAGAACCCTTATGTTTAAAAATTACATTTAGTGTGGATCCACACTTTTGTGAATATCGTACGCGGTCGTCGTATCATTTTCCACGATTTTCTGCTCTTCATACTCTAGATGACACGTACCGGTTTCCTACAGTAAACTTATACGGTCGTCAATTTAAATTCTGTTCCTCATACACTTCATGTTACAAATTATCTAGAAAACCTAACTTGAAAAGTTGAACTGGTAGCCATAAAACATACGAAATATGAGAAACGTGTAAATTTTTAGTTCACTTAGATTCCGCGTGTGACGTTTCGATCATATAATATACACGTATATGGTCTTATGGTTATCACAACTAATACCATGTTTGTTAATCTTTGCTGCCTGCATAAAATGACTTTTTTATCGTTTTATAGAAGGAACAGCAAGAGCTAAATAAAAGACTGACTGGGTGCACGTCATTTATGATTCTCTCTCTTACACACACACACTCTCTCTCTCTCTTTACCTGAAAGCTCCTCAGTGGCTAAGCGGTTAGAGTACGCGAGTTCGGCGTGGGATACCCGGGTCCGATTCCCGGCGGGAACTCAGGTGGTTCGGATACCACGTTATTCAGTAGGTCCACGTCTCATATAGCCTCGCTGCTGAACAGGACGTAAAACTCAACTATCTTCACCTGAGCCTGTGTGTGTGATTTCGTTCTACAGCAAGCTTGAGTAGTAGTTTCGTATTAGATCTAGTATATTTTATAGTATTTTAGTGTTCTAGTACTTTCACCAACAAATCTAGTACTTTTCCGCTCCTCTTCCTTCTTAATAAATACATTACGAAGAGAAAAAGGAATATCATGAAAATTTGGCAATGTACGAAAATCTCATTGTTTCTGGTAACTTTTTCTTCCTTTTCTTTACCAGTGGTAATTATTTATTTATTTATTTTATTTATTGAACAAATTCCCAGATACAGCATAACTTTGCCATTTTACACAGGGACATGCTAACAAAAGAAAGAAAAAAAGCAAGACAACAATAATAACAACATAGAAAAAAGAGTGTAAAAGTAAAACTATTCCGTCAAAGCTCGTTTAATTGCTCTTTCAAACACTGGGTAGCTCGAAAAAATGTCCACATCAGTTGTTACTTGATTATAACAGTTTGGTATTCTATAAAAAAGAGACCTCTGTATAACAGCCAACCTAGGACGGGCAAGATGGAATAGGTGGGTATTCCGGGTGATGCGGGAAGGGACACGTAAGGATAGTTCCTGAAGTAATATTTCCGATCTTAAGCTTCCATTAACTATTTTATGTAGATATTTCAGGTCAGAGATAATTCTGCGTACTTCAGAAGTCTGAATATTAAGATGTCGCAAGAGCTCCTTCTTAGATAATATTCGAAGTGCAGGAACACGAAAACGGATTATAGCGATAAAGAAATTGAGAACAGAATCAAGTCTGGAGAGATGTGTAGGTGCTGCCATGGCCCATATGGGAGAGCAGTATTCGATCTTGGGCGCTATTAAAGTCTTATAAAAAGTTGCTAATGAAGAAACAGTGCGTAGTTCGTTGAATCGATAAAGAAGTCCCAACATGCGCATTGAATTCTTTAGTATTGAGGAGATGTGGTCAGAGAAGGTGAGTTTTGAATCAAAGATGACACCAAGGTCGTTATGACTAGCAGAATGTGTGATAGGGGAATTGTTGATATGGTATGTGGAGGGGACAGGAGACTTTTTCAAAGTAATAGTAATACTGTCACATTTCTTACTGTTGAGTTTCAAGTGCCACATTTCACACCAGCCTGTAAGGTAATTTATGTCTTCCTGTAGAGCAATTGTGTCATGGAGACACGATATTTCTCTGAATAACTTACAATCGTCAGCAAAAAGCAGAAGGCCACTAGGTTGAGCTGATAAGTGCGTGTAGAGATCATCCATATACAGGACAAACAGCAGAGGCCCAAGTACACTCCCCTGAGCCACCCCTGAGATCACGGGTTGGGGGTTAGAAGTCGCCCCTGAAAGAACAACTCTCTGTTTACGGTCCTTCAAGTAGCTTGTGATTAGAGAGAGAAATTCGCCATGTACATTAAATCTATTGGAGAGTTTATGAAAAAGATGAATGTGACTGACAGAATCAAAGGCCTTCGAGAGATCAAAGTAGATAACATCTAATTGAGTATTGTTATTCATACATTTGACTGCACAGGAAAGAAGAGTACTTAAGTTTGAGAGACTTGACCTTTTCGGTAGAAAGCCGTGCTGAGCACTATGGATGTAAGGTGAGGTGAATTTAAGTAGCCTGTCTTTGATTATTTTTTCGCAGATAATTGAAATTACAGAAAGAAGAGATATTGGCCTATAGGAGGATACATGATCTTTAAGTCCTGATTTGTATATTGGGGTCACATGAGCTAGTTTCCAACTGGTGGGATAATACCCTTCCTTGAAGCATCTATTGAATAAGATAGATAGAGGAACCGCAATAACTGAAGCAGTTTTGTTGAGAAAGAGAGGACTAATTTTATCGGGTCCAAGTGATCTATGTGGAGATAACAATAGCAAGAGAGCCAGAACTTCGCCCGGGGTGCTAGAGAGAATGGATAAGGTGTCCGAACAGATGGGGTGGAGAGGGGGGAGATGGGTTGTAGAGGGAAGGGAAGTAAATGTTTTGCAGAAGTAGTTATTGAAGAGGTCTGTTCTTTGATCATCACTCGCTACAGTATTTTCATCTTGAACTGTTGCCGGTATGCCCGAAGATTTTGTTCTAGATTTAATTACAGACCAAAAGACTTTAGTGTTACTAACAGTAAAATCACCAATTGAGTCCATGTATTCAAAATATTTACGCCGCTGTACCTTCTTGGCAAGACTTCTAATTCTAGCAAAGTTTTTGTATGTGTAGTCACTTGGATGTGATTTCCATAGAGTCCAGGCAAGCTTTTTGTTTTCAAGAAGTTCACGAAGTTCATTGTCGTACCAGACCGGAAACCTGTTCGATTTTGATGCTTTCACCGGCACAAAGTCCTTTATGGCTGAATGGACAACAGATGTAAATAAGTCCACAGCGTCGTCAACAGTTCGCACCTCTAACAAACACCAAGGAAACAGTTCAATAGCCCGGCAGATGTCACCCCAGGGGCATTCTTCCAAAGAAGTTGTGACCTACTTTTGAGGGGCTGGTTTGTAGTAGTAAAGGGGAGGAAATCGAAAGAAACATCCAAGGAATCGTGATCCGAGGGAAAAAGATTTCTGCATGGGACAACACAACGAGGTTCTAAGTTAGAGAGAATATAGTGAAGATTGCTATTATTGCGGGTATTATGCATATTATGTTGACCTAGACCAAGTCCATGAATAAAATTGTCCATGAAATAATTGACGTTTTCCATCTTTAGCGACGCCATGCTTGCTGTCCTGCCACGTGATGGAAAGGTTGAAATCACCCAATAGGATGACGTCACCGTGTGACAACGCATGTAACAGTGAGTCATGGCAAGCTTCTAAGATATGCTGGGGGTTGTTCTTCTGCGGCGTATAGAAGCACCCAATAAACACAGAACGACGCTTTGGAATAAATACTTCCACCCAAATAAGTTCACAATCCCGTTCGAGATCCAGTCTTCTCTTGCTCTTCCACTTATTATTTACACAAATCATCACTCCACCTCCACGAGTTATGCGGTCTTTACGATAAATGGTGAAATTATTAGAAAAGCTAATTTCACTGTCGTTCACTGATTCATTCAGCCACGATTCGGTCACTGCGAAACAATCCAGTTCCCCTATCTCACCTAGGTTCAATGAGCACTCAAGTAATTTGTTTTTAATGCTACGAACATTTTGATAATATATATTGAAAGCACTGGTGTAATATGGACAGGGTGGGCCAGGGTTTATGTGAATATCACCACAAAGGAGGAGAAAACAAACTAGAATGAGGCACTGTTTTTTTGTTTTTGACTCATACCTTGGCACAAAATCACTGGTAGTTCCTCCGTCACTGTTAGCAGTACCAGAGAGAGCACATGGCGGTCCTCTTGGTATGAAGGCAGCAGCAACAAAATGAAATGATCTTCCACTACACTTCAGTCCATGTTTTATTGGCAATGTTTCACTTGGGAAAGTCACAGCACCAATACTACATGAAGACAGTAGAGCACGCACATAACCACCAAAAAAAGGTAAACAATAAGAGCACCACTTTGCATCGACTTCGAGCTTGACGCCATCTTGAACGCCATTAGGAGCGGGAGTAGAACATAGGCGCCTTCTCTAACTAATAAATGACTGCATTAAACAATATTACATACTTGGTTATCCGTTTAAACTGTAGGCTATTAAGGGATTAAAACGCGACTTTCTCAATAAACCCATTTTATATTTATTGTTTTCTTCCGATAACCTCTATATTTGTCATACTTGTGTTACTTTAGTGGTTTTACAGTGAGTTCTAATACGACAGTTAAGCAGGGATATCGCTAGGTTTCTTAGTTTGTGGGTGTGAAGTCAAACTTGGGACAGTGTAAGTGGTTTGCACGGTTTGTATCGAATTTCGACACTGAATACAAATTAAGTTGGAGTTTAGGGGTCACCCTCAGGTTCCCACCAACAAGGGAGTGGAAGCTGCCGGAAATCTTCTAATAAGATATTAATATCGTAAAATGCGATAATTAGGTTAAACGGGAGCAGATTTTTTTATTTTTCCCCATATCTAGTACTTTTCTCTGGATAGGTTACTACGAAAAAAATTTACTTGCTGGTAACACTGACAACAAATAGTTGGTTGATAGGTGTTTGTGAAGTCAAGCCATGAAGAATAGAAGCCAACGAGAGACACATGCGTTCGCGCTTATTCGACTCACTCCATGAAATCACGTGATTAACTTACGTTAGTGTTAACATCTTCTAAACACGCGTGAACTCGGGTGTTTAATTTTCATATCACTAGTTGTCAGAATCTAATCGGTCTATTCTAAAAATGGTTCACCAATTGTAAGCCGATTTAATGCAGATTGCGATATATTATAGCTTATATGTACAAATGGGCCCTCGCGCGGTGGGGCCGTCATTTTTCCATACATTATATGCAACAAATTTTCAGAAATTACTGAACTGATTTCGAAATATCCTTCGCTATTTTAACACCTATCCATTCCAGTGAATATATGTTATATATTATCCCGGAGAATGATAACTTAGGCGCTGGGTGATTAACTATTTATCCATTATACAGTATATAAGAAATATACAGAAACTTCTTAAACGATTTCAACACTTCTTTACCCGTTGAAAAGCTTGCCTTATGCAACTGAAGATACATTTATCCCGAATTTAACAAAACTTTTCAGAAAGTTGTGAACCGGTTTCGAAAATTATTTCGTTGTTTGAAATCATATCTAGCGTCGGTAATCATACGTTATATTTTATCCCGGAAACTATGCCCTTTAGTGCTGGGCGCGTCATTTTTTGATTCATCATACATAAGAGATACGTATATTGGCACTACTGACCCGGTTAAAAAAATCTTTCGCTGTTGGAAAGCTCATCTAATCATATTATAATACTTTATATTTTATTCCGGTAAATCGATTCTCCGTCGCATGGGAGATTCTGTTTTAGTTTCATTATATATAAGAGATTTTCGGATACTATTCCCAACTGATGTGTTTCTAATGACTATTCACTTTAGTGCTCAGAAGAATACGTTTTTAAGGGTACATTTCCGACCTCTGTTCCTCATTGTACATGTACGTTCGCTGTGCAATAATATGCCGTCATTATTTTGGAAATACTTGCTACAATCATCACTCTCGGAAGAGGCTCTGTGGTAGAGTGCTTAATTTTAGTGTGTGGTTTCTCGGGTTCGCAACACGCAACACGATGTTCATGGGTTTTCTTGGGGTACACTCATTTCCTACTACATTTTAATACCAACATTTCTTCCATCATCATTTACTTACCTTATCATTTGTCTCTTTTAGCCTAAAGCGCATAATCGTGAGATATCGGAGAGTTGGAAATCTGAGAGTACATTTATTTTATAAGATTACCATGTACTTAGTTCACTTCACACTGACGTTCTAAGGATCCTCGTCGCCCTAACAAACCACACCTAACAGCCTGTTGCTGCTTGACTCGTTAGCGCAGAGATGTTACGTGTTTCCACTTCAGGTGCTTAAATTTATAAGCATCTGTATATGTAGGTAATAGCTTGTATATATAAATATAGGTTTATGAAAAATATTTGATTAATACTCCCCCCTTAGAATACATACTTCAATGGAAGTGTTATAATAAACATCCATAATGTACGCTACTTAATTAAATTTTGAAACCCCCTATCCCCTAAATATGCATTTTAGTCAAATTAATATGGGGGGAAAACTTGCACTAGGTACTATGTTTCAAAAGTTATTTCAAACGTATCAGCAGTTTCTCGACCCTGAAATCTATAGATTCTAAACTAGCGTAAGTCATTTTGGACATTTTATTTTCCACTCCTCCCATCATTCATGTGGACAAGAGCTGAAGGTGGGGTTAATGGCATTGATAATGTCACTATTCATTTTATCAATCTGGAAAACAATGGATTACACACGAATGCTGATCGTTTTAGAAAATTATTACATGTCACCTCCTCCCATTCCCGTCCCGGGTGAGTTTTATTCTTCCAGCATTTCTGGCAGTTTGTAAGATATAAACGATCAAAGGTTGGTTAAAATCGCTCATAGATTTCGTTCCAGAGTTAGAGTGGAGACCCAAACATATATAGATGCAAATGTAGGATTTATCTTCTGTGAATTAATGAGTCAAGTGATATGCTCGTTTTACTCCGAATTAAGCTTAAATGTGAGGGAGTTGTCCCTATCACCATAGTGACACAAAAACTATTAATTAAACCTTAATCTAAGTGCTTTTACGCATTTAATTTTTGATACTTTCTCACTCGCTATACCAATGATATCTAAACTTGAAATTTAATTATCGGGTGTGAGACTATTAATCCCAGGACTACAAAAACTATGTATTAGGCACTAATATTGATCTTATCAATTATTTAAGCTGTATCGCCTTCCCACCTGCTTACAAGTGCTAATGGAGCTTGACATGGACTAAAACGTTATCGCGAGTGATAGTCTTTATTTCAGCAACTCCCAAAACTATGAATTCAATATTAGAATCGCTCGCTTTGGTTTATTTTTATAAGTGTCCGTTCTGACGTCACCCAGGTTCGATACCTGTTATTAAACCTATATAGTTTTCACGATAGCAATTCATATATGTATCATAATTGGTTGAAATTGCTTCTGGGGTCCCAATGTTAATCTCCAACTTGTATATAGTTTTATATACGTAATAATTTAGATGTGTATTAGTTTTAGCCTATTTTAACGTGCACGGAATTGCGTGTCAGTGCTTTATATCCTTAGAGCATTGTAATGTCAGAAGAATCCCATATAATTTATATTGATTTGTACAATAAACAGTATTTTACACACACACACACACACACACACACACACACCCTATTAAAATGCAGGGGATATAGAAACTGAATATTATTTCGTAATAATCATTTATGCTTTGGAGCTTGTATTATAAAACAATTTTCAATCGATAAATATACTTCGTAGCTAATTATATAGGGAAACGTTCCATTGCATGATATGTTTGTTCACAATAGAAAATCCTCAGAAACTAAATAAAAGCAGGAAACTAAAAGGAAATATTCCACAAACTTATTACGTTTCGAGTCATTCAGGTGTCACCTGTAAACCGTATAATAGTCGAAGAGTACAAGGTAACTATGTAATCGTTTTTCAAATACTGTGCGCGTTTACTTAAATGGACTGTGGTTACGATAAAAGATTCTTACAAAAATGTACTAAACTTGCTTTTTATGCATTAATGAAATACTAATGTTGGACAATGCGCCTATTGCTATCTGAAATTATTTGCATGCTCTGTTATATTCTACATTTGATTCAAGATGCTGATGGTGAAGTGCTCGTATTACCTGGTTTTTCCCTCCAAACCGATCCAACAAAACTTTTTTAGCGGGGGACCAAGTACCAATAAATAATAGCAGTTGCGAACACACATATATCTTAATACACTTGTGCACATATTACTTCACACTTTTTGCTTTAGTGCTTATTTTCTTAACTTTATTATTTATCAAGTACATACAGAAATAACATTTCTAACTTTTTGCTACCTGCTCGAAGTGAATTATCGAGTTTGGAAGATTGAAATATGTAATTCATGTGTACCAATTTCAAATCAAGAAAAAAGAAACAAGAATATCTGGTAAGTGAAAGTAATCTAAGTCTGGACACACGATTTTTTCTATATCAAAGGCTAATGATTGAATATCATAACGAAAGAAAATTGGCGATGCGAAGAAATATTCAACTTCACGTTATAGAACACCGTTTCTCATGGACGTTGTTCGCTACGGAATTTCCTAACTGGCCGGAAGTAGGTACAGTTCTAAGAGGCCGAAGGTAGTTATTAGTCTAAGTGGCCGGAAGTAGCTATTAGTCTAACAAGGTACATTCGCGAAGTATCCCCTCGGGATCCGTCTAAAATTGATTTAAATGAAAAGCTCTTCGCGGCCCAAAGTGTATTGTACTAATGTTAACGGCCAATATGGGTAATTTGCTTATTTATGAGCCTTCATATATCCGGAATTCATACTATAAGGCTTGGTCATAAAACTGCTATTAGTTTCTTTAGATGTAACTGAACGTGAATGTGGGCATATGCAAAACAAATTGGATGAAGTACTGCTTCTCGGACACGTGTTATTCACACAAGCCGCCATCTTGGATCCGCCATATTGGATTCAACTTTCGGTTTTTCGAATGGGAATAGATGCACGTGATACATCAAATTCATACAAAATTTTCTCGGAAATTCATTGGTGTTGGGAGTTTTACGGTAGCAGGCACCATTTGCAAGGTATTGCATATTCAATGTGAGGCACTTCACCAATTCAACCATTAAAAAGTTGTGCAGGGCCACGTTTTTATATGTGATGTTTTACGTGGTTTATAGTTGACGAAATGTTTTCTGAACGTACATACATACAGACACACAGACGTAATGGTAGATCTTCACCAAAATCTGGTCGTATCTAGATTTGCATTAGGCATTTTGTTCATAATACAATACCTCTTTGTTATACGTAGTATAACATGGAAGTAATAACCATCACTCACGGAAAGATTATTAAACCAATGTTGTAGAGAGTTTGTTTATATCTACAGTACTTTTCAGTTATAAATTGTTTGTCAACATCAAAAACCTAACCGTAAGGATATTAGTCTGCAATGTCTATTCACGAACTGTCTAGAGCGATTTAACATGTAATATCTCGCAAATGGTACAAGCTACCGTAAAACTCACTACTCCAATGAATTTCCGAGAAACTTTAACTCACTACTCCAATGAATTTCCGAGAAACTTTTATATGAATTTAATCTATCACCAGCACCTTTTCCCATTTAAAAAAACGAAAGTTGAATCCAATATGTCGGATCCAAGATGGCGGCCGATGTGAATAAAACATGTCAGAGAAGCAGTAGTTGATCTAATTTGTTTGGCATATGCTCAGATTCATGTTCAGTCACATTTGAAGAAACTAAAAGCAACTTTGTGACCGAGCGTTATAGTAGTGTATGATTGAATTCCAGGTATATGAAGGCTCATAAATATGCAAATTACCCATATGGGCCGCTAAAATTACTATAATACACATGGAATCATGGAGACCTGTGTATGTAAATCAGTTTTCCATGAATCCCGAGAGGACTCTTCGCGAATGTACCTTGTAAGAAGCCGGAAGTAGATATTAGTAATTTCGAAGTCGTGAGAAGAAACATATGGGTAACGATGACTTTCACACTAGAAGTCATGGGAAGTCTGTTCCGTTTCATGAATCGCATTTAAATATACGTTTCTTTGTACAATATGAGCGTGATATCAGTTATTTGTTGAATGATTGCGGAAAAGCTTGCTGTACATCTCATTTAGTTCAGTACCGCTATCAGTTCCTCCTCGACAGAGAAACTAGGGATTATGCCTATATACCAGCAGGAACATATCCTGTAAGTGAAGAGGTATTTTTGGAAACAGTTTCGGGGGATACTTATCAACCAACTATTGTCCCTAATGTTTTCGATTATTGTAGCAAATCAACTTTTCATCAGATTTGGCAACACCATTAAGGAAAACCTCCCGGTTTCCTGAGGAACCAGTATGTTCAAAAAACTGCTCTTATGCAATCATCGAACACTATTGCCTTATGCCAGTTCAGATAGTACTCATCAGTCTTACATTTTCATCTTATCGATTGCGCGGATAAGCCGATTGAATATGGTTTGGTTCACATTTAATCGGTCTGCATATGCATGGATACTTTTCCAAGGGTCCACTTCTTTGATGTTTCTAAGAAGCTCAAAGAATATATTTTTCATCGATGGCTAGGTTTGCAATAAATCCATGTATAAACTAACGAATTCATGCTCTTGCAAATATGTTTTCTCGTTGGTGCACTTTCATGTAAAGCTGTTTAACAACACATTATCTCATGACTATCTGGGCACCCACGAGTGCCTTATGAACATGGACGTAGATTATAATATCGCTTGATCCATAAGTTTTGTTACAGAGAGTAGTTTTCTATCAGATATAAGAACGGATATATTTATCGTCAAATTAATATATCGCAATAATAAAGTCCTCGATGTAATCTTTGGTATTATGTCTGATATCATAGGTAAGTAACTCTGAAATGGTGCAGTTACGATTACAACAGAACAGAGCAGTATAAAGCCTCTAAAAAGGGGACAATTTGCGCTGAATGTACCTCTTTAAGGAATTTCAAAATATTTCGCGATATAAACTCTATGGTATTCTCTAAATACCCTCTTAAAACAATTTCATTTTGCCACAAAATAACTCACAATTAAGGACGCATCATTTCTAGGAATTTTAACGCTGGTTTTGTTATGATTTAATAATAAATAAATAAACTTCTTTCTTTACTTTATAACTAGTTAGATTCAATGTAAATTTCATTTGTGATTTTGCAGACATGTCATCTGAAGCCGATTTCCTGGCAAACCAGAATGTCGGGCATAAATTTTTCAACTGCTGCCTTAGTTATTCCACTGAGCTCAGGGACTGAAGCCGGTAAGTGTACTTTACAAAATTTATCTCCTTTCATCATCCAGTAGCAAAAAGGGTGGTCTAGTATAAAACCAAACATATCCATTTTTCACTTCCACTACTTTATCCTGCGTATATTGTCTTAACAAAGCGTAATTGTTGCTTAGTGCTCGATTCTCTGTGTGCGAATATGTTTGTAGAAACAATGAACACACTTCATTGTTAAAAAAAAAATAAATTAAAGTTGGTTGTTAGAACAGAGATACATGTTTTTCTCATTTTTTCAAAAGGTGATAAAATTAATATGGTAGGTTTTGATACTATACTCCTCAAATCGAGAGTTATCACAACCAATGAACAAGATGGGTTTGCAATCGATTCATTTGACCTACATATTTAAATGGAAGAATATTAATTGTTACCGCTTGCAGTGGTATTATTATGTGCAATGAACTATGTGAGTTCAAAATGGATCTCATTTGCTACATAATAACACTAAAAGCAGGTCTGTGGATAGTCTAAATAAATTTATATACATCTACAAATTTGCAGTCTTTCTAAAACACCATGTATAAATGCATATGAAGCCCCTTTCTCTTCTGCACTATGCTATTAGAGAAATTTAAAGTTATAATCACTAGTTATAAATTATTTCTAACAAACCTTAAGAAATATTAGATAGAAGCACAAATGCTTGAGCACAGTTGTACATAATTTAGATGCTTTGTACGTTATATAAAGATCCCAAGAAAGTCTGAAAATATGACCTGATTATTTAGAATGCTCCTAAATTTTATCTGCCTTATGCAGACTCGTTTTGACAAATGATTAGCGTCATGCTAAATGCCCGATTTCTGCAGGAAGCATATGTAAGTCGAACGTTTTAATATGCCACTAGTCACACGTCAGAAGGACTCTGCATATGACCTTATATTTTTAAATAGTGTTTGGAAAATGGGCGAACTTGGAAAATGGGACTATTGAAACGATATTGTATTTTTTACGCTATGAAACAAGTTGGCCTAATATGCTCATTCAACCCTTTATTTACGGCAATTTGAGACAATGGAATTACACGTCAACTTGTGATTTGTTTTTGCTTGTATTTACCCACAATGAATTATTTTTGAGTTACAATTTTTAAAAAATATCATTCCTGAGCTTTTAGCTGTCCCTTTGACTCAAGGTACCGTCAGGTCAGACATATTAATTTTCCAAAATGTACAGCATATGAGGATTGTTATAGTTTTTGTCTGTATTTCTTTAATAAATCATGACATTGTAAATGAACTTTTGACCTTTATTAGCACTCAGAAATAAATTTCGACATTACTAACAGGCCAAGGTAGCCTAACTACAAACAGCAATAAACTTGATATGCACATCAATATTAGTTTCGACCTTATTTCGACCCTACCAAAATTTCATAAATATCATACTAGTTATTTGGTTTCACTGTTAAACATTCATGCACTGCTGGACATTCATACTAAGCATTCTACCGCTTGCTCAAACACGTCATTTTGATTTCTAACAAAGAATGCGACATATATTTGTTCAGGCCTGTAGCCAGCCCATAAATATAGGGGGCCGGAAGACGTTAGGGGGGATCGACCAAACCATATTATAGTTCATCACCATATTATCGTTCATTTGCAAGCGTACCGTGAAAATTTTAGGGGGGCAGTGAAAATTTAGGGGCCTGGCCCCCATAGACCTCCCGTGGATACGGGCCTATATTTCTTGCCATTGTTAAAAATCGACTGGGATATTTTAAACTGAGTAGATCTCGGTATTTCTTTATCTGCTTTTTACAATACTAGTAATAAGGGATTTTCTGAGAAAAATTGCTCCATGCCCATACAGATACGCTTTTCTTACGCCTAAGTTATTCCTGTTTCCTACCATTCTTCACACTAAGTTGATAATGAATGGTGCACCGCATTACTCTTTAGATTACAATTATTTCCAGATGTATTAAGAATTCTCAGAATTCATCAGATGGATCCAGCGGTACAAACATGCCATAAAAGTAATGGCAAATCTCATTTATAGCGCTGGAAACATCTGATTATTAGAGAAAATGTCTATAATAAAATATGAAAGAAGAGTGCCCCACTTTACCCTCTATCACATATTCAATTTACGATTAAAATAAATGTAACCAAAATAAGTTCTGTCCCTTTTGTGGAAGTCTGTGTTCAATTATCCCTCAAACCGTGAGTTGAACGCGCATGGAGATAAGGCAAAGGTCAGTTGTTGGTGTGGGTATATCCAACAAACTACCGGTTTGGGACAGTTGAGTTATATGGTGAACTTGCGTAAGGACAGAGTGAATATGGGAGCCATACGGGCGTGTATGCTGTACGAATAAAAATTGGGGTGAAACTCCGCAGCAGCGGGCAGAGTATATGCCATACCTTTGGTGAGGATGTTGGAACTTCGCGAACAGTGCAGTGGTGGTTTAACAAGTTTAAAGACAATGACGATACACTCAGTGTAGTACCACGTGCCCGAAAACTAATACATGTAAAAAATCAAGGTCTTCGGGCAGCAATTGAGGCGATCGGTAGCCAGACATATTAAGAAGTAGGACTACATTGCATGGTTCGATTACTATTTGTTCGGACGTCGGACGAACAGCCGCCTAGAATCATATGGTTGCTGGTCGAGTCCCCTCCGGCGTACTTTTTTTTTTTAAGTCTTTTTGAGACTAGCCTTAATGTAAACAAATCACACATATAGGCGATTTAACATATTTTTGGGAATTAATTTTGTAGTTCATTGGCGCTTTGTCGCGTCTTTGCTGCTGGCGGTATAATTTTCAAAACGGAAGGGGAGTCCACCGTGGATCGTCGCTGCGGGGCTGCTAATTATTGGCGAGATATCGCTAGTTAAACATGGGTGGACCACCGACTCTTACGGTATGAGGTAGATTAAAGATCATTTCCTGTAATCAAATTTATTTGGCTCTATTTTTGTAATTAATCGTTTTTGACCAACATTGCGAGAAACGTTTTTCTGCTCTTGAGGTCCTCAACACGAAAACTATGTCGGTGAAATCTCGGAGATATATTTACTGTGAATTTATAATATATGTAGACAATAATGCTTCACAATTTGCACCATTGTGTTCATGGTTCTCATTTTTGAAGAAATAATTGTTCAATAAGATGGTGTTGTCCTAAGGCTGGTTCCGTATGTCAAGATGCCTTGGTTGAGGATTATTTTTCCAAGGCCCAAGCTGATAAGCAAATCACTCCAATTTCACTTTATTGCACTCAAGATAATAAGAAGTGTTCTATTGATCTAGCATGTAAAAATCGTTGCCGTTTTTTGTTCTACGGCAATGAAATTCTCCTATATCTTGAAGTGTTTCTTTTATTTTCTATGCAAAGCTCAATTTTGTTTATATTTGCTTCCTTTTCTTCAGTGACGTTATAATCCAGGGCAGTGTGTGATTAACATCCTTCCTCTAATAAAAATAATTTAGTCACTAAAAGCTACTTTCCTCGGAAGTCCTACGTCAGATGTAAATATTATGAGAATTACTTTTTAAAATTTGTCCCCTTTTAAGTTCCTTTAACACTAAAATAATCAATTTCACTTTCTTTAAATTTTTGCTTTTCTAAAACAAACGGAAGGTGGCTTAATTTTTATTTATTTAATTACAATATTTTCATTTGGCTACTTAAAAGTTTTTAAATAAATATTTTTATTAATGTACACAAAGGACTACTTACATTCAATCATTGCATCACGTATCTGCAAGTTTGCTTCATTAGCACAGATAGTGATTTCAGGCAGTTATTCCCTGCGTTACGGATCGGACTATCAACCTGTTTACAGGAGGGCCCTGTTGCGACAGGAATAAGATACCTGTGACCCCAAAAATGCTAGAGGTAAAGAATTACCAGGAAACTAGGGGATTAACTCTTCAGTCGGAAGTAGTAATCGTGCATCCTATGGCGCAGACTGTCCAACCGAAAAAAATAGGTTTTAGGATTTCCAAGTACAGGAGTCAAGATTGAATTTTATTTTAATACTCGCGACTCGGTCTACATTTACTCCAGTATAGAAAAATGTCGTGAGGCAGATTGAGCCTCACTCTGACGTGGAGCCATGAATTAAACTGAATGTTATAGAATTTGAGAAGGGTTACAGACCATAGCATGTACATAAAGCGGGATTTCCAAGTAGGTACCAATAACAAAAGGAATAGTTTCGTGGCTGCAGATAGGTTTTTCCATGGACCACAACCAACAATAGAGATTAAGCCCTGCTTGCGCAAACGCTTAACAGGAAATACACTTAAATATAACAACATAAAACGAGAGAAGTTGAGAATAAAAATTTACGTCCGCTAAAGACACTTGTGTGGCAGACTAATTAATGTAATGTTTCTTCACTCCTATATCAAAGTCGTAAGCTAAACACCGCCGGGGGAGAATATACGTCACTGAAAATCAGAGACTTTATATAACACTCTATTCACTAACTCACTAATGAAAGACTTCTGTTTTATTTACTTTTAGATTCGCACAATAACTAGTATTTGTTGGAAAACTTCGAAAAATTATCAATGGTAATTTTGTCCTAAATCAGAATTGAGAAATTAACTTTACCGATGACAAGATAGAGCAGTAGGCTGTTGATTTATAGTTTGAAGAACGTAATTGTTACCCAGGGGCGACTTCACCATTAACATTTGATGTGATTTTCTTAATATTTTGTTTTTGGTGTTTTGGAAACTGCTGTCTTTCTCCTTCGCTCAGTATTACAAAATTGGTATTTTAAGATCCAACTTATATTCAAACCTTGACAAATACTTCGTCATAAGCCCTACTATTTGCAGATGATACGAAAGTTGCAATAACACGCTTCGCTGGGTTGTTGATGATAATAGTTTTGTGCCACACCGTTCACTTTGCTGGGCACACAAGTGTGTCGCGTTATACCGACTGTGGCACACTGGAATGTCGGGTAACGCTTTCTAATTTTCCCAACTATTTACGCTACTTCAATTGAATGGTTCTATAATAACAAGAGAGTGAACATAGTCGTCTTATCCTTCGATTTAGAAATAAGTTTCGCGAGAAATGTATTTAGAAAGAAAATTATATCCCAAATTTTATAGAGTAGTTTGTTTTATTCGAAAGTACGGTACATACTACATGCAATTGTTTGGGGTTGAAATTACTTGAAAAAAAATCTTTAAGATTTACATACCACTATTATGCCAGCCGGCTAGTGTAAAGGAGACGGTGAAGATGAGAAATGAATGAAATGAGAGAAAACTGGAAAATGAATAAAGTTAAAAACTGGAGAATCCCGACGAAACCCTCGCATATGGTGTTTAACTACATAGTTTACTTGGAAAGAGCTAGAATCGAGCCAAGGACCCCATGCACCAAAGGTGAACGCTGTACCACTAGGCCACCGCGGCCCATCTGAAATAATTTATACGAGAGAGGGAGTAATTTATGAAAACTTGATAACGAATATATTTGGATTCAATCCATCTAAAGTGGTCCAAAAATGGTGAAAATGCTTGCTTACTCGACCATCTCCGAAAATTATAAAAATTTGAGTGTGACGAGCCGTGGGAATGAGATGGATAATAACATCATTAACGTTTTCGTATGTCCAAGTGTTCCTAAATGGCGGCCATCTATGTTGTCGGTGGAGTCCCAATTTTTGCATTTGCAAGCGTTTACGAAAATTACACTTGCTCAAGACGTACGAATCAGACGAACACCAAAAAAAAAAAAAAAAACGAATGTTTACAAGAGAGACTAAGATACAAGAAGAATATAAACTTTTGCGTCTAAAAATATGCAGCGCTGCAAACCAATACATGAATTCACCAGAAAAACTAGAGAAAATTAAACTTTAGAAGGGGTTGTATTTTGGAATGCCATAACGTGGGAGGTTCATAAATTGTATACTGAACAGTATTGCATGTAGAGAGTCTGTAGAAATATCCACGGCTGTGATACTACTGGCACCGTAGATTTATGGGGGCCAAATGTTGAAGTTTGGGATTTTGATGCCATTTTTGGGGCGTAATATCTCAGAGGGTAAGGTGCTAACAATTGCTGCTTACACCACAAAGTAATTATGTATGTAAATAACCCATTGCAAGAAAATCATGACTGATATTACATGGATAAAAAAGTGTCGACAAGGTAGAAACGCGAAGAAAGCACGTGCATGACGATGTTTGTATCCCGGAAAAATATAAATTTTCGGACTTCATGTTAGATCTCAAAAACTATGCACGGTGCAGCAATTAGGCCCAATTTTGTTTGTGTTCAGTTGTGCAAAAGCTTAAGAGTGGCGTTTGTTACATTTTTTAACTCCATGATCCTTGCCAAGTCTATATATTAAGGGGGTTAGATTTTCCTTGCACCCAAGGCACCCATCGTCGAACTGTACCGCTGTATTAAGGCACTTAACGTATCAACAAAGTAACATTGAAATCTAATCTTAGTCACGGAAGTTAACATGTTCAAAACGTTGCGTTACATCTATCCTAACTATATATAAAACCACATGAACAGATATAAAATAAAGGGGGTACTTCCACTTGACGTGGAACGTTGAAATTTAGCATGATTGTAGCTCTCAAGTACTAACCCACAGGAAAATTGTCAAATGTTAATATTTTTAAATTTAGAGGTCTACTGGAGGGATGAAGAAATTCTCAACGTTACTTAAATGAGCCCTTTTTCCGGACATACAAGCTCATATTTTAGGTACTTGGATTTGGATTAAAAACTTGAAATCGATACACTTGTACGTTTCCGTTAGCGTTACTTAAGTAAATCACCAAAAATAAAAACGTTTTACCGTAGAGAGGTTTTATGAGGAACTTAAAAGTTCTCCTAATGTTATTTATACGGGACGTCTTCTACTCCCCAAAATGTTTAGTCACTTCCGGTAGAACTATATAGAATGATGAAATTTGGGATGATTGTAGACTTGCGGAACTAACCCACAAGAGAATTGCCAAAAGTGAATAATTTTAGTTTTTAAGGTATTTATTCGGGGGATGAAGTAATTCTCATGTTATTTAAATGGCAATGTTCGTACTGACTCAGCTTAGTGTGTGCACATGAAAGAAAACAGAACAAATTGACAGCAGTGTCTTTAGGTACAACAAATTCTTTACACACGTTTTATTTAACCACCAGTATTCTTAGCACTCTCAATACAACGCTAGCAAAAACTGAAAACTGTTGCTTCTATGAGGGCGGAAACATAAAAGTTGGTTAGCTTTTCTCTTTGTTTATCCTGTAAGATTATCAAAAATGTTCCATAGTATGAAAGCTGAAAAGTTGAAAATCCAGTATCGTAGGCGGGCACGACGCATTAATAAAACATTGGTTTGTTGGCTAAGCATGCTTCATATACTTCCAAACTCTAGGAATGCTCAGAAACGCCTTGTCGTAGAAAGCTTGCAGTAATAGATGGGAATAATCATTACAAAAATATGTTAATAAATATTCTAGGAGACCAAGGTAGTATTTATCCGCATACATTGACCGAAATCTTACCCTAAATCCTGAGACTTTCCTTGACTTCCCTTGACTTAAATAGTTTTCCCTTGACTTCCTGATATTCCTGAAAAGAGGAAATGATCCGTTTTGCAGAAAATTTCCAGGAAATAATAAAGTGAAATTTTTCGGTAAAGAGAAAAACGGAAAATCTCCGGAAAAGTAAAAACGAAAATTTTAAGGAAAATTTGAAACGCATAAATTTCCGGAAAGCCGAAAAAGGAGATTTTTCCAAAAACCGGAAATGTGATATTCAGAAACCGGAAAACGTTTTGTCTAAAATGGACATCCCTAATGATACTGGTAAAACTTACCTATTGCTAGACCAGGAAACTTGTTAAATATTGCAACTATGAACAGTTTGTTGATGCTAATAATACAATCAAGTAATTATAAACATATTTATCACTAGCAGCGTTCACCCCGCTTCGCTGCGGTCACCCCGGAACGCAATAAACTTTCTTACTTAGATAATTTTTACTTTTTCGCTTTCAAGTGATATGATAAAAACCATAGAAGATTGCAGTAAATGTTAACATTATATCGCCTGTCATTTATGTTAACCCGCCCCGCTTCGCTGCGGTCACCCCCGAACGCAATAAACTTTGTTACTTAGATAATTTTTACTTTTTCGCTTTCAAGTGATATGATAAAAACCATTATAACGCCTGTCATTTATGTTAACCCGCCGAGTGACACGGTCATGCGGGTTGCATATACATACGTTTATTTTTATACCTATGATGAACTAACAAAGGAGGACACCTGAATGGTCAATTATCTCAAGACACTGGTAATTGAAAATTAAAGTGATATGATAAAAACCATCTAGGGTCCAAATCCTAATAACCCCCCAAAAATAAAAGAAATTGGTTCAGCCGTATTAGCGTGATGAGCGGACAAAGGATTTGTACGTTCTCTTTTATATATATAGATATCGAAACAATAGCCAATACCATAATCACAATCGATTCACGTATAAACTGAAAAACATGAATATGAATTTGTAGATAAGCGTAATGGTGTCATTGAACCACAAATCTTAACTCCGATCAAATCTTCCGTAGAAAGTTCCAGAAGCAACCGTTCTTAGAAGGAAAAATGATTCATAACTGTATGCTACTTCATTTCTCATCTATTATAAATTTAGATTTAAATGTTCATTTTTGGTAGCGAGTAAATAATCGTTTCATTGCACTAAATTGGTCATTGTTAAATATTAATTATTATAACAGGAGCTATTAGTGATATTGTTGCATTAGGGATATATTCAGGAGCAGTACTAATCATCCCTAATGACAAGATCTTGAATAAGTTACTTTCTCTTAATTGAAACCGCATTCTAACATCATGTTTGGGACTTTTGTTAGATCTGAACAGATTTGGATAAGTCCACTGAAATTTACCTTAATAAGTAATAAGTAATAAGGCTTAAAGTAACATTTACGGAATACTCACGAGAGTAAAAAGCGAAACCACATAAGGTTGTACTACCTGATGAAGAAATGATGTTTGGTCATCTCACCTATGTGTTATCTATCAGGAAAGTAAATGTACACCTATTTTTCGAATCTGGCATTCCTGCGCTCCATCCGTGGAGAGTATGAGAATTAAATCCATCAAATGTTTACTGAGGGGCAAAAAGAAAAGTTTAATCTGAATAAGACATTGTAGAGGAGCACAAGCTGTGAATACGAATAGTGCATGGTGTAAATAAAGGATGACACCTAAAGAGAAAGCCAGAAACAGCTGTTAAACGTAGAAAAAAGAGTAAAAATTGTCGAAGTGGGAACATAAAACTCAAATACAACAAATACGCCGACAACTAAACGTTCACCACGCCATGATCTTGGTGTAGTGGTTAAGGTGCTGGCTTACAAATTAAAAGAACGCGAGTTCGAATCCCAGTCAGAGACTTTTTTTAAAAAATTTGTTAATAATAGATACAGCTCATGAGAGATGGTAAAAGAGGTCGTATTTTGTCCTTCGTAGCAATTATTATTGTTAATGTTTAGTACTGATAATACTTTTTGTCTTTGCGTATTGCTTTTATTCTCTTCTTAATTTTGAAAGAGAAGAATATCCGAACAAATGCCATCAAAATTCCTCATATTTTGAATGTAAACGCCATTTGCAATTAGTAAAGAATAAAAATTGAACGTTCCGATGTAGCTGCAAAAAGTAAAAAGAAAAACATGGACGTGGAGTGTTCGAATCCATACTCATGGTTATTAAAAATACAATTTCTACATGCTTTACACCTCCCGACCACGTTTCTACGTTAGCAATTAAGAGGTTTGTGTTTAGGGCCCGGTTTAGCTCTGACGCACCACAGGTGCGAGCAGGGAGAAAAACACCTTTTCTCTCTGCCTCTGTGTGTCTATTTATCTATCTATCTGTATATATATATAACGCTATTTGTGAATGCCATAACCACCCTAATTTTCAGCGGATTGAGACGAAACTTGGCACAAAGATTAAGTGTTGAAATATCTTGATGAGTTCGTTAACCAGAATAATCAGATGAAAAAGTTCAAAATGGCGGCCCTTCAAACTCTTAAAAACTTCCAAGGGAACCAAATTTCGCCCATAAATAGGTATTCAGAAAGTTTGAATAACTTTTCCTCTTTTACTGAGATATTTGTGTGCAGGGACTTATTGAAATATTGGACCCGATTAATCGCATAAAGAAGGTTCACGCTCTTTCGCTACGGTCAGGCTTTTTTTTTTTTTTTTTTTTTTTGCAGGAGGGAGTTATTTTCGTATCGGAACAAGATGATTGTTAGTGATGATATGAAATTACACATTGAAAGTGAAGTAACTTGTGAAACGTGTTATTTGAAAGAATAATACAATAAATGTGCTTTCCCCTAACACAGAGAACTGTAAATAATGTATTTCGAGTTTCGAGTTCGGGAGCGTGAATGGCGAGGAGTGTTATTTGATTTGCTTTTTAGTAACACATTGCATTGCAAATAAAGGTAGGCAACATTAGTGGTAAATAAAATATTATTATTGTTATTATTATTAATAATAATAATAATAATAATAATAATAATAATAATAATAATAATAATAATAATAATAATAATAGGTGTTGTTTGTGGCAAGACAATATCTTCCTCAATTCTTCTTCAAACGTAATAATTGTAACGCCATATCTCCCTTACAAACAAAATATTAGCAATTTATATCGAGAGAACGGGAAATTGTAGAGTGATGGGAGCAACGTTGGACAGTATGCACTCTTAGTAATCAGAAAAATAAGCGATTTCAATGCAAAATGAACGAAGAGTCATTGTCATGGGTAGTCATGGAGCCACGGCAGAGCCCTCTTTAGGCAAAATGTCGATAACTTATATCGAGAGAACAGGAGGTGATAGTGAGATGGGACCAACGTTCTGCCGTGTCATGACAAAACACTGTAACTTTGGCGGAGCAGTTTTGCGAAAATGAGCCGTTAAGTTTTCATCCGAAAACGTGATCTGTATCGTGTAGAACAAGTGTAACTGGGCAATAATGGTCAACCAATCAATTTTCACCAAATTTAATCACACAACATGCATTTACGTAACATTACATGTAATCACGTGTTTCCAAAGTCAAGATACACTGGTTCTACACGATACAGATAACATTTTCAGATGAAAACTTTACGGCTCTTTTTCGCAAAACTGCTCCGCCAAAGTTACAGCATTTTGTCACAACACGGCAGCGTTGAACACTGTGGACCCATAAGGCGCATCGAAATTAGTGGGGGGGGGGGCGCCAGCCAGCCTTACTTATTTCCACATAATAATATAAAATTATATTGTCGAAATACACACACGAGTTAGCTAGTAATATTTGATATTATTATTATTATTATTATTATTATTATTATTATTATTATTATTATTATTATTATTATTATTATTATTATTATCGACAGCGTCTATTCATTAAATGTGCATGTTTGACATGAAGCCAAAGAGAAAATCCATCATTCGTAGAAAGAATAAGAATAGTCAGTTACTTTAACTGTGAACGACAGCGAAAAATACGAAAAGAGTGATTAGCTGTAGCGAAAAAAATGAATACTTTCTCTCAAATGGATAAAAAACCAAGCCGAGATAAATTCGAACTCGCATGGAAGGCGTGAAAAGTCAGTGCTTTGTCCACTTTTTTTAACTGACTCACCGAACGTGTTTCAGTAACTTACTTATTGCTAATTTTACTTGCTTCACTCGTTTAACTTGCTTTTTCTAATAACTTATAACGACAGAGACACGAACACAGAAATATAAGGAACAGTTAAAAATAATACATGCTCTCCCGCCGGGAATCGAACCCGGGACACCAGACACCAAAGTCGCACGTGCTAGCCACTAGACCAGAGGGGAGAGCACTGCTCACTCTCTGTGTCGTTAGGGATTACGACGACTGTATTGCCAGCTATCACTTCTGTGGGTTGTAAATTATGATCACATGTTTCTTCTTTGCTGGAAGAGTTAAACGTACATTCTATGTAATACATGAGGTATTTAGACCTACATGCTCTTCATATAATGTAATAAAAGGGTCATGCTGGGAATAAGAAAAAGAACATTCCTTGGACAAAACGGAAACTATTGGCATCAGAAATATTTATCTACGAGGCATGCGCAGAAACATAATTCAGAATAGTTACTGTTTAGTTCAGTAAACGAAGAAAGGGGTATAAAAAAGCAAATATGTCGCGTCAACGAGATAGACCGGAGTTGACAGAGGCGGAAGCAGATGTGTAGTAATACAACAACTTGGTTAAATTGATAATTGGTTCTTTATTCTGTAGTAGATCGTATCACAACTTTACGGGAGAGCAGAGAAAGACTTACTAGCGCTGTCATATAGTAAGCTTTAGTAACACGATCATATAGACACAAATGGATGTAACTGTGAGTACTACAACTTGGATTTAACGAAAGCCGTTTAGATATTCAGTGGTTTGCAGGGTTGTATAATACACAAAAAGATAAGAGACAATACAATTCTTCATACCTCAGCTTCCAGTAACTAGAAACATGCAATTTCTGGATAGATACTGAAACTGCTGTCGGATTTTAATACATGACGTATTGCAGGATACAAAATGCTTTGCATTACTTGTTTGTTTGTAGACAGCTACTAGCTTAGTGTTCTGAAAGGTTGTGTATAAACTACGGATAGCCAATTCCGGAATTATTACTTTCCGGACTCCCGAAGGTAAAACCGGACAAATTCCGGAATTCGGAAAATTCCCATTTTGGAATAATTCCGGAATTCGGAAAAATCCGGAATTTAGAAATTTCTGATTTCGTTAACATTCCGGACTTCGGAGCAATCCGGATTTCTTCGAAATCCGGAGTTTTTCTCAATTCCGGAATTTTCTAAATTCCGGATTCTTCCCGAGTTCCGGAATTTTTCTGAATTAGGGAGTTTAACTGAATTCCATAATTTTCCGAAATCCGGAAAGTGAAAGTTCCGCTTCCAAAAAATGAATTTATTTTGGTTAATATGAATCGTGGCGGAAATAAGTCTTTGAGCAGGTAATGGCGACTGCTTTGAAAGAAATGGGGTGTATGAGAATTCAATCTGTCATATTTGTAGTTTCGTGTGGAGAAAAAACAAACTTGTGAACCAGCGGTTTAAGAACAACTCAAGTTATTAATGTAAACTTTCCGACTTCATAAAAGAAATACGAAAGACATTCTGAATCGAAGAAATATAACATACAAGTTTGCAAGCGGATACAAAGAAACCTAACGTAACCAGACTAAAAACGAATCTTTTACCGCGTAGCGATCGCGGTTCAGTGGTCAAGGTGCTTGTGCGAATGCACCTTTTTTTTTACTTTAGTATTTTTGATGACGATTGATCGGCGATATTATACGTTTTATTATATTCAGATATTTGAATACTCGGATTTTACAATACTTGAACTATCAAATCTTCAGGAATAATAATAGTAATAATAATAAACTAATAATAATTATTATTATGTCGTAGAAGATTAAAAGCTAGGAGCTAATTATCGCTCAGGTCATACCATTACAAGCAGAAACGTACCATTTGGAAAGAATATTTCGGTTTGGTTTAATGTTGCTCAAGAGAAGAGGAGTTTCTCATCTCGTTTCTAAAACAAATAAAATGAGAATTAACATTTTACATTCGAGACGGGTCAAGGCTAACTGAAAATTTTCGTCTCATTTTGGAGATGAAAATTGAGACGAGACGAAAAGTATGGTAAACATTTCCCGTCTTGTCTTGATTCTCGAAATAATGTATCTCCATTCTTTAAGTAAAAATTGCTCTGTAGACTGAATCTCATAGGCTATTTCGTTACATTATATTTCAGAGCTCATTGAATTATGCTCTGTGTAGGTATTTTGTAGCAAAGCTTTTATATTTACCTCTTCATATCCTAAAAATTAGTTTATTATATGCCTTACTGTTGCGTGATATTCAGTTATATTTATTACAGTTATTTTCCTTAAAACATACAGTAGAATACTTTCTACATGAAACTTCAACGGAACGTTGTAGTTTAAAATGTTGGTAGTTACAGAGGTGTCTTGAAGATACTTAACCCTTTCCCCGAAATCTCTACTTTTAAGTAAGTTTTGCCAAATTTCAATGGCAAGTTTAAACTTTTATTATTATTATTATTATTATTATTATTATTATTATTATTATTATTATTATTATTATTATTATTATTATTATTATTATTATTATTATTATATCAACACCGTGTATAATCTTAAAAAGATATTCAGTTTTTATCTGAATACCAAAAGCCAATTGACCGTCGATCTCGGTCGTCGAGAAGTCTTCAGGAGGGAAGGACATCGGTCACGTTCTGGGTTTGAGTTCCGAAGGGGCAAGTATTCGGGCTCGAGCCAAAAATTGTTAAAGGTTTTTAGTGTTGCCACGAGACGAGACGAGACGAGACTTCAGGCTGTCTCGTCTCGTCTCATGCAAAGCATGTCACGTCTCAAAAAATGAGTTCGTCCCGTCTCGTGTCTCGTCTCGAGAGGTTCTGTCCGTTTCGTCTCGTCTCGTTTGTCTCGTTTTGTCTCGTCTTGTCTCGTAAAAAATATAGCAGCATACCATGGGAACGAAAGTAAAATGTAGCAGGTTGCACCATGCTAATCAAGATACAACGAAGTTACAAGTATTACCCAGAACACACAAGACAAGAAATGTCACGTTAGCTACACTCTGAAGCCTTCACCACTGGTGTATGTGGTAGTCGGTTCGATCTCGGTTAGTGACATGTGAGCTTTGTGGTGGACAAACATTGAATGTGTGTGGGGACCGCGGTGGCTCAGTGGTAGAGCGTTCACCTCTGGTGCTTGGGGTCTCGGGTTCGATCCCAGCCCCGCGAAGTGAACTTTGTGGTGGACAAACACCGTGTGCGTGGGTTTTCTCGGGGTTTTCCCGTTTCCTCCCACTTTCTTCATTCCACCATTTCATTCATTACTCATCATCACTGTCTCCTTTAGCCTAACCGTGGGACGGCAAACTCAAAGATTTCATTTAATTTCATTTCATTTTTCGAATGTGTGTGTTTTCTCGAAGTTGTCTAGTATCCTACTACTTTCTTCATTCCACTAATTTCCTCATCATCATCCATTCGGCCAAAGTTACCTAACGGTCTTAAAAATAAATTCAAATAAGCTCACAAGGCAAGGACAAATAGTTTACAAGATAATATATCTCTGCTGTTAGTTGTCTGAGGCTTCTCGACCCTGGCTTTTTTTTTACATTCTGAAACATATAAATTTGTTTCACGAGTTTTAATACACGAATATACAGTATATTGCTCATAGGTACGTCGAAGATGAAGCCACTAATGTCAAATAATGTTTACACGACAAGCAAAGTTCGATGTAAAGGTCACCATCCCCGACACTACCGTATACTATCAACCCACTTGCTTTATAGTGTCTGTATATATGAGAGAGAGAGAGAGAGAGAGAGATGGAAAGATATATAAATAAATAGAGAGATAGATATGTGTGTACACTTTGATTTCATATATTCCAGCCTTTAGGTTTCACAGTGTTAACCCATACCAATCAGAAATTACTTTCCATTTTAGCATGTTCAGATTTGTTGCAATTATTATTATTATTATTATTATTATTATTATTATTATTATTATTATTATTATTATTATTAATAATATTATTATTATTATTATTATTATGATTATTATTATTATAATTTACAAAAAAGCTCGGAACCAAATAATTTTATTGAGTAATGGAAAGTATTTGATTGAAATTTTATGTTACTGCACAGTAAGCTCTACTTAAAGTTTCATAGTAATGGGAGCTGAACGACACATCGGACGAAAGAATGCTTGCGGCCAGTCTTCACCTCCATGGTTCAAATCTGTTCCCATAACCGCGGGGTGTGTGATACTATGTGGTGGTTGCCCCGTTTGTGTAACGAACTCATGACAGTACACCCAGATTAGGTCTTTAAAAAAGTTGATTTTTGGGTGGCCATTTTGGATTAAAGTTTCTTATATTGTCGTGATCTATTCGCAATCATACAACTTACATCTTCATACCAAGCCGAGCGGTCTGCGGCGATAGACCATCGGCTTGAATGCCCCGAGTTAGTCCCGGAAGGGTCATCTGTATGGATTTTAACAGCATTTGTTTTTTCGTATTGTGTCTGGGGGGGAAATCGTACGAAATAAAAGGATTTCAGTCTGAAAAAATTTTAGAGAATATCCTCCCCAGGATACTTTCATGGGAGTAAGGAATTAGTAAAAATATAGGATATACATTTTATAGCAGGTTTAAAAATATGGTTTGGGTATCCTATTTCTTTTCTGTTAATTATGTTCTTCAATGTTCGAATTCTCATTCTCATGATATTTTCTGATCATTCTCATAATATTTTCTGCTTTCAACAAAGTTCCATGAATATTATACCAAATGTTCTTTACATTTATCAAGTTCGAAAGATTTTATGCGCCTGAAAGAAACCATTTTTGAAGATAATTCAGGTTCTAAAGAATATTATTCACTAGGAAAGGGAAGTATTCCCCCTCCTCTCAACATGGAAGCAGAAGACAATTTCGCACTTTGGTAAGATCAAACGTTTCCGCGTAACAAAAGGAAGGCCCACTGTAAAACCTCTTCAACTCCAGTGGTATTGTTAGTACCATAAATTTGCTAAAAGCAAACAATGTCAAGGGTTCGTCGACAATATTTTTGCTTTCTTTGTCCTTCGCCCGGCTTCCAAACGAAGAGGTGAATTTTAGAACATGACTGCTGTATAATAAGCGAACGATTGGTAAAATGGTAAAAGTGTGTTTTTATGTGTATGTGTGAGAGAGAGAGAGAGAAAGAAAGAGTGAGAGAGAGAGAGAGAGAGAGAGAGAGAAGACAAAATTTTAGTTGCAAGATAACATACTTCAATTGCCGTTTTCGGTTCATATAGCAAAAAGAATACCGCCACCAGAGAATAAAGACAAGTGTAGTCTATTCTGTTCTCTTCCGCCATCTCAGCCAGAACTTTCAACTACAGCCTGTAATGAATGTAGACCTTACCCAGTTTTCAAATTGAATAGATGGTGGTGGTAGTTCGGTTTCTTGACCTTGTAAAAATCTACCCTGTCTTTGATTTTGTTTGGCATCATTCCAGCCAGAAATGAAAAAAAAATGAGAATTCCTCAGTTTACAAGCAAGAGGAATTGGGGACAAGACATTAAGGATGATATTCTTGGAGGCTCATGTATCACGATTGTTTCATTTAATAGACAGAGGACACTTTTCTATGAAGGCTTTTCAACATGTTTTCTGACAAAGGGGACTTTCCTTTTGCAATCTATATGACCACTGGCAATTTCAATCTTGGCCATTCCAGCCAACGTTTTCATTTTCGAGACGGGACAAGTAGTCTGTCTCGTCTCGTGTCTCGTGTAAAAGGGTTCTGTCTCGTCTCGTGGCAACACTAAAAGTTATAGGCTTCAGCCAAACATGTTCAAAACAGCTGGGACCGGGTTTAGGCTTCTCAACGGCTCGAGCGGCTCAGCTTACAGCTCATTCACTATCGAACCGAACCGAGAAGTGAGCCGAGCCAACAGCTCACACAACCAAGCCGATTTGAGCCATCGGCTTAGTTCAGCTGAATCGAAACGTGCCGATAGACTAGTTTCAACTTAGCTGGCTTGAACCGGTTCACATGAGCCGAGTAGGGGACCCATCCAACCGAGAAAGCTCGAGCCATCGACTCAGCTCAAATGTCGTACTAACTGAGCCGGCTCGGGTCATCGGCTCATCCCAACCGAGCCGACTCGAGCTGTTCGCTCAGTTGATACGAGCCGAGCCGGTTGATATTACTACCCGAGTTGGTCTTCTGCTTCGGCTCAAGAATTCGACAGTGTAAGTCTCAGCCTTGATTTTAAGAACTACCGTATATACTTATATTGGTGATTACGACATTTGAGGCTGTCTCGTAAAAAAAAAACTCTTGTCTTCTCGTTATCTAGACGAGACGAGATACACTAAAATTGCCCCACGAGATGCACTAAAATTACGAGACGAGAAGCACCCCTGTCGTGAGCAACACTAAAAGTATTCCATGTTACTGCTTACATTTCTCATGGCTTTCGCAATTCCAGTCTAATCAGGCCATTATTTCAAAACGAGCTAAAACGAACTGAACGCGCGAGTGAGCCATTATCAAACTCGACTCAACTCGAAACTTGCCCTCGAAAGCAGCTTGACTTTGATCGCTACGCTGTAAACGATTCATCTTTAGTCTGGTTACGTTAGGTTTCTTTGTCTCCGCTTGCAAACTTGTATGTTATATTTTTCGATTCAAAATGTCTTTCGTATTTCTTTTATGATGTCGGCAAAGTTTACATTAATAACTTCAGTTTTTCTTAAACCGTTGGTTCAGAAGTTTGTTTTTTTCTCCACACGAAACTACAAATATGACAGATTGAATTCTCATACACCCAATTTCTTTCAAAGCAGTCGCCATTACCTGCTCAAAGACTTATTTCCGCCACGATTCATATTAACCAAGTAAATTCATTTTTTGGAAGCGGAACTTTCACTTTCCGGATTTCGGAAAATTATGGAATTCAGTTAAACTCCCTAATTCAGAAAAATTCCGGAACTCGGGAAGAATCCGGAATTTAGAAAATTCCGGAATTGAGAAAAACTCCGGATTTCGAAGAAATCCGGATTGCTCCGAAGTCCGGAATGTTAACGAAATCAGAAATTTCTAAATTCCGGATTTTTCCGAATTCCGGAATTATTCCAAAATGGGAATTTTCCGAATTCCGGAATTTGTCCGGATTCACCTTCGGAAGTCCGGAAAGTAATAATTCCGAAATTGGCTATCCGTAGTTTATACACAACCTTTCAGAACACTAAGCTAGTAGCTGTCTACAAACAAACAAGTAATGCAAAGCATTTTGTATCCTGCAATACGACATGTGTTAAAATCCGACAGCAGTTTCAGTATCTATCCAGAAATTGCATGTTTCTAGTTACTGGAAGCTGAGGTATGAAGAATTGTATTGTCTCTTTTCTTTTTGTGTCTTATACAACCCTGCAAACCACTGAATATCTAAACGGCTTTCGTTAAATCCAAGTTGTACTACTCACAGTTACATCCATTTGTGTCTATATGATCGTGTTACTAAAGCTTACTATATGACAGCGCTAGTAAGTCTTTCTCTGCTCTCCCGTAAAGTTGTGATACGATCTACTACAGAATAAAGAACCAATTATCAATTTAACCAAGTTGCTGTATTACTACACATCTGCTTCCGCCTCTGTCAACTCCGGTCTATCTCGTTGACGCGACATATTTGCTTTTTTATACCCCTTTCTTCGTTTACTAAACTAAACAGTAACTATTCTGAATTATGTTTCTGCGCATGCCTCGTAGATAAATATTTCTGATGCCAATAGTTTCCGTTTTGTCCAAGGAATGTTCTTTTTCTTATTCCCAGCATGACCCTTTTATTACATTATATGAAGAGCATGTAGGTCTAAATACCTCATGTATTACATAGAATGTACGTTTAACTCTTCCAGCAAAGAAGAAACATGTGATCATAGTATACAACCCACAGAAGTGATAGCTTGCAATACAGTCGTCGTAATCCCTAACGACACAGAGAGTGAGCAGTGCCCTCCCCTCTGGTCTAGTGGCTAGCACGTGCGACTTTGGTGTCTGGTGTCCCGGGTTCGATTCCCGGCGGGAGAACATGTATGATTTTTAACTGTTCCTTATGTTTCTGTGCTCGTGTCTCTGTCGTCATAAGTTATTAGAAAAAGCAAGTTAAACGAGTGAAGCAAGTAAAATTAGCAATAAGTAAGTTACTGAAACAAGTTCAGTGAGTCAGTTAAAAAAAAAGTGGACAAAGCACTGACTTTTCACGCCTTCCATGCGAGTTCGAATCTATCTCGGCTTCGTTTTTTATCCATTAGAAAGTATTGTCGATGTCAATAATAATAATAATAATAATAATAATAATAATATCAAATATTACTAGCTAACTCGTGTGTGTATTTCGACAATATAATTTTATATTATTATGTGGAAATAAGTAAGGCTGGCTGGCGCCCCCCCCCCCCCACTAATTTCGATGCGCCTTATGGGTCCACAGTGTTTAACGCTGCCGTGTTGTGACAAAATGCTGTAACTTTGGCGGAGCAGTTTTGCGAAAAATAGCCGTAAAGTTTTCATCTGAAAATGTTATCTGTATCGTGTAGAACCAGTGTATCTTGACTTTGGAAACACGTGATTACATGTAATGTTACGTAAATGCATGTTGTGTGATTAAATTTGGTGAAAATTGATTGGTTGACCATTATTGCCCAGTTACACTTGTTCTACACGATACAGATCACATTTTCGGATGAAAACTTTACGGCTCATTTTCGCAAAACTGCTCCGCCAAAGTTACAGCGTTTTGTCATGACACGGCAGAACGTTGGTCCCATCTCACTATCACCTCCTGTTCTCTCGATATAAGTTATCGACATTTTGCCTAAAGAGGGCTCTGCCGTGGCTCCATGACTACCCATAACAATGACTCTTCGTTCATTTTGCATTGAAATCGCTTATTTTTCTGATTACTATGAGTGCATACTGTCCAACGTTGCTCCCATCACTCTACAATTTCCCGTTCTCTCGATATAAATTGCTAATATTTTGTTTGTAAGGGAGATATGGCGTTACAATTATTACGTTTGAAGAAGAATTGAGGAAGATATTGTCTTGCCACAAACAACACCTATTATTATTATTATTATTATTATTATTATTATTATTATTATTATTATTACTATTATTATTAATAATAACAATAATAATATTTTACTTACCACTAATGTTGCCTACCTTTATTTGCAATGCAATGTGTTACTAAAAAGCAAATCAAATAACACTTCTCGCCATTCACGCTCCCGAACTCGAAACTCGAAATACATGATTTACAGTTCTCTGTGTTAGGGGAAAGCACATTTATTGTATTATTCTTTCAAATAACACGTTTCACAAGTTACTTCACTTTCAATGTGTAATTTCATATCATCACTAACAATCATCTTGTTCCGATACGAAAATAACTCCCTCCTGCAAAAAAAAAAAAAAAAAGCCTGACCGTAGCGAAAGAGCGTGAACCTTCTTTATGCGATTAATCGGGTCCAATATTTCAATAAGTCCCTGCACACAAATATCTCAGTAAGAGAGGAAAAGTTATTCAAACTTTCTGAATACCTATTTATGGGCGAAATTTGGTTCCCTTGGAAGTTTTTAAGAGTTTGAAGGGCCGTCATTTTGAACATTTTCATCTGATTATTCTGGTTAACGAACTCATCAAGATATTTCAACACTTAATCTTTGTGCCAAGTTTCGTCTCAATCCGCTGAAAATTAGGGTGGTTATGGCATTCACAAATAGCGTTATATATATATACAGATAGATAGATAAATAGACACACAGAGGGAGAGAGAAAAGGTGTTTTTCTCCCTGCTCGCACCTGTGGTGCGTCAGAGCTAAACCGGGCCCTAAACACAAACCTCTTAATTGCTAACGTAGAAACGTGGTCGGGAGGTGTAAAGCATGTAGAAATTGTATTTTTAATAACCATGAGTATGGATTCGAACACTCCACGTCCGTGTTTTTCTTTTTACTTTTTGCAGCTACATCGGAACGTTCAATTTTTATTCTTTACTAATTGCAAATGGCGTTTACATTCAAAATATGAGGAATTTTGGTGGCATTTGTTCGGATATTCTTCTCTTTCAAAATTAAGAAGAGAATAAAAGCAATACGCAAAGACAAAAAGTATTATCAGTACTAAACATTAACAATAATAATTGCTACGAAAGACAAAATACGACCTCTTTTACCATCTCTCATGAGCTGTATGTATTATTAACAAAATTTTTAAAAAACGTTTCTGACTGGGATTCGAACTCGCGTTCTTTTAATTTGTAAGCCAGCACCTTAACCACTACACCAAGATCATGGCGTGGTGAAGGTTTAGTTGTCGGCGTATTTGTTGTATTTGAGTTTTATGTTCCCACTTCGACAATTTTTACTCTTTTTTCTACGTTTAACAGCTGTTTCTGGCTTTCTCTTTCGGTGTCATCCTTTATTTACACTATGCACTATTCGTATTTACAGCTTGTGCTCCTCTACAATGTCTTATTCAGATTAAACTTTTCTTTTTGCCCCTCAGTAAACATTTGATTGATTTAATTCTCATACTCTCCACGGATGGAGCGCAGGAATGCCAGACTCGAAAAATAGGTGTACATTTACTTTCCTGACAGATAATACCGCAGGCAATGCGAATAAAATAAAGCAAATAAATGAATACGGTATGTCATTGCAGTGAAAAAACCTTCTCTCTATAGAAATTCAGTGGATTGTGGTTGTAAATCACAGGAGGGAATGTGACCTGTTCAAGACTTCCGAAGGTTAAATACCAAGGTTACCTAGTAGAATGTACAGGAGTAACCGATAGTGGACATTATATATTATCACTCATGAGATATTGTATTTTCACTGCTGTTCTAAGCATCAAGATGCTACGGGATTCAACCTGAACCCTCACCTTGATTCATTTTAACCAAATATGAACAAAGTCTTCAAAAGAGCACTAGCTCCTTTTGTACTGTATGATTTGACAGTGAATTTTCATCTTTGACAAATATGAAGGATAATCCAGTGACTGGGCAAATACTCTGTGCAAGCGTTCCAATTGAACCAAAATGATATTTTCAAATATGGTAAAATACTGTGACTATTTGGAAAATGTCTTCAAAATCTTAGATGAAAACTTTTCGTTAAATGTAAGAAAAAAACGAGTAAGTCCCTTCAAAGTGAGATGAAGTTCGTAGGGCGTTATTATCAGACAGCAAATCAACATGAATCCAAATTCGAAAATACAAAATTTTCCATTGCTGAGAAATAGCAAAGAGTTAAAACAACTTTCAAAATATTTTAGGTTGGAAACAGAATTATCTATCGCTTTGAAGAATTTACTGTACCATTACATCCGTTAGAGGTGAATCTATATTGGGTATGGGTGATAAAAGGCCCCACAAACCAGTTTCGCAAAATCGGTTTTCTGAAGGATTTCACAATATTTTTGTATTACTATAGATCATAAATATAGGTGGTTTTGTAATAAATTTTATGAAATTAGAAAACAATGATTCGTATCATGAACGAAATAATTATGTTATTGTTAAAGACATATTCATTTATTCAAGATTATATCCACTTGAAATGAATTATATGGATATAGATATATTTTAATACATGTGAAATAATAGTTCTTCGATTTACTTTAGCTTCTATACTGGCGTGACTTCTGAAGAGTCCGATATAGTTTATATTGATCGCAACGTAATGAAGGTGAACCTACACGCATTTGCTATAAATCCTTGGAGCGGAACAAAGAAACCTGTTGCATTAGAATATATAGACATGATAGTATACAGAGCTGCTTTAGTCTCATTTGATAATGAGTTTTCTGGCAAACATATCGGTATGTTACATTTTCTAACTTTCGAGTAAATTGGATGAGAACATTTCGATTCACATGCAATTCATTGCAATGACATATTGCAAACAAGCTTGCTCTGTTATGTGTAGAGCGTTTCGGAAATTAAACTATCTACATGCTCTTCTCTGGTTCGATGACAATAATTCTACCTAATAGCTGCATTGAACCGAAAGTGGCACTTATCAATTATCTTCGTTCGAGCCCCTGAAATATGTTGCGCTCCTATTCATAAAGCAGAATGTATTTTGTGATAAGGGCAAGGTAGCTCAGTAGTAGAACATTAACCTGCAGTGCGTGAGGTTCCAGGTTGGATCCCAAGGCCAGATAATTTCCTGGTGAACAACATCGTGTCCGTAGGTCTATTGTGGTTCTCCCCTTTCCTCACACAACCTCATCCTTTCAATTCTTCATTCATTATTCTCTTGTCTTAATCATCCGTGTATTCCATGTGGAAAGTTAAACTGAAATATTTAAATTTTTCGCTTTGCGTGGCATTAGATTCGTTCAATCTAGAATTTAATCAGCAATCAAACTGAAACCAGCGACGTAGTACACCCCATTAAGTTCCAAGTTATTAAGGTGCAACTCATTAACTTGCATAATACAGTGAAACCTGTCTATGTTGGCCACCATCGGTTCCATCGAAAAGTGGCCAACTTAGACAGGTGGCCAACTTACAGAAAATAAGTGTACGACTTGAACTACTGTGTCTAATTGTGAAGACAAGAAACTATAATATGTATTGCTTCACCTTGAAAGAATACTTATATTCTCAGAGAAGGGCAAAAAGGGTTGGAGAGGAAGTGGTCACAGACCTCGTTGTACACTTTTTCGACCGAGTGTCGAACCGGGAATCGATTCCGGGACCGCTCTCATAGCACATAATAGAAGTTCTGCTTTGGGTTAAATTATCCCAGCTAGGACGCAACGTATCATTTAAGAAGTTCAGGTGGGGAAAGAAACATTTCGCCAAAACTAGGATTTAGCTAGTGGGATACAAAAATAACATTCTCTGAAATAAACGTTACATTAACCATCATATATATATTTAAAATGCTGGAATGTTTAAAAGGAATGCGTGTAAATTATTTCCTAATCACAGAGTACAGGGAAACCTGTCAACTTGGCCACCTCTCTAAGTTGGCCACCTGCTTTTCTTGGCCTAGTTCGTCTTGAACCTGCATTTTCCCATAAGACATTCGTTACTTACTACTCTATAAGTTGGCCACCTGTCTATCTTGGAAGTTGGCCACACTGAAGAAATGTTTACCCTATGATGATAATGATAAAATTACCTGTGTATCTTGGCCACGAAAAATACAGTTTTGTTATTTTTCTTAAGTCTTTCGAATTCCCATATGAGAGGCAGGTGTTCTATATTTGTGACTGGACACAAAGAAGCATAGAGTCGCACGATTTGTTCTTGGAGATCAATGGCCAGAAGACTACCCTCATAAAAGGGTGGTGAAGGAAGATGTGAATAAGAAAAAGCACGTACAGGAATTCAGGAAATGGTTGTACGTATTTGTTTAACCTGTCTGTTTTGGTAAAACCATTAGCTATATCGGCTCCTTTCATCAGTGAGAAGCTTTATTAATTCCGGAAAATTCTCAAGGTTGAAGCTCAATTGTTATTTATTGGCACCTGACTGCGTGTCAAACGGTAGCGGAGGTTTTGAGATATAAATTCTCTAGATATTTTCTCAAAACATCTTTTGCTCCGAGGGAAACACTTCTAGCTCATTAACAAGAGGTAGTTAACTACAATATTAGAATGTGCATATCTGTCAAAAAGAATAAAGCAGATAGGTCTAGAATGAACCACCCTTCAGTACCGCGGTGGTTTTCAACAGTAACAACTGAAAAGAAGTCATATAAATTGCATATGAATTTTTCAATTTATAACTTAGCTTTTTTTGTTTTCAATCTGAATAACTCAGTGCGCTATAATATCAATTTCAATAAACTGTGTACATACACTTCTATTTCATGGTTGTTTGTGTTATTGTGTTTTCGATCCGAATAATCCAATGTACTAGACTAGTTTTCAGAAAGAGAAATGTATGCATATATATTATCATACTCTCAAGAGCGCCGATCCTGGGGGGACCGAAGGGGCCAGGCCCCCCAAAGCTCGTGGCCCCTATTTTCTTTATGAGTATACAATATTTGCTATATAATTTGAGTGCAATTCGTCTTAAAATCTTCATATATATACCTTCTGCATCTGAATGGGCCCCCCCAATTTTCAGAGAAATCGCTGATCTTGCATATTATAGTAATATTTTCTAGTACTGTATATTTTTATGATTACTCTATTTACATTATTTATAAGTAGCTGTCGTGCCACTGTTTATTAAAATTTTACAATCAAGTAATACTAGAAATCCTATTCTAAAAATACACAAATCACACTTATTTTCTGTAAGTTGGCCACCTGTCTAAGTTGGCCACTTTTCGATGGAACCGATGGTGGCCAACACAGACAGGTTTCACTGTACCTACTTAGAATATATTGCACTGTAGAATGTGATTTCTTTACTGTCTTTGATATGTTTCTAAGAGACTTACCTTCCTGTCTTATTTTTACGATTAATTCGCATATTGGAATTGGCACTTCCATTTTGACGCGTCGTTTTATTGTCTCTGTAAGTCTCCCTTGCCCAAATGTAACTGCAGTAGTACCTTATTATCACTAGAGCACGTTACTATCATCTGTAACTAACGCAAAAGCTGTTTGGTGTGCGTTTTGCTTCCTTCTTTTGTATATTTGTGACGTGTACGGAAACTTTTTTTTTACCTCAATTTTCAGCATCTTAACTTATATCATCAATTACACTATTGGTTGAATACTATCACTATAATGTGCACATATTACAAGTAGACACAAAAAAATACAACCAATGTAATTGCGTTTTATTATTTGTTTACTTTAAGATATTATAACATATTGGAATTACTAATCTCTGGTGTACAGAAACTTATTTGACCCATTGTACATTTCCCGATTATATACATAATATCAGTGTTAAAAGTGCCCTGCAAAATCATTTTCAAATGATATTCTTACCAGAAAACAGTTATAGATATGAGACAATCATTTTGGACATGAGTGTACCATGCTTGGTTTAAATAGCTTGAGATATTTCAAAGTTAAGGTGTACACATACATATATTTTTATACGTTATAAAATAGATGTGTGGAGGTTTTAGCATATTGTAACGTCACGAGAATGCACGTCACTGTTTTACTTTATTATTACAGCAATACGACCTCGTAAGAACTGTATATAGTTTACATTGATTTCTACCTCAAGTAGTTATTTTCCTCACATTATCAAAATGTAGCTGACGCAGAAACATCTAGACTGAATATTGATTCGAAATAATAATTTGTGGTTTGGAACATGCATTACCAGGAAGATTGATCGATAAATATACTCCGTTCCTAATTATGTAGCGTAAAGTTCCATTGCATGATGTAATTTCGTTCATAATAGACTCTGAAAAGAAACCAAACAAAACATTAATATAAAGCATATTTTTCTCAAAACTATTATATTTCGAGTTATTCAGGTGTCATTTGTTTAATGTCAAGTAGAGGAGTGACAATTCTACGTGGTAACTATGTATAAATTATTTTTAAAATACTATTTAATTTTACTTACATAGACTGATTATTGCAAAAACATACTAAATTCGATTATTACTTTACAGTGAACTTTACAATATTCTTTAAATCCAAAACCCCTCTTAAAGCAACGGCATCTTTAGTACAAACCACAGTATTATTTGTGGGAATTTTAACAAGAAATAGAGGGTGATTAAAATAGAAACTAGATAATTTATTGAATTAATAAAAAAAATACTCAGACTACTTATAGCACTAGTTTCGCCGTGATTTTATTTAAAAAATGACGTTTTTAAACCTTATTGTTATGTAAATCCAATTTGATTTGTATTTGTGATTTTGCAGACATCCCACCTGAAGTCGATAACCTACCAAGACAGAATGTTAGGCATATCTTCTTCAGCTGCTGGATGAATTCTTGCACCAAGCTCAGCTACAGAAGCCGGTAGGTGTGGTTTATAAATTTTACGTATAGTGAACACTCATAAGTAATATTAAAAAGCGAGAATTCTCAAATCCGACGAAAAAGATTGCCATGCAATAGACCACCCTTGGTCTACGTATTTAAATGTAAAGCGTTTAATGTAGTTGATTGCAGTTGTACTATCCGGTGCCATCTAGTATGTGAGTTGAAACTAGTTCTTTTTACTACGGAATGGACCAAAACCAAGTATGTGAGTAGACTGAATAAATTTATATATTTACAAATTTGTAAAATTTTTCTAAAGCACAGTGTAAAAATGTACATAAAGTCGTTTTTCTAATATAAACTGGGAGAAATTTTAAGTTATAATTGTTAGTTGTAAATTTTTGGTAACAATCTTTAACAAATATTTGGAAGAAGCATAAAAGGTTGAGCATAGTTGCACATAATTTTGATGTTTTGTACGCAGTGTATGAGCTCAAAAGATACTCTGAGAGTACCACCCGATTGTTTAGCATGCTCATAAAATTATATTTTTGAATAGCGCTTGGAAAATGGAATCGATCTTGGATTACTCATCTCTAAAATTGACATTGTATATTTACACTATGAAACGAGTTGATTCAATATGTAGATAGAACTGTTTGACCTAATAGGACCGTCTGATCTGTTAGAATTTGCTGTGGCGAATAAGTGCTTCAAGAAAGTGAAAATTTCATATTTTCAAACTGCCTTGTGGAGAGAAATCCTACCCACAAAGGAGGTATTAATCAGAGATACATTGACAGTTAACTCTTACGACATAGTTTTAAAAACTCGAAAGAAACAACATCCTTAGAAGAGAAAAAATATAAGCGTGAAGTTGAAAAGTTTATTTTCTACTTGATATTAGTTATAGAGACTGAAGGAGCGATTAGACTAGACCGGCAGGGATTTCAAGAAAATCGTAGATCTATACTTTGGTGGCCCTAGCACCCCTCCTAATTCTTCCATGGGTATGAATTATACCTTGTTGGAAAGCTTATAAAACAAAGATTCTAGTAAGATAACCTTTGAGGCTACCGTACCCAAGCCGTATAAGAAGAAGAAGAAGAAGAAGAAAGAAAGAGAAAAAGAGAAAAAAATGTTTTTTTCGAAATTTGTGAGAGTCTGGCAACACTGTTTCTTGTCGTACGCTAGAAAAAATATTCTGACCTGTAGGCCAGGCATTGATAATAATTATACCAATAAATGAAGGGCAAAGGTACAATAGCTAGGTAAAAAAATCGGAAGATAGAATCTAGGTGAATCATCCTGTTCCTATTTTCCCAAGAAATTTTCGCCTACCCTTACGTTGGCAGGCTTGGCGACGCCCCTAAATGTCACACATAAACAAACCATACCTCATTGGAAACCCTATAGAACAGACATTTCAGCAAAGTAACTTTCATGTTTCTCGGACCAAATTAGTAAAAGAAGAAGAAGACGAAAATCATTTTTTTTTCAAAAATACAATTCTTCAGTTTTGTCACTGTGGCAACGCTGATATATACCGTACGCAAGCAAAAAAATCTCAGATTTACGCCAGACACTGGAAACAATGATATCAAAAAATGAAGGGTTTAGATTCGATAGGAATGGAGGGAGAAATTCTGAACACCGAGTCTACGTGAATCATCCTGTATTTTTTCGATAGATTGTGGTATACGCTAAGATTGGCAAGTCTGGTGATGCCCCTAATTGTCACAAGCATATCAGCTATACCTCGTTGGAAACCTTATGAAACACCTATTTCAACAGGGTAACTTTCGTGTCTCTCGAACCAAACTAGTAAAAGAAGAAGAAGAAGAAAGTCAAAATTTTTGCGAAAAAATCTATTTTTTCCAAATTTGTCCGACTATGGCAACACTGGTATTTATCGTACGCAAGGAAAAAATCTTACATTTAAGCCAGACATTAGGAACAATGATATAAAAAATGAAGGTTTTAAGTACAATAGGAATGGAGGAAAAAATTCGGAACCTCGAACCTACGTGAATCATCCTGTATTTTGTTCGAGAGATTTGGTATATGCTAACATTGGCAGGCTTGGCCACGCTCCTAATTGCCACAAACATAAAAGCTATACCTCGTTGATTTCGCATAATACACACATTCCAACAAGGCAAGTTTCGTGTCTCTTGGGCTAAATTAGTAAAAGAAGAAGAAGAAGAAAATCAAAATTTTGGTTGGAAAATCAATTTTTTAAAAATTTGTCGTACTATGGCAACGCTGTTATTTCCCGTACGCAAGAAAAAATCTCACATTTACGCCAGACATTGGGGCAATGATATAAAAAAATTAATGGTGTAGGTGCAATCGAAATGGAGGAAAAAATTCGGAGCACCGATTCTGCGTGGATGTATTTCTTTTCGATAGATTGTGGTATACGCTATCGGCAGGCTTGGCCACGCTCCTAATTGTCACAAACATATCAGCTGTACCTCGTTGGAAATCTTATGGAACAAACATTCCAACAAGATAACTTTCGTGTCTGTCAGGCCAAACTAGTAAAAGAAGACAAAAATGAAAATTTTGGGTGGAAAATCAGGTTTTTCGAAATTTGTCGGACTATGGCAACACTGTTGTTTGTCGTATGCAAAAAAAAAAAAAATAATTCTCACATTTACCCCCGTTATTGTGAATAATTGTGAAAAAAAATAAACCTTGTAAGTGCAGTAGGAATGCACTCTTACTAACGGCAGAGAATAAACTCGCATTGGTTCACCTAACATTGTTCGTCGCAAGATCATTGCTTTCCTTTCCTTTTGCTTCGTCAGGAAGATTTTTTTCTAAACTAATTAACTTGTCAAAGGAGGGAGTTGAAAGAAATGCATATTTACGACCCTTAGGTTAAACTGATAGCTACAGCTGACTTTGACCAGGCTAAAAATAGAACGGTGCGTTCTGAGATGATAACTGTTTTCATTTCGCTCTCTCTCTCTCTCTCTCTCTCTCTCTCTGTGTGTGTGTGTGTCTGTTTGTTCAATAAGTTACCTTGTTGGAATGTCTGTTCTATAAGCTTTCCAACGAGGTGTAACTGATATGTTTTTGAGCGTGACCAAGTCTGCCAATGTTAGCTTATACCACAATCTCTCGAAAACATACAGGATGATTTACGTAGGGTCGGCGTTCCGAATTTTTTTCTTCACTCCTATTCCACCTAAACCCTTCATTTTCCTACATTGTTGTTTCCAATGTCTGGCGCAAATGTGAGAATTCTTTTCCTTGCATACGACAAATAACAGTGTTGCCATAGTGCGACAAATTTCTAAAAATTTTAATTTCCCCCCAAAATATTGACTTTCGTCTTCTTCTTCTTTTACTGGTTTGGCCTGAGACACACAAAAGTTACCTTGTTGGAATGTTTGTTCCATAAGTTTTCCAACGAGGTATAGCTGATATGCTTGTGACAATTAGGAGCGTGGCCAAGCCTGCCGATATTAGCGTATACCACAATCTATCGAAAAAAATAGACGATGATTCACGTAGGTTCGAGGTTCCGAATTTTTTTCTTTACTCCTATTGCACCTACACCATTCATTTTTTTATATCGTTGTTCCCAATGTCTGGCGTATATGTGAGATTTTTTTCTCTTGCGTACGAAAAATAACAGCGTTGCCATAGACCGACAAATTTCGAAAAATTTGATTTTCCACCAAAAATTTTGACTTTCGTCTTCTTCTTCTTTTACTGGTTTGGCCCGAGACACACAAAAGTTACATTGTTGGAATGGCTGATCTATAAGGTTCTCAACTAGGTATGGTTTGTGTGTCTGTAATAATTAGGAATGTCGCTAGGGCTGTCAACGTTGGAGTACATTACAGTGGATATTGAATAATATACAGGATGTGTCACGTAGGTGTGGGGTTCTGAATTTCTTTTTCCATTTGTATCAAACCGATGGGTTTGACTTTTGTGTATCATTGTCCCAAATATCTGTCGTAAATGTGAGTTTTTTTCTTGCGTACGATGAATAACAATGTTGCCAGAGTTCCTCAAATTTGAAATATATTTTTTTGTCTTTATAAGAAAATATACAATAAGAAAAAGGGTAAATTCAATACTCCTCCTATTCACCCCTCTCAAGCTCAAAAGTCATGGACTGCGTATGGCTAGTTAGTATGTTCATTTGTCTCTATGGGTGCCATTTAATCCTTGTAGCTCCATCAGGGGGGTACCTCCCCCCAAATTCTGAAGGGAGAGAGGGTAAACTATAAAGACGCAACTTTGCCCCCCTCCCCCTTCATGGCGGGACCCATTACATGAATGATATACACAGGATTAGAACGTTCCGTCCTTTCTAAAGAGATACATACCAAAATCATATCTCTAGGTTAATTAGGAGCTGAGCTAGAGAGGTTTGAATTACTGGCTCAAGGGTTGAGCCGTTCGTCCTGAAAAGGATAAATATGTTGATATGTAGAGTCAGCTGATATAGTATATATCAGACAATCATCTTCCAATAACTTCAGAACAAATTTTCGAAATGAAATACAGTTATCTCTGACTAGATGAAAATTAATTCTTTTTATATAAAGAAAACCATGTTTAAATTTGTCATTGTGTCCATAGTATTAGACTTCTAAAATATGCTATGTGTAAGAATTGGAGGTGTTATAAGTCGACTAAGAGTACGAACCTGCCGAAGAGATCTCGCGATCGAGGTCGAGGTTTAAGTCGCGGTCGCACCCTCGATACTGGCACAAATCCATGGATTCAAATGAGTAAGACCTAGTGGACGACCGTGGTTTTGAGTTAGTGGTCGCGATGATGAACAAACTATTAAATTTAATTATGAAAGACATATTAATAGAATTACTGAGGAATGTTCCAGCAATATGGGATAAAAAGTAAACAACATCATAATAGGCACGTTTTAAGTAGAGAATGGAAGAAAACAGCAACTGAAATGGGAATATCAGATAAGTTATTATATTTATTTGAAAATTATACTATAGCTTATTATTATATATGGCAGTGGCGGTTACAGGGAGGGGACTTTCGGGCTGAGTCTGTAAGTTGTGGGATTTCTAAAGGAAAAAATAAGCTACTGTTAATCATATCTATGGTTAAAAACTACACGCCCTCTCCCCCAATTCCGAGATTATTATAAAAAGGGTTTCTTCTAAATTTGTTACTGGTATAAGGTAAAGAAATACTTGTAAAGACAGGCACGTATTTATTGGGAGTAAATGTCGAATAATGGAATTGCAGTAACGAAACTTCACTTGCTGAAGTTAATACCCCCCTCCATTTCGAAACCTGTAGACATACTATTTTTTGTAATTTTACTGGGAAATGGTTTCTCGCCTGCTTGCTGAAAGAGGGCATATCCTCACAGAATAGTGAAAAAATGTAAAACTCTTTTGATTTATTGATAGAGATGGACAAGAGATGACACTCAAATATTTTTTTCGAAACAAGAGACGAGACTTTGGCGTTTCTCATATCTTGTCTCGCTTTCATCTCTATTTATGACTAACGGAATAATTTCACACGCGTCACAGTAATGTTTCTCCTCAAACTGAGAACTAACAGCGAGGGTGCGACCTCCTCGCTATGTTCGCCTTACATCCACCGCGACCTAGACATCGAGGTAGCGACTGCGACTTAAACCAATACCTCGATCGCGAGGTCTCTTCGGCATGCATTTTCCCTAAGGGTAAATGCAAGCCGAACATACCTCGCGATCGAAGTGGAAGTTTAAGTCGCGGTCGCACCCTCGATTCTGGCACAAACACAAAGATTCAAATGAGTAAGCCCATGCCGAAGATGTACGGTACATCGCCACCTAAAGGTCGACCGCGAGGGTGAATTAATGGTCGCGATGATGAACAACTGAATTTGCTTTTACATCGATGTTCAGCGGAAGCATCGTTGTGGCTAGTGTTCTCATTGGCTCCCCTTGAAGCGCTGCACGGAATAATGTCTTCATTTGTTTCGAATTTCGTCTGCAGAGGATTGTGTTGTCTATGCTCGTAAGGTTTTATTGTACTATTATATTTGATTATGTAAGACATATTAATAGAACTAATGAGGATTGTTCCAGCAATATGGAATAAGAAACACAAACAACATAATAATAGGGACTAATGAAATAGAGAATGAAAGAAAATAGCAACTGAAATGGGAATATCGGGTAAGTTATTTATTTGAAAATTATACTGTAGTATTATATAAGGCAGTGGTGGTCACAGGGAGGAGATTTTCGGGCTGAAGTCCGTAAATTGTAAAATTTTTAAAGAAAAAGAAGCTATTGTTAATCATATCTATGATTAAAAACTCTATAACACACACAATTCCGAGATTAATAAAAAGGATTTCTTTTAAATTCTTTATTGATAGAAGGTAAAGAAATACCTGTAAAGATAGGCACGTATCAATAGGGAGGAAACGTCGAATAATAGATTGCAGTGCCGAAACTTTATTTGCTGCAGTTAATACTCCCCAACCTCTAAACCTGAAGACATATCTGTTTTATTAATTTATTTATTAAATTTTATTGGGAAACGATTTCTCGCCTGTGTGCTGAAAGAGTGCATTTGTTCACAGAAAATTAATCAAAAGGTAAAAGTCTATGATTTAGAATATTGGTAGAGATGAACAAGAGATGAGACTCAAATATTTTTTCGCCTTTGGCGTGGGAGACCCGGGTTCGATTCCCGACTGGAGCTCATGGGGTTCGGTTTCCAGGTTAATCAGTAAGTCCACGTTACATATAGCCTCGCTGCTGAACGGGACGTTAAACTCAAAATCAACTCATTAACTCAAACATTTTAGCGAAATAAGAGACGAGACTTCGGCATTTCTCATACCTCGTCTCGCGTCCATCCATATTTATAAACTGTTTGGTCCTTTCAATTTCTAAATGTGGTTTCGCAGTGATTTTTATGCACTGACGGAATAATTTCACATGCGTCACAGCAATGTTTCTCCTTAAACTGAGAACTTAACAGCGAGGGTGCGATCTCCTCGTTATGTGCACCCTTCATCCATCGCGACCTAGAGATCGAGGTAGCGACCGCGACTTAAACCTCAACCTCGATCGCGATGTATCTTCGGCATGCATTTACCCTAAGCCTGTCCGTGCGGCTGCCTGTTGGGAGGTACACAATCCAAAACTGTAAAAGAGAGAGAGAAAGCATTTCTAAATATCGTATCAGCTTCCTAGATGTGAATCCTATCTCCTGGATTAGCCTTCTAGTGAAATCATAAATGGTAGGCGAAAACAATTTCCTATTTTGAACAATGCTCGCCATCGGGCAGAAAAGGTATATGAACAAGAGGAGGACTTGCAATCGATTCATCGTTCTAAGAATAGATCCTATCTCATTCCTTATCTCTGTGTTTAAACCGTAAGTAGTAGAAATTTACTACCACTTCCAGTTTCAATATTAATGTCAATTTAGCAAAAACTAAGAAATATTGGAAAATTGTTTTCTCAAAAGTATCCTTTAACACAAGATTTAATATTGTCTCTTTGCCTAAAGCAAAATTGGCAGGATATATATGGATATCTACATCTCAGCCTTATCCCTATATTAAAACCTAAATTGTTAATAAAATCAACGACTGCTAGATCCACTAATAATCGCTATAGCGAAAATAATGCAAAAATAATCTGCAATAATAGCTTTTCGTTCAGTTTGTTAGAGTTCAAATTCCCTGTTTTTAAGCATCGAAGTTATTCGAAAGACGAACCTACATTTTAAGATGGGTAAAATCTGAGTACAAGATGAACTAGTAGAAGCAGAATTTACAACATATTTAACTACTAATTTTGAGCGAAAGTCCATTGCGCTATAATTAAGCAGCGAAACCTGCATAGTAGGTTGTATTATACTCAATTTAATACGCTTTTATGTAGTTCATAGGAACAAACGGAACTGATCGAACTCCAACTTTTTGAAGTATTAACCACCGAAACGTTCTAACTATATTGATAAGAGTGGAAACACATCAAAACATCGTAGACGAACAAGATCATAGCCTTTAGCAGTCAACAGAATTTCAGCTAGCATATATTTTGCGCAATCGGAAAGTTGGGGGGTGGTTCCGCAAAATCACGCCATATTTTGCATCAAATAACTTCTAACTATTAATAGCGTGATTAATACAAGAATGTGCACACTGATGTCAACTTTGTTTCGGGTCAATTGCGTCCTGCAGGTGGACGCCTCGAAATCCGAACAAACAGAGCCGTCTCACTTACCTAGAGACTCATTTCAAAGTTGAATATTGGACATATGCGATTGCCTGAAGTGAATTGGTGTGAGAGATGTGAGGCGATAGTATGCCGTTTCATAAGAACACAGTAACAGCTACAATGGACCTTTGCAGCAACGAGATCAAATACTGAAATGTTATATGAACGATCGCTGGACTCTAACAACATACTTTGTTTCGTAATAAGTATGAACAGAGAAAATTGTTCAAGTCTAAAATACCTCATATGGTAACTGTTACTGTATTCTTAAAAAAGGACATTTTATTATTTACTCGCCTAGTTGGCAACCACTTCAAACGTTCACATGTGTCCAATATTCAACTTCAAATCTGGAAAAAGGCTACAAGCCACCGTATATTTACCTTAAAAATTGACGTTACCTGGATTGAAGTTCCTAATAATTTTATTCTCCAGTACGTTCGTTATCAGTAACCATTTAGAGGATGACCCACATAAAGTAATCCCGTCTTGAAATACTGGATACAAACTGAAAGAATAGAATAATGTAAACATTGGTCCAACTCCATATTACGAGAGATGCTGGTAGTAGACCCCATTATCATGACACTATTATTTAATCTTTTTCTGACAATACCAGGATGGGTTACTTTTACGTATGTCAATCACAATGAGTTTACAGAAATAACAAATTCTCGAGAGATATAGTAAGTGTTTTTATCGGAGTATCAAAACCCACTTATAGAGCTTGAAGGTTGTCTGTACATGTTAATGCACAGTCTGTATATGTTTGCATTTCTTAATAGCCATCGGCTAAGAACAAAGGAAAGTCGTGAGTTTTGATTGCGGAACAGGACAGCAAACGTACGTTCTTTCTAATGGGTGAGAAACAACTCTAAGTTTTCACCATGTCAGATGATAGTCCAGTAACTCATGGAATATTTTGAGAAGTGTTGAATTGTCTTTGTGACACAATTTTATTTAAAACACATTACAAGTAAGTGGCGTACACCAGAGATTTCCTTCTGAGATATTACCAAACTTCAACAAGACACTATAAAAATATAATAATATTATGATGTTAAAGTTTCTCACACCGTCACTGGAATCCCGATTATGTTTTCTTCATATTTTTTTAAATATCGTTCTGCAGGTTACCGTTAGCGGTGGAAAACAAGCCTAAAACACCTCACTATATTATCATTATATTCTCATGATCGCCGTCTCCTTTAGCGTAGCTGGCATTGCTGAAGACTCAAAACAGAGATTTCGTTTCATTAAAAAAAAAATAATAATAATTACACTGTGCAACGAATTTAAACTTTTTTCTGTCCTTCAAATGAAATTATGTGATTTTATCTAAAAGACTATTTTCATTGATGGAAAATAAAAAGGTTCCATCATCTCAAGATTTTTTTTTTTATTTTTTTGGGCAGACAACAAGATATTACACGAAATGCACATATTTACATGTCGGCTAGGATGACATATTATACTAATACTGCGCCAAGGTTTTGAGGGGAGAGGTCAAGATGTGATTACGAAAAGTGTCATTTCAATGACCTGTTGCATCCCATGAGTTGAAAATTGCGAACCATGTGAAAGACAATAGCTTCATAATGTTCAGCCTTTACATTTGCAAGAAAACCTGAACATAGCGATTTAAATGACAGCAATGCAAATTTCTCAATGTCAGAGTCTTTAGTTTCAAGGACTTTATCTTGTATGACTATTTAAATCTGTGGACCAACAAATACCCCTTTAATTCTTGCCTCACTTGCCATTTGAGTTGAATTCAGTTGAATTTAAGTTTAACGTCCCTTTCAGCAGCGAGGTTATATGAGATGGAACCTATTGATTAACGTGGAATCCGAACCACATGTGCTCTCGCCGGGAATCGAATGCGGGTCTCCCACGCCAAAAGCGTATATGCTAATCGCTTAACCACGGAGGACCTCGAAAAGCAATTTACATATGTGAAGCTAAAGTAAGTGTCAGTTATAGGGGTGACGGGGGGAATGACGGTCACCTAAGGAGAAAGGCTTATTAGAATGACAATAAATAACTGCAGGTTCGTCAGAAAAACTATATAATGTAGAGTAGAGTCTTAAGTACAAGATAGCATAGGAGTAAATACATTTGCAACTTTAGTGCTATTTCTAGATACTAAAAGCCAAAAACACACGATAGACCGGGATTTCCCACAAGGCAGGGTAATGAAGGTCAAAATAATCGTGACTGTATTTGACTACTCTTTGAGTTAGCAGTTTTCATAAGTAATTGTAATATATATTTAATGTTCCATGTTTTTAACTTACTTCTATTTACCCATATCACACAAGTATCACTCATCTGTATTCCAACCAGTACACTCTGAATGAGCCCATGTATCACAAACAGTACATCTATAAAACATTTTGGGCCCCTACTAATACACGTAGACCCATTTACGCCTCCTTTTACAATTATCGCACATGTATTCCACAGCAGTATACCAACTAGAACACTCTGAATGACCCCATTGATCACAAACATTACATCTATACCACAATTCATGACTTAGTACAGGTAACGGTAATATTTCACGAAAAGGTGTCGTCAATTCAGATGCAGAAGTTCCAGTTTGAATTTCCGGAGAATTTGGAGCTTTCAAGTTCTTATTATCTGCAGAAATGTCTGGAGACTGACAGCTGTTTACAGCTGTGGGTACATCATCATTAGGCTTATATGCAAGTACATCTTCCACACAGCCCTCTTTAGAAAAGGCGTTCGCATCCAGAGGATAAATACCAATGGCTTTAAAAGGCAGAAATGGCTTTCGCGACAGTAGCTACATGAGAATATGTTTTGCTGAACAATGCCGCGAAGTTGTGTGGTCTTATTACTTTTAAAGGTTTGAGCAGATTGTAAGTGTCATGCCCTTGAATTCATTGTTCTAGGTGCTGTCTTAACTGAAAATATTTTGGGTTTTAATATTCTGGCAACGCTGCGAATTTCTAAAGATGACACACTGAAGGTGATTGAAACCAGTTGCGAGTTATATAGAACAGTATTACTTTTGATCATGTTAAGTTACATTTCATTATCTGCTTTCGTTTATGAGAAACTGGCAAAAGATCAAAATGTACATTTTCCTGGACAAAGGATCCAGTCCACTCTTAAGGTTAGTTTAAAGGGACAAGTTTTGCCGATAGATGTCACTACAGTCTTCGTATCTCTCTCATGTATTTTTACCTTTCAGGAAAATTCATAATTTCTGTTACAAAGTGCAACATAGAGACTTCAAATTTTTAGAGAAGGAACTTCATAACCTATCGAAAGCAACAATTTCTGCTGATTTTTTATTTAGAATTTTGGTCATTTTCAAATGTCTTGCCCCTCTTTTAAGTTACACGTCAAAGTGCTATGAAAAAACCAAGATTTAAACTTCATCTAGCTTGAAAATTTCATCGAGATTGGTTTTGTGGTTTAAGATTTCTTAAGTTGTATTCATTATATATATATATATATATATATATATATATATATATATATATATATATATATATATATATATATATATATATATATATATCCCCTCCCATCCTCTCCCAAAAGTTGTAGGCCCGAGCCTCATCTATGTTAAAGATTTCATCGATATTAATCGATTGGCTCAAGAGTTACTAAGCATTAATTTTTTAAACATTCCTTCCCTCCCTAAGTTCTATTATCAAAGTTCAATAGATAAATAGAATCCCAGGCATGAATCTCATCTATGTTGAAAATTTGATCGACATCGGTCGGGTGGTTCAAGAGAGATGAGTCACACATTCATTTTCAATTTTATTTTTTTTTTAGTTATAACTCCTCCTCCCCTGCCCTACGTTGCATAGTCAAAGTTAAATGATAAATATTACCCTGGGCCCGAATGTCATGTATGTTGAAAATTTGATCGAGATCGGTTAGGTGGTTCACGAGTTAAGTTCTATTTATTTTTATATATTACTCTCCCCTTCCCCTCTTATAGGTTCTACTTCCAAAGTGAACCTTCCAGGTTCAAACGCCATCTATGTTAAAATTTGATCGAGATCGGTCAGGTGGTTTAAGAGTTATTAAGTTATATATATATATATATATATATATATATATATATATATATATATATATATATATATATATATATATATCTGCCCCCTTCCTTTTCTAAGTTCAACCGTGAAATAGATAATTACCCCAGGTCCTAACTTCTTCTGAGTTGATAATTCGATCAAAATCGGTTTGGTGGTTTAAGCGTGATGAAGTCAAATAGACAGTAACTTTAATCTTTATTTTTTTTACATATATGCCCCCCCTTTCCCCACCCTACATTGTGCCGTCAAGTAAAATGACGAAAGCATCCCAGGCCTGAACTTTATTTATGTTGAATGTTTGATCGAGATCGATCGGGTGGTTCAAGAGTTATGAAGTTTTATTTATTTTCATATATTTACCCTCCTCTACTCCCAACCCTAAGTTCTACTATCAAAATGAAATAATAATAAAAACTTCCCAGGTTACAACTTCATCTATGTTGAAAGTTTGATTGAGATCGATCAGATAGTTTAACAGTTATTAACTCACGAACATGGACCCTTTTGTTTTTATAATTGTTGACTTTTATATATATCTACCCCTCCTCCTCAAACCCTCCGTTCATCCGTCAAAGTGAGATCGTAAAATTCATCCCAGGCACGTACGTCATCTATGTTGAAAATGTGATTCCGATTCCGATTGGTCGTTTGGTTCAAAAGTTATTAACACTTTCGACCCTGGGATAATCTTACCAATTTTTCCCGATATGCTGGGGTATTTACTCTTTTTTAAAAAATAAATATAACACATTGCTAAATAATAATATACGCACTATAACATTGTGAACAAGTTTTCGTACTTTAGATTTTATTATGAATAAATATTTTGGTGATATAAGAAGGGTAGTTTGCTACACTGCTGTTTGAAAAATGTAAGTTTTGAACAAACTTAAAAAGAATTTACAATAAAAAATAATATTTCCGTTGCATGTGGAATGCGAGCAGTGGCAATGATGTGTAATGAGGAGCTGGAAATCTGCGGTAACTGACCGCTCAGTTCCGTTATTGTGTAGCGAAAATTCTGCATAATGCTTTTTCGAACAAGGAGCACAAGGATGTCTTTGATGACGGTTGACCTCCCACTGCGCTCCTCATCATTCACATTTTAGTGTCCTGCTGCAAATTGTCCAAAGCAGCAACGCACTATCTGCATGCTCATGACGTTAGGCCCATAGACCTGGTACAACTGGCGATGGATTTCCATCGGCCCTACGCCCTGTGCATTCAAAAACTTTATAAATGCTCGCACTTCACACACCGTGAGAACTGGAATAGGAAACCACATCCATCTTCAACTACCGCCACGACGCTTCTGAAACCACTTGGAAAGTTCTGCTCGCGCATGCGTCAAGCAAGGACCTTACTCTCTCACGTTTTCCTAGCTATGGAACGTATGGAAAAGTTACTTTCTGGAAGAGCGCCATGCAAATATTTTTGTATGGGTCATTTCATGTGCAGTACCGTTCCATGAGGGGGGTGAGTGGGGCGTGGACCCTGGGCTCCGAAGTAAGGGGCACAAAATTCGGAAAGAAAAAAAGAATATATGTATATATAGGGTGTTCTACGTAAAAACGGTATGCCTCATTCACGAGATTCAGGTAACACTTTCACAGCAACGATGAACTAACAATGAATAGATAGTGGTAGCGTTAAACAGTTGCCTGTCCATAAGAGATCCTAGGAGTTCTGGCTAAGTTCATCCATTTATCACTAACCTTGTTTGATGACTTTGTCAGCAACACGCTGTAATTCTGCGGGCGTCATATTGTTAATTTTTCTGGTAATATTTCCATTTAAGATCGTCTATTATGTAAGGATTGTCAGGCGACACTTTGTTTTTCAGTTGGCCACATAAATGGAGATCTAACGATGATAATTCAGTGAACTTTCACAGGCAAAGGCCTCTACTAACAAATCTGTCTAAGGGAACACGTTGCTGATGTGGGCCATACTTTAGATAGATGTGTGGCCAGTTGCGTCATCTTGTTGGAATATTTTATACAGCTTCTCTGCGTTTGTTAATTGGGCATAGAAAAAGTCAAAGGTCTTTAGATACCTGGCACTAATTAAGGTGTCATTGAAAAATACGGGGCCAATAATGCGCGTGCCGCACAATGCACACTAAACACCTGTCTTCTCTGAGTGGAGAGGTTCCTTATGTAGATTACGTGGCTTGTCCTGCGACCAGTATATCCAATTCCTAGGAGTTTACATAACCTGACAAGTGAAATCAAGTCTCATCTGACATTAAATAGAGCAACGGATCCAAGTGAGCCCTAACAATTATTGTTAATAACCAGTTACAATAATGAACTCTTCTTTTTTGATCCTCACATTTCAACTCTTGCATCAGAGTCACACGATAGACTTTTAATCTTATGTTTATATCATTTAGTAACGATGACAAGATGTACGAAAGACACCACCTCCTACTAGAGGTCCTCTCGTAATGTCTGTCGAATTCTGCCTATAGTTTCTGGGGTCCTCAGTGTCTGTAGCTTATTCTTCTGAACAATCTGAACGGAGTTTAGTCCTCCGTATGTTGTACAGGTCTTGAGTATTGCTGATCGTGTAGAGTTTCCTCCCAGGATACTTCGCTTGTAACGTTTATTTATATTCATTGATGGAGCCTGTAGTTTTGTAAAATTGCACAATATCAATACGCTGTTTTAATGCAATCTGCCATATTTCTGTCAAAAATTTCCTTGTTAGCACAAGCGCTGACTCAACACATGACGCATTGTAACATGTCAACAATACGAGATCCTCACAACGACTAACGCACGAACACACTGCTGCACTCATCTTTCCAATAAAATGCAGTGTACCTTACTTTTGAGACAGCACTGTCACCCTACAAGCAATTTAACGAGAGATGATAAACCAGCACATGACGTCTACCGGTTTTATGTGGGATACCCTACAGTGTGAAACTACCGTGTAATAGCAGTTTTAGGTCACATATAGCTATTTCTTTGTTTTGTCTATTTATTCTGAATAGGTCAACTTTTATCTGAGTACATTAGTAATTTCTCGTGTTTGGGCTGATATTGTACCCACCTCAGCCGCCATTAACATTTTTAAAATATAAATTAATGATTTCAATTTAATGTTACATGATCTACCATGTCTACCTAGTCTGTATACTAGTTATTGCACACGTAGTTCTTTGTTGTAATAAATTAGAAATAGTGTAACACATTTAAATATAATACATAATAGTCTCCTTTAGAAAGCCGCCATTCTTTATATAAGCTAATATTGACTCTCCAATAATTATTTGTATATTCCAGAACTTCATCAATTTGCTTGTTTCTCCACACATTAGTAAATATCGGGAAACATGATTCATCGTAAAGAAAACCATGATCCACCTACGAAGATACTTCTCGGAAACATCTATCCATGGTTTGCAATATACGACAAAGAAAGGGGAACATCCTTTTTAAGGTAAGTACGCTCGTACTATTAGTAACTACGAGTGCATTAAATTGTAAGCATATAAGCGGAGGTGAGGATAGTGAAAAGCTGACAAGAAATAAAACCATGATAAGATAGGGAGGGAGGAAGTCTGAAAAGCCAAAACTTTTTGAAAAAAATACATACAGGTTTTCTCGCGGTTTTTTTCTTTCTTGGAAAACATCCAGTTGTTTGGACCATTTTAATCTTACTGAACGAACAAGAGTGCATTAAACAGTAGCTTTTATTTTTCCATAATAAAAAGAAGAAACCTTTAATTACTTTATGTTTTAGAAGAAAAGAAGATCTACTTTCTCGAAAATTAAGAAAAAGAGACAATTCAATATGATAAAAAGGGGAAGTCGGTGGATACCATGGATCTCTAAATCCAGTCCTATTACAAATAGTATTTTATCTCAATGTGGTATCTTCATCTCAAAGTGATTTATATGTCTTATCTTTGGATAACAGCATAGTATATCATTTAGAGTGGTTTATAAATATGTGCTATACCTCATTACTCCTACAATATTCGGGGTAGATAACCTTAATAGGTTTGAGATCTACATAACATTTTTGAAAAAAAAAACGAGGCATATTTAGCTTTTCACTGGCTTTGCTAAAGTGTTATGTGATCAACACAGACAGTGTAATACGCTGAGAAAAATCCGTTCTCCGGACAGCGGTATATTGTACAAATATAAGGATTCCTTGAGTTTACTACGGAAATTTGTAAGGAGCATACATTATTCCTATGCTACTTAAATGCTGCCCTTTCCCGCTTAGATGTTACATCATGCCGCTCCAGGATGTCTAACATCTTACAGTCCTTCTTATATTATTATACGTATATGACATTTGTCAGCTATATGATACGTACGTCCATCTCTATGTGAGATCCTGACCTTCTACACTGAGAAAAATCTGTTCTCCCGACAGCGGTATATTGCACAATTATACGGAATCCTCTTGCTTACTATAGAAATCAGTACGAAGCGTAAGTTATCAGTATGGTACATAGGCAGTGCCCTTAGACGTTAGATCATGGCGTTGCAGAGTGTCTGACATCTAACAGTTTTCCGTGTAAAACATACATATACTTATGTTACCTTCGTTAGCTATATGTTATTTAAGTCTATTTGTATGTGAGATCCTGATTTTCTATATTTTTTCATACGGAAAGTACGTACAGATGGAACACTTGTATAGAATGTGTTATAAAGCACGCGTTTTCAATTATACGTCTGATGTAGGTTAAGTCCAAAAACAACAGGATTTACAAGTGTAACATACGATTTTAAGTACGGAGCATACGATTTTTTTTATTAGTGTAGAGCATTTGGACTACCTCTCCCCACTTGCCCGTCATCTGAGATCACGCGGTCCACGCTTTGGCCACCGCTACTGTGTAATATCGAATTACTTTTGTTGTAATGAAAAGGTTGATTCGTGTATATTTTAGTATCAGTTTAGTGTCATTATTACACAATATACGTTTTGAGGTATTTATAAAAAGGAAATTAAACTGTAGTTGTTTTATCGATTATTCTTGAAAATTGTGCGTGAGAACTTACAGTAACTCATATTATTTTGTTTATCTTAATGACGTTTATAAATAGATACGTGTTTCATCATTGGACTTGTTTTTCTTTAAACGCTAACAATATTGTAGATTCTCGTTTGTATTTAAACATACCTAGAATCGGTCTTAGGCTGTATTTTGTTACTTTCCAGAAAATATACTTACTTCTTACAAGCACAGTTCATCATTAACATAACTCGTAAATGAAAATCTATACCTAAAATCATATGTTTACAGTACAACCAAGGGCGTCGATTTCTCTGTATATTTAGGGGGACATTCATATGCAGAAGTTATATATATATATATATATATATATATATATATATATATATATATATATATATATATATGAAGATTTTAAGACAAATTGCACTCAAATTATGCCAAATATTGTACATTCATAAATACAATAGGGGGCCCACATAAGTTTTGGAGGGAATGGGCCCCCTCGCTCCCACTATCGGCACATTGAATACAACTGAAAAATTGAACCGATTTCAAAACATACTATCGTTTTGTATAAAATTTATATATATATGAATTTATATATAAATTTATATATATATATATATATATATATATATATATATATATATATATATATATATATATATATATATATATATATAAATTTTATACAAAACGATAGTATGTTTTGAAATCGGTTACCAGATAAAATAAAAACTGGGTGTTCAAAGTGTAACGGCTTTTCGTTACAAAGGCATTCTATCTGAGAAGCTACTTCGCAAGAGACGTATTAGTCTGTTTTGTTAATATCTTTTAAGGTTTACACTCATATTAATTTTACCTATTTCTTTTTGCACAACTGTTATTTTACACTGGTTTTAATAACGTGTTCTTATCAGTCCATTATGTATCCATTTATGTTATAATTTTTAAGGAGGTTATGTATGTTGCATTTTAAACTAGACACTTTGAAATTGTTGAAATCTTTGATATTGTTTCCAACTACCTACCTTACAAAATTGTGATTACTGTGTAAAATGCTGCGTACTTGTCATACCTCATTAATCATATTGCTCACTGTCATCTTACCTGTGTCATAATGATAAAATTTATGATAATAGGGAACAGTAACAAAGCGTCAATTACCCACTGATACCTTTCATTTTTGTTGTACTCAGTGATAATTTATCTATTAAAATGTTCGTCACTCTGCAAACAAAATTTTTGGTTAAAGCTAATAACATTGTAGAATTTAATTAACGATGCATGTAAGTGTCGTATTTAATTGTTTTGATATTACTAAAATTTAAATAAGTTTTTAAAATATCTGGCTAATGTGATTTAAGAAATGCCAAGTTATTTTGGAAAACTGAAATGCATATATATAATTAAATGTAAAGACAATGTTTAATTTTTCACTTGAAAATATATTTTTACTTTATATTTTGTAACCAAACTTAACTGTGGAACCGCACACCTCAATTCCTGTTACATTAACCTTACACTTGGGTAGTGGGTGCCCCAAAAAATAAAAACTCATTTTTTCATGGAAACATGTTATTTTATATTGAAAAAGCTACTTTAGAATCTTCTTTAGATCTTTGACTTCTGTAAATGCATAATTTTACACGCTACTTTTGGGTTTAGAAATGTGTAATTTGTCAAAATAATAAAAAATTATTGTTTTGTACAAGATTTGGAGTCTTATAGTTTTTAGATCTTTTTCTAATTTTCTTCATTGCAATTGGCACAAACACTTATGACGTGTGTTCTCCAGTAAGCTGCTTACACTCACCACATCGAATGGTGCTTTTCGTATCCTTGTTTCGTGGACAGATATTGCATCTTCCATCTTTCATCAAAGTTTCTTGATTTATAAGACTATGAAGAAGTGACATCTGAAACGGATCAATTATCTGTGCATCATTCTTTGTCTGATGAAAAATGCGTAAATACTGTTACTGGACATGGGAACAAGGGAACATTACACTTTCCAGAGACAAATCCTTCAATGGTGTGGAACCCACTGCTATCTCTAGAAATGAATACAGCTCAAACATCGTCCACCAAACCCCAGAAAACCAAATAAAACCAGCATGCAGCACAACATTTTAAGTTAACACACACACACACACACACACATATATATATATATATATATATATATATATATATATATATATATATATATATATATATATATATATATATAGGCACATAGCCAAGGGGAAGGGGTAGGTCCGGGGGTCAGGACCCTTTCTTCGAGTTCAGAAGGGTGAAACAAAAATAAAGGAGAAAATATGAATCGGTGTAAAAAAAATATAAAGCTATAGCAACGGTTTGGTTAGCTCTACTCTTTATTATGAAAATCTTTGTGCGGAAGAACGGGGAGAGGAGGGCAAGCATGCATCCAGAGTTTCGAAATAGAGGTACCGTGAAAAAATACTGTAGTTATCATTCGAGGGGCTCGATCATCCTAGTCTATTGTACTGGCGACATACCTATATCGTTTTGTTAGGACAATAAAATGAGTCTATGTTAGTAAGTACTTTAATTTAAAAAAAAAAACTATGAAGAAATCTCGAGTAGAAGAATATAAAAAGTGTTGAAAAAATATCCTCTTACAAAGTCATTTTAACTCCCTTCTTCTTTTCTCCTTTCTTGTTACTTATCTTATGTTCGATTAATGCCGTCGAGGATAGTAACGAGATCTCTTTCTGGAGTAAATACGTCCTATAAACTGAATTAGTTTTGCCGGGAAATTCAAAATGCCACATGTTACTGGTAGCGCTCTCAAATGAGTCGGGTCGGGTCAACTCGGGTCGGGTCAGTCGGGTTCGCCTAATTCTTTTTCGCGGATGCTATGCTTATACATTTTCATCATCACCTTCTGCATCATTTGAGCTAGGTCATAGCTGGCTAGGACTAGATACATATTCATCTTCCGAAGCATCAGATGAAAACTCGTCTTGCATAACATCATCTTACAGAAAGTCTCATTATTTTCACTTTCAGATTTATTGTCAAATGTCTCAGGTTTATCAGCTCAGAAGAACGTAGTAACTGAGTAATGTCTTACTCAGTTTTTAGTTTATCCATAACAACTAAAAGTCTGCAAACAAAACACACAAGCATGTATAATGCCCTGGAAATAAAATCTGTATACATGGAGAAAACTTACACTACTGTACACTGGGGCACTGAGTGCCCAAACAACGTTCTATAGACAAAAGAAAAGTGACATAACCACAGTAAACAAAGCAACTGAGAGCCCGCCAAGAACGAGTAAAAGTCACAGGAGGTGTCAGTACTGAGTGTTTCCAACTCAAATCTACAATAAAACGAAAATCCTGAGTGCCCTGGTGTACGGTTCCAGGGTTAAATGTTGGAGAATGAATCTTGTCTTAAGTAGAATATATATGATATATATGTAAGTTAAAGTAGACATTTATTGGGAAAAACAACTCAAACTATGTTGCGTCGCAAGGTGTTCAGTACACTATATAATATATACAGTATTATCCAGTGTTCGAATTGGAAAAAAGGAAAGGAAGTATATTTTATTACGATTTTGATACCGGCTCGATATACCGGCTATCTAAATGTTGAAATACAGTGAGGGTATGTTGCCTAAAAGTTGCATTTCTATTTACATAATGGCTCAGAACCATGGAATCCCAGCTCGCGAAGTGTGGACTTTGTGGTGGACAAACACCGTGCTCGTGGTTTTTCTCGGGGTTCTCCCGTTTCCTCCCACTTTCTTCATTACACAACTTCACTCATCTCTCATCATCACCGTCTCCTTTAGCCTAACCGACATAATCGTAGGACGTAAAACTTCATTTCATTTTCATTTTCAGAACCATGGAAGAACTTCTTTGTAAGCACAAAACAAGTCCCGGAAAACTTAAAATACTTTCCAATTTCAGATTAAACAAGTCGCCTCAAGTACACTGAATATTGTTTGGATTGGGCTTATGACTCATTCCTTTCTGTCATGTGATCCTTATCTTCACCGACCGAAGTAGCTCAAGTGGTAGAGCGTTGCCTTCGAATTCGGGAGGTCGTGGGTTCGATTCCCGCTGCTGACCATCCTGACTGAGGTTTTCCAAGGTTTTCCTCAGTTCTCTCAGGCAAATGTCGGGGTGGTACCTACTAAACAGTCCGTAGCCGATACCTTTCCAAATCCTTTCCATTGTAATTCTTGTAGTTCGATAGCCAGTATGAAATGGCCTCTGAGCTGTATGTGGTGATTGTTAAATAAATACATAACACGTGTTCTTGCATAGGAGGAAAGTGTGACCTTCTTTGGAAAACTTTATTTTAAAAACAAAAGATATAAACAATATGAATGTTATTTGATCTTGCCAACTAACAAATCATTTCTACATAAGATGTAAAATCTTTGACGAGACTGTGTGTAAAAATGGATTTATTAAAGGAACACTAGCATCCACTTTCAAGTGATGGTGTGTCTTGATCATTCAAAAAGCAGAGGCGGTATGTCTTCATCACTTAAAAACCAGGGGCGATATGGCATACCACCGCATACCGTCCAACTTCCACCACTGGTATTATCACATAAAACTTCAAACTTGATGCTAATTAAACACACTTTATTACTGTACGAACTGTTGCTTCGGACGCAGGAAGAACCTAACCTTTAGGTCTTATAATATTCATAGTCCTTCCCAAGTTGGTTATTCTGAATATAGAAAATTTCTCATTCCTCAACTATTTATCTTCTTAACCTTCTTGCGTGCCTCGGGTATATTTCACCCAAAACGACTTTTCAGCTTGATTATCTCAGACACTATGTGAGCTGTGATCATCAGACTTCGTGGCTTTTAGCCATTTAACCAAATATGTGTTTTGCAGAGATTTCGATCCAAACTCCACCCTGTTACGTCACAGTAGAAAAGTAATTCATAAGGTATTCGGGTCCATTTAGACCCATTAGTTCAAGGGATATTTAAGTAACTAGAAAATTATTATTGAATGGATTTCTGATGATAATATTTCCACGAAACAATATAATAATAATAATAATAATAATAATAATAATAATAATAATAATAATAATAATTATTATTATTATTATTATTATTATTATTATTATTATTTATTGCACTGTCCTAAATAATTTAGTTTCTTCCGGTATACTGTGCTGGCAAAGTTTTGGTTGTTTATATACCTTGTTCTGGCAACATTGTTTACGTTCATAATGGATTATTTTTTTTTTCTTTTTTAATATTACTTGTCTCTTCGTTGTGCAGTAGTTACAGTCTATTTTGGTGTCTATAATGAGTGCTTTCACATCATAAGAAATTCAAAAGTTTCTTGATTTATATGACGATAAACACATGACATCTGAAACGGATCAATTATCTGTGCATCATTCTTTGTCTTCAGCTTCTTTGTCTGATGAAAAATACGTAAATAGTGTTACTGGACATGGAACAAGGGAATATTACACTTTCTAGAGACAAATACTTCAATTGTGTGCAACCCACTAACACATATATAGGCACGTAGCCAAGTGGAAGGGGTAGATGCGGGGATCCGGACACCCCCCTTTGAGTCCAGAAGGGTGAAACGAAAAGAAACGAGAAAATATGATTCGGCTTAAAAAATACATATAAAGCTACAGCAAGGGTTTGGTTAGCTGTACTCTTTATTATGAAAATCTTTGTGGGGGGGGGGGGCAGGCATGTATCCAGAATTTCGAAATAGGGACACCGTGAAAAAATACTTTGGTTATCAATCCAGGGGCTCAATCATTCTAGACTATTGTACTGGCAAAATTCCTTATTGTTTTGTTAGGACAATAAAATGAGTCTATGTTTGTAAGTACTTTAATTTAAAAAAATATGAAGAAATCTCGAGTAGAAGAATATAAAAAAGTGTTGAAAAATATCGTCTTACAAAGTCATTTTAACTCGCTTCTTCTTGTATCCTTTCTTATTCTTTATCTTATATTTGTTTAATGCCGTCGAGGATAGCAACGAGATCTCTTTCTCGAGTAAATATGTCGGATAAAATGAATTAGTTTTGCCGGGAAATTGAAAATGTTACATGTTACTGGTGATTCTTATCGTCTCGGATTATCGATCGTTATTTTAGTCCATAGGATTAGCAAGGAGATAGATGGATTTCCGGATGCCTCGTTACAGTAATATCCATTTTCATCTAAAGCTACGCCAAGCGTCTGGTTAGCCCTCCTCTTTCTTTGAGAAGCTTTGTGTGGAGGAAACGAAGGGTGGGTGAAGTTGAAAATGGATATTATTGTAAGAAAGCAATCCGAATTCGATATATCTCCATACTAATCCTATGGACTACAAGTATCAATCGATAAACAGGGTCAATAAGATAGAACTTAGGTAGAACTTAAAATATGCCTAGAATCACCCGTAATATATGTTATTTTGAGTTTCCCGTCAACACTAATTCATCGACTCTCAAGTAGAACTTAAGAAATGCCCAGAATCACCAGTAGTATACGATATTTTGAATTTCCCTTCATCACTAATTCATTTTAAAGGACGTCTTTACTCCTGAAAGAGCTCTTGTTGCTATCTTTGACGGTATTAAACGAACATAAGATAAAGAAGGAAAAAGAACACAAGACGAAAGAGTTCAAATTACCGCGGAAGACTATATCATTTTCTGAGTTTATAATACTGTAAAATTTTCTGAGTTTATGTAAGGTAGAGCAATTATCGTATACAGGAATTTGGACTTTCCCATCACCTTTTATTATAAAAGATCTTCTTAAATACAGAAGTATATTGCAATACGTAGTTCCTCTAATCATTTTCTGTAAGAAAGTGGAAGGAACCCAATGAAAAGGCGTCGTAGGGCTTAAGGAAAGATATCTTTCAATTGACCAAGCGTCGTTAGAGGGTAAGGTGTTCCCAATGGCCGGGCGCTATAGGACTTAGGTGGTTTGATCAACCTGGATAGATTGATGCTTATTGAGTCGTGCTCCTGTCTTTTATTTTAAAAAGTCGGCTACCTTCGGTGATCTCCATCTTGCCGACTGCTGGCGATTGTGAGCGACTCCTCCTCGGTACTGTCTGCGTTGTATTTGTTTACGTGTAGTACACACATGGTTATCGCATGATATGAAAACATGCGGGACCTTACATTCCCGCGGCGTAGGAGAAAAGCCACAGGATTATTTTTTGCTATTATTGCGACTCTGCATATTGGTCGCAATATACACTCGGAATGCACTGAAACAATTAAACACAAAATCAAAGTTAAAAACACTGGTCACTGATGGGACACTGTATAAGACACTATTACACAAAAAATGAAAGTTGAAACACTAACAGTTTGTCCTCTAACCTAAGCAGGATCCGTATACATTACCTCATGTCCCTCAAAGGAGAGGCTCTGGTGGTTATAAATAATAATTTTAAGTACGTCACTGATGGTAATGTCCGAAGATTATTTTGTGAAGTTCGCACGACGTATGGTGCTATTATAGAAAAGTTTCTAATGTCGGTCTAGTTCTTACTATTCGTAGGAAATGGATAAGAGAAAAAACTTATATAATGGTTAAAGTCATTAGCGTGATAAACGTATGTATGCCAGAAGAAAGTTGGTCAATTGAAAATTGTTATTAGTGACAATTATATATATATATATATATATATATATATATATATATTATTGTGTTAGTTATAATCATATGATTCGCAGCTAAGAAGCGAAAAAATATCGTTTATGGCCTTGTAAAATTCTTTCGCTCGAGGCGGAAAGAAAAATGCTGGCCTGCAATTTTATTCATTGAAGGAAATTGTAAGTATGCAGACAGTCTAAATGGTACAATGCAGTGAGGTGAGGAATTATAAAAGAAAAAAGACCAGGAATTTTTTTGCAATATGAAGACTAAGGTACACCTTGTCTCAAAAAGGTTGAGAGCATTTTTTACTGGTGTTTTGAGGCAATAATTTTCTAAGTCCAGCTTCGGGTATCTTCGGGAGAAAGTAAGCCAGGTTCGAACCTCCAAGCCAGCCTTTGCAATCGGGAAAAAGTTTGCAGATGTGTTTTTCTTCTTTTAAATATAATAAGACTTGTTACCAAGTGTTTAAAAAAGCAACATTGATTGAAATACTTAATGATACAATATTTCGAAACCTTTTATTAATGTCATCACATGCTTGTTTGTCATTTAGCTCTCCATACGTAATGGAACATTTAAATACGTTAAAGAATCTTTCCATACGTAAAAGAATGCTCAAAGTTAAGAAATAGAACATAATTATCGCCTGAGTACTAAAATAAAAGTCAAAGTAGAACAGAAACAGTGTTGTTTGTAATGGATATGAATGTCATAATTATCTTGAGATCCGTTATACATCGCTAGAAGCATAATTCTAGAAGTCATTGTGTTAGCTCATTGGTAAGCTGTCGGATTTCAAATCATAAGGTTGTGAGTTCGAATCACGACTAGGTTAATCCTTTTTTTAAATTATATTTTCCGCAATGCATGAAAAATTATATAAAATAATTACATTAGAATACGTAAGTTGTGTATATATAACATAATCATTGCAGAACATAGTAATTATTATGTTTAAAATATAACATCTGAGATAATTTTCACAGTAAGTCGGTATTATATATGAGGATGTAAATACAAGTTAAGAAACTCGTTGAATGGCAATAAATAAATCATGCAGTGTATTTATTTGCAGCTATTTGTCATATAGAGGGTAATTCTCAACGATCATAATACAGAATGTCATTTATGTTCTTGAAAAGTTATTCGATGCATAAACAGAAGGTATAAACAGAGAATATAAAGTCGGAACTCTCGCAAAAAAAAATCATGAACCCCAAAGGTCACGTGAGCAGACTGGAATTGTCCTTATGAAGCATGCCACAGCAGAAAGTCTTTAAATAGATTTTCAATTCAAGTCCTGATATATGCTTTTGCATTGTGGAAGTGGTGATGCCTTGAGTCGCCCTCTCTCGCTCGCTCACTCTCTATTTATACAGAATATAAAAGTGGATTTATGTGTGTATTTCAACATACTTCTGATATATCTAGAGCAATTTTAGCTATATTTCTTAAGTCTGGAAAAAGAGTACTGTCGGGATACATATCGAAAATGCTAGAAACGGGTCGATATTAGTATCGAATCCATAGTTTTGTGGTCCCTTAGGTGAATAGTTCTACTTTCAATTCAAGTCCAATTAAGCTCCCATTAGCACCCAGGGAGGTTACGTAGCGACATAAAGATATCGAAATCATTCGATATTAGAATCGAATCGTAAGTTTTCAGCGCCGCTAACAGTGCAGTATTTCCCATTAGTCCACATTAGTCCACATTTCACATTTGTCCCATTGCCTAGAGGGCAACATATTTGCAGAGTGCAAAGTTTAAAACTTGAATAATATTTTAATTTTTTCCGTATGAAAAAGTTAAAAATCAAGAGCAAATATACTATTTCACGAACAATCCTCTTTTACTATTCTAATATGTTTAATAATAGCGTAAGAAACCTAATAGTAATTCAGAACATGTTTCACAGTTGTTATTTTTTCTTACATAGTTGTAGCTGTAGCATGTAGTGAGTGGAATTTAACTGTAATAAATTCACTAATTAACCATATTCGAATTAAGTTTTATTTTTAAGTTCGGGATGAAGGGGCGGAGAAATATGTAGTTATTGGGGGCACCGAGCTTTTCTATATTTTACTTTTGAAGATCTCCATTTTTCTTTTGTCATTTGTTCCTAATAAAAAAAAGTTCAGTCACTTTTGGATTGTCATCGGATAGTAGGAGTTGGATTTTGGGATGCAGCCTGTGAGATTCTAGAGGAGCTAACTGCTTGAAAAAATATTTTTGAATCATCTGTAACATATGAAATAAGGATATGTATCATAAAAAATTGAAAGTAACTATGTCTGCGTAATCATCACGCTCAAATTGCAAAGTCAAATGAATTGACGTTTGGTATATAATCAGGCTCCAATCCCAACTGGGAAGTTATCATACGCGTGTCACTTTCATTATAATACATATCCTTAGGGGGAGTAGAAGTCCGAGTTTTTGCGAAAAATTTAGTATCTCACAAGCCGTTCAACTGAGAGCTGAAATTCAGCATATAACTCTTTATTAAAAATAAAGAGAGTATGTCCTGGCATTTTTTAAAATTGTCTTTTATGAGCGGGGGGACGGGGGTGCATTTTCTATATATTGGAAATTGGTAGTGGGTTGATTTGTAAAAATAATCGAAAACGATTGATATTAGTTGAGAAACAAATTGAGTAATGCAAACTAAAGTTCTTTTTGAATTTTATACCCACTGCTTTCTATTTATAATTGCTGAAGCTGGTGTTTAATATATGGAGCATTCCAAACATAAGGCAATCAAGCCATAAAGTTAGAGAAAAATGGCCATAAAATTTGTATTCTAAACTTAATTACATGGGCATTTTCAATTAGTACGGCATGCTTAATTATATAGAAAATTAGTTTCTCTCTCTCTTTTTTTTCTTTTTTTTACGTTGGTCTACTTTTCCTTGATTCGAAACTTTCAAATTTCACCCTATTTTCTACTGAAATGTGTCTGTAAGGCAACAAAGAAATAATTATATATGATAAATTTAAATTCATTTTAATTCGGAAGATGAGAAACACTTTGCCATTATATATCGTAAAGGTCAGACCCACCTGTATTGTAACAGAGAAGTGCTTGAGCCATTAACGGTAGAAATTCAAACTCCGATAAGTCATAATTTCACAGTCTTGTTTTAATACAAGTGTAACCTCTTTAGTCAATGGAGAGGAGGACGTGGGTCATCGGTCAGAGTTGCTGTCGATGGGTTTTGGTGGGTCGGAGTTGGTCGCAATGGTTCAGAGTGGTTCATAGTTGGTGGGTCAGAGTGGATCACGATGGTTGATTGGTCAGAGTGGGCCAATGGGGCATTTGGGTGGTGGGTGATAGTGGGTCATGGTGGGTCATGGATAAAATTTTCATTGACCCACACCATCTCTGGTTAAAATTGTACTAAAGATAAGAGGTACCGAAGATGCATGTCGGCTATTATGCTCAAATTTTGCGCATGGATAGTACTCCACTAGGAAGCAATAAATCTGAAACGGTTCACGGTATCACCTTCTAGAACTCGAGATGTAGGGGTTTGTCTGATTGGCTAAATTAAGACGTCAATGATTTATCCTTCAACAACCAAGCTTCATCTGTAGTCCACCGACGCTTACAGCTTAGAGTAATGAACGATGTCTTTGCCTTGTAGAGTTCATGACTACCGACGTCGGCAGTCAACTAGCTTTTAGTATTCCTTTACTAACCATCTATTGTTCATGTTTGTACACGGTGTTGTCATAATAATAATAATAATAATAATAATTATTATTATTATTATTATTATTATTATTATTATTATTATTATTATTATTATTATTATTATTATTATTATTTGTAGTAATAGTAGTATAATAGATGATAGAATAATTATTGTCTAGGTATGACTACACACAGGATTTGGCTCGTTTTGGTTCGACTTGACTCTAATCCGAGTCGAGTTGGAAGATATTTTTCGCGCTGAGTCCAAGAGTAGACCTCAAAGATGTCTGTTTCGAGTCGAGTCGAGTTTCAAAGAAAAGTCGTTCGTGCCCATCCCTACTAATGAGAGCTTAATCGGAGTTAAGCGAAATTGAAAGTCTCACTATTTATCTAAGCGACCCTGAAAACTATGAATCTAATATCGATCATTTTCTAGCAATCTTTTATATGTATCCCCCTCCCATTCACCATAGGTAACCCGACAGCACTCTTTTTGAAACTATAAGAAATGTGGTTAAAATTACTCTAGGCCAGTGGTTCTCAATATAGTTCCTATCACGATCCCCTTTTATCACATACTCTTGCCAGCGACCCTTTTATAATTTGTTTTATAATAAGCTTGTGTGGGATTTTTAACATACCTATTTCTATAATAGTAGAATCCATTTTTTTATTTATAGTGAACAGTGCCATGGAAAATCAGCGCCCGGGTGAAAGTATAGTACGATGTCACCGTATATATGAGTGACGTCGACAGACTAGCTACGAAGCACTACCATGGTTGGCACGAAGCTCAATAACATTTTCAAAATAAACCCTACCTTTCCTTAATTTTGAGCACATTTTATTACGTTTTTCCTTCTATTTTACACATGTGCACATGCACTTTCCTAACATTAATAATACACTTCCTCCGAAATGTGTGGCCAATTTTTTCGGCGCCCGGCACTGACAGTGGATACAGTAACTGTAATATCTATATTCCCAACGACGAAGGTCCTAGTTCAAGATGGATGTTAAACTCCTTCATTGAAGAGGCCATTAACGTATCCGATCTAAGCCCACAACTTCTTGACCAAATAATAGAATGATCATGCGACAAGTTTTTGCAACTGGTTTTCTGTAACAAAGACTTGGACAAGTTCTGCCTGATGAGGAGAGAAGAATATCCTGGTCTGGTATTTGCTGCTTTAAAAGTAATAATTCCATTTGCTATATCGTACTTGTGCGAAAGTGTTTTTTTTTATGGTAAACATTATAGCGATGTATAACAGATCTCAAGATAATTATGACATTCATATCCATTACAAACCACGCTGTTTCTGTTGTACTTTGACTTTTATTTTAGTACTCAGGCGATAATTATGTTCTATTTCTTAACTTTGAGCATTCTTTTACGTATGGAAAGATTCTTTAACGTATTTAAATGTTCCATTACGTATGGAGAGCTAAATGACAAACAAGCATGTGATGACATTAATAAAAGGTTTCGAAATATTGTATCATTAAGTATTTCAATCAATGTTGCTTTTTTAAACACTTGGTAACAAGTCTTATTATATTTAAAAGAAGAAAAACACATCTGCAAACTTTTTCCCGATTGCAAAGGCTGGCTTGGAGGTTCGAACCTGGCTTACTTTTTCCCGAAGATACCCGAAGCTGGACTTAGAAAATTATTGCCTCAAAACACCAGTAAAGAATGCTCTCAACCTTTTTGAGACAAGGTGTACATACTAGATTTGGTCACTGCAAATAGTTAGCTTTATCATATGTCATATCTTGTTTTCTTTTATTCATTGTTTTGTTTCTTTTATTTTTTCTCTCTGCCGCTGAAACAAAGTGTTCGGCGCGTGTCACTGGTTCGTATCTTCAAGAATAATGTTATTCTGTTTTCCTCGTTCTTTTCTTCTTCCTGTTTCCTGCATTCTTCATAATTACCGTATTACATGTTATCTTCGTCATCATAATATCATTTTATTCTATCTATAGAGATATTCTGTTATCTCTACCTGAAAGTGTGGGGCATGCGAACTCGATAGAGATTGTTATTTTGTTTTAGAAATATTACGGCCGGTCTGCAGTATTTGTCGGTCCATTGTGATGATTTACCGATCCGTCGTAAAGGAAAAAAATAATACTTTATCTCCATTGTGGAGTTTCTTGCTCATGTTTCTTGTCAAAATATTTCTCTCGTTGTTCATGAGCCTTTAGTAAATTTTGACGTACTTTTATCTTAATTTTACAAGTTGGTCTCTTTCGAGCTGTAGCTTTGAAGCAGTCTGCAATTGGCAATCGCCCACTGTCCTTGGTTCGTACCCGTAAATTAAAAAGAAACTTGATTTCTTCGTTCCTAATTGGACGAAACTGTTTAAACCAAAAGTGATGTGAGGTAATAATTTGGCCATGTATCATAATTTTGAGGAACGACAAATTTTAAGGAATTCCGTAGAGTTTTATTCATGACCTCAACTAATCCTGTATCCTGGTGATTAAAAACAGGACAGAAATTAAAATAAAAATTATATATTTCTGCTAGTTTTTGAAGTTTCTTCGCTGTCTACTGGGTGTATGTCGAGATGAAGAAAACGAAAGGCGCCGAATTTTAAAACAATTCTTCCTATAAGAAGTGTTCCATTGTATCTGCCTTTAAGCTATTAACAGCTTTCGTCACCATATAACGAGTGCTTGTTTCGATGGCAACTAAAACGTATTTTGGTTTACCTCCTTCATGTAGATAAGGTTCTAAACCGTCAAACATCCATCATTCTCCTATAAGGCCTGGCTGGTGATTAAGGATTTCTCCTAGTAGCTTTTTCAAGAGTTTCTATAAGAGTTGAACCTCTCTGCAGTTCTTAATTTTAAATGCTAAGTATGACTTCATGCTAGGTATGTAATATTTATTGAGGACGTTCTTATATGTCTCCGAAAACACAAAATGGGGTGCTGAAGGATCTTCTTGAATATACTCGAAGCATTGTCGTGCAAAACTTTTCGGGATGCAAAATAGATAAATTGATCTAAGTTCTGGATGATTTTGTGTACGGTAAAGTAGGTCGTCTCAAGCAAAAATCCTTGGCTGCTCTCATACTAGAACTCTTTGTTGGTTCTTTTCCTTAAAAAACTGCAATTATGTCAGGGTAGGTTTCATCTTTGCGCTGTTCTTCCCGTAAGATCTTCAAAGATCCCGGTTGTTTTATTTGAAGAATGGGTTCCTCTAAAGAATTTGAAAGGTATTCATGCATAACTACGGTTGTCTGATGTAGGTCCGTGGGTTCTGGAGTATCAATGCTGTTTTGTTCTAAGCGGCTGATGATATCGGCCTGGTGCTTCTTTTCCTCAATATGGCAGATGTCAAAATTATAATCGGCTAGGAAAAATCTATAACGTGTGTATTTTCCTACTTCGTCCAGATGCGTATGTAGAGAAGTAAGTAATTTGGCGTCTGTAAACAATTTAAACTTACGATTAAGTAGGAAATATCTGAATTTGCGAACGGTAGTCGTAAGACGACGGCTGCAATACGAAAGAATTCTTTCTTCGTCTGTTTGAAGGTTATAAAAAGATAGTCCCCCGAAGGCGGTGTTAGCTCGCGTCCGTATAGAGTCTTATCTCTAGCTTTTCGTCAAAATGATAGAGATGGGGCATTCGAGGTGTCTTCCTTCAGCTTCTCAAATAATTCATCGCGTTTTAGGTCCATTTGAATTTTTCATTTTAGTAAGGAGCTGTTCAAACGGTTTTACTTTGGTCGTGAAGTCCTTAATATCACTTCGAAGATAGGAGCAAAGACCTATAAAACTCTTCAGTATTCGTTTAATAGTTGATTTCTTAAAATTCTTGATCTTATTTGCTATTTTCAGTGAGATGCTAATCTTTTCTCCGGCACATAGAATCCTAATACTGTGAGTTCTCTATATAGCAAGTTTGTCCTTTTGTGATTTGCTCTATAGTCGTGCTTCGGTAGTTTTTGGAGTAAAAGCTCCAAATCTGAGAGTTGTTGTTCCCACGTATATGAGCCGATGACGAGGTCATCTGCAAAATTGTTAATGCGTTTTGGTAAGCCTTCTAGTATAATTTTTATGACAATAGTCAAAATTGGAAACTTGAGCAGTGGCACATTACGCACATGAGAAATGTATAACTTTTGCGTGTATGATTCACTTCAAAAGTCATGTATTTAGTGCTTTCTGGATGCAATAAGATTTGGAAGTACGATTGAGAAATCTCCAGGGTCGAAATTAGGGTATTTCTTTTTTAAAACCTGCGAAACGTGTTCTGTAGACTGAAACGGGATGCTTAAATATTTGGTATAACTATTACATGCCTATAGATTCAACACAAGCCTGAAATGTGAATGTTTGTCTTTTTGATCGCAATTAGAGACGATGATTAATTTCTTGTCTGTGTATCAGTTATGATTTTGGAATCTAATAGTTATATTTGCTTATCAATTTGATCTCTTATTCCTAATGGAATAGGTGGGGAACGGTGATGGAGTGACACACTTTTGTCTATGAGTATTTTATACTCGTATCCCGTGTAAATAACGGATCCCGTGTTTATTTATGTTCGCCTTTTACAAAATTTTTATTTTTCCTACCACCGTTATTTTATTTGTTGGTATTCTTTGAACCTGATTTTTGTTGTCCGTTTCGTGTTTTCCTCCGTTATTACGCCTGAATTAGTCTTCGTACCAATCTGTCTTACCATTAATGATATTTCGTCCATTTAAGGCTGTGTCCAACACTCGGAATGCGATTGGATTTCCCTATATAATAACATGGCATATTTCTTTCAAAACTCAAAATTCGTCCAAATGTTTGTTAGTATTAATATTGCATGTTTACTTTTACTTTTTCTTGCTAGGGTAATGTTAAGGCTCGCTAATTAAAAATTAATCTTCTTCCATTTGAAACCTGTTTAATTTATGGTGTTTATGTTACACCAATTCAGAACAGCAGATAATAGGCTAAGCAGGTAGTTTCTTTCATTCTTTGCCCCCCGATAGGTCACGTGCGTGAACTTTGGGTTGTTCCCGCAGACGAAGATACCAATGGAATGCAGATTGACAGCAGATAAAAACAAAGTCGATTTTATCTCTTCGTAGATCATAAAGATTTCATTGATTCTGCGTAAACATCTCGGCGAATCGTTACCTGTAGAGGCATATTGGAACTAACGATGTACGAAAGTTTCAGAAAAGCTCTCTGTGTTGCTTTCAAGTGAGGGAAGTGTTCATCTTATAAAAATAGTTTTGAACTGTATAGTGAACTGAATAGCAAACTCGCTTCAACTCGCCGGGAATTCAACTCGGGTCTCCCGCAACAAGACGCATACACTATCCACATAGCCTCGAGGGCTCTATGGAGCTTGAAACCGGAAGAGTGAAATTGTTTTACCATTTCCTGTTTCAGTAGAGAGATACAGGTGAAGATGGTGTTTTTCTTCAGATGCTCAATCGATTTTCGATAACTGTCGTTATCTACTACCAGTTTAGTTTTATGACCATCAATGTTAAAACCGAAAACAGTTGATTTCTTCCACTTCTGGTTTAAATGCAAGGTTAACGGAAGAAATATAACCTATTCTTGAGACGGTGTATAAATTCCCGAAAACTACTCGATATCTCTGAAAGCGCACCTTTGGTGTGTGAGGAGGCTGGTTTGATCCCAGCTCGCGCCAAGTGGGCTTTGTGGTGAACAAACATAATGTGTATGGATTTTATCGGGGATTTTCTGTTTGCTCAAACTTTCTTCATTCCACCATTTCATTCATTCTGATCATTGCCGTGTCCTTTAGCCTAGCTGACATAACTGTGGAACGTAAAACTCAAAGATTTCATTTCATTTCTAAATAATAACCTAATGCATTCTACAGTGCTCTATTCCACAACAATAGTGTAAACAAATTGATTATGCTTATAGATTGATATGCCATAACATTGATTATTCATGCAAAGAGATGTACGAACATCTGCCAGGTAAAATCTCTACAAGATACAGTGATATAAATTTCGTTCTAATAGTGTTCTCTAGGAAACGAGACGAGAAATAAGGTTTTCTAATCTCGTCTACTAAATTCAAGGATGGTCTAAAGCCACGAAAAGTTTGTTTCTGTGATAAGAGATGGTGTTGCTATCGCTCTAGCTTTTCAATGTAAGTTAATATTCACAAAAATAACTAATTACTTTTACAAATATTGAACTATGTTCTCCACTGTGAGTCTGTTTGAAGATAATGACGATATGAAGCAATTGTTCCGTGCAGATTTTCCAATTGTTGGCTCGCTCATTGTTGAGTTCAACTAATTGTTGCAGAGGAATTCAATGCCTCTCCCCTTACCATTTGTTCTAGGACTCTGGAATTGTGATATTTAGTGCAGCATGATGTAGTCTATAGGTTTCAATGTGTCAAATTTTCGACAATTTGATCTTTCCATTGTTGCAAGCTTTTAATTGTTGCAGAGAAACCCTAAACTTCTCCCGTTATTAATTGTTCTAGGACATTGAGATTCTGGCATTTATTATAGCGTGATGTAATGTATGAACCATAAGTTGACATTTTTCTTTGAAATTTTGTTCTTTCCATTGTTGTAAGCTTTTAATTGTTGGAGAGGAATCCAATGCTTCTCGTGTTACTGCTTTTTTCTAGGACTTTGAAATGCTGGCATTTAGCAAAGAATGTAGTAATGTATAAATATGAAGGTGAAAATTATATTATTTATTTTCGTTTCCATTGTTGTAACTTTTTAATTGTTGTGGAGAAATCTGATCCCTTTCCCGTTATCGTTTGCACAAAGACAATGAAATTCTGTCACTGAGTACAAAATGAAGTAATATATGAACTTCTAGGCTAAAATTTTACATCATTTTGTTCTTTCCATTGTTGTAAGCTTTTGATTGTTGAACGAACCTAATGCTTATCCCGTTATTGTTTATTCCAAGATTCTGAATTTTCGGCATTTGGTATACCGTACTGTAGTGTATGATTCACAAGGTAATTATATTTCAATATTTTGTTCTTTCCATTGTTGTAAGCTTTTAATTGTTGTAGAGGATTAGATGCCGCTCGCGTCATCGCTTGTTCTGGGCCTCTGAAATTATGTTATTTAGTACAGGACTAAATGATCTATGAGTTTTGGGATGAAAATGTTACTACAATTTATTCTTCCCATTGTTGTAAGTTTGTAAACCAACCATTGTTGTGAACCAACTTAATTTATGCAAAATGTTTTGGTTATTCTGTGTATTATAATAATGAACATATTCAATTTACCGAACCCACTGTTTCCACCGATTTCTTTCACATCTGTTTTCCTTCCAAGTCTCCAATTTCGTTTCTCCCTCCAATTCGTTTCACTGTCCTTGAGGGGAGGGATAACATCCTTCTGAAGACACTGGAGACGACCATCTTGTGAGTTTCTCTCTAAACACCAAACACACACACACACAATATAACTATATATTCACACGCACCTTTCTGTTACACATTTTATGTGGAAACAAATACCAACCACTCAATGGTTTCTCAGAAACACTTATGAGCAATTTAGAATAATGATGTATCTCTGAAACTGAGATTAGATAATTTTGTTTTCAAATTTGATAAATACAATCAATACGGTTTTCAAGCGAACAAATGCAGCTATATTAGATGCTATGACAACTGGCCGAGTGTTGTTGAGGGGAAACAATATTGTTTCAATGTCTTATTACTGCATCCATAAAACTCATGTAAATGGACTGGATTAGATTGGATAAACCTCTCACCGCTGACAGAAAAAAAACCTTCGAGTTATTTTGTCTTTACACCGCTATACTGATCTTATGAAATTATGTAAAATATTTAAATGAATAAAATAAATAAATAAAATTAAACCAAGGATTATTTACACTTGCTTGTTATCTTTAATTTTAAAAAGTTATTAATTATATTTCTGAAATTTCCTCAAACACGATTATTTGTATTCAAAAGCATTCTCAGTTAATTTATTGATCTTCCCAAGATTACTCGAAATTATCAATGAATGAAATGCATTCATTTCTCGAAGTGTACTTAGCCTCATCAACTTTTTTTAATTGTCTCTTTTTATCGTAGTCCCTTTGTGCGCTGTATATGCTCGTTTGAGAACACATGCCAAATTTGTGCATTTACTATCAAAAGACAAACTAAAATAAATGTTTTACTCTTCTTCACCTTTGAATTTCCAAGCCCTTTCTTTGTTCGAGTATTGTTCGTATAATAATCTGTACACTTTCCAAACTATATAGACGCTGAGAGACTGAGATCATAAGATTTTAGTAAGATAAATAATCACTTCCACTTTCAATTCAATGTTTTTCGCTTGCAGGACGATACGATGGGTCACTTGTAGAGCGCTCACCTCAAGTGGCAGGAATCCCTGGTTTGATCAAGCCAACGCAATTTTGTGGTGGAAAACACTGTAGCCGCATTTTGCTCGGGGCTTTTCCATTTCCCAAAACAGTCTCATTCCGCCAATTCTATCATAATCATTCACTTCCATTACAGTCATTATGGTTTCTTCTCTTATCGTTACTGCAAAGTAAAAATTATCCACAAAGCAATCAATTGAATTAAAGCATTACTGAGAAACCGGGCTATCCTTTATGCATATAGCAGTGATGGAATGGGACATGAGCCACTTGGGTCCCGACTTTTGTCTGAATCATCCGAACCCGGAGACTCAATCATATCCGGAAACTCAGATACACCTGGTGACTGAGAAGCAACCGAAAAAGCTCTGCAGAATTACTGCAAAATTTTATTTTATACTTGATTAATGATGTTAACTGCTTGAGCTAGAACATTCATTTGCCCGATTCTTGATGTGACATTTCTTAATCAAGATACCATGTTTTGAATATTTCAAATATAATTTCATGTTTATTCTTCTTCAAGCATGCGGTTTTTGATTATAGCCTATACAAACAAGAATTAACAAAAACTGATTAACCTCAGCGGTATTTTTATGTTCTAAACAAGAAGCTTTACAAGTCGATTAAACATTAACGATCTCTCATAAAGAAACAAGTGACTTATCTTTTCTTTGCGATTTTGAATGTTGGTACTCTTATAAGCGTTTTAGTTATCTTTCAGTGCAATACTTGACACAAAGAAGCAAACAAGCGAAAAATAAAATTATATTTAGTGAAAAGGCGATGAGAGAGGAGAGAATCAGGTTTGTTAGAACTGCATTAGTAGCCTCACACACATATATATATGACGACGTTCCATCTCTGGGATCTATCAAATCATCGGGTCACTCCGGAGGATTGGTCGTGGTTTCTCAGTCATGGGTCTTTCTGGGTTTGATTGCAGTGTGTCTTCCGAGTCATGTTTCACGAAGTTCGTAACCTATTCAATCAGTAGTAGACTATCTATATGGCAACATTAAACATGTTATAAGAAAAAGGAAAAACAGGAATATGGAAAAATATTGAAATATCAAAAAAATCGAAAACATTGAATATTGAAAGTGTCAAATACCGAAAACATCGCTTCGTAAATATCTCGGTATTGATGTTTAGATATTCGAAAATATCTTATGGATGGATCAATATATCGAAATATCGCACAGCTCTAGTTAGAATGCAGACAAGCATGTAGCTACACATCTGATACAGATTCGTTCTCGCACTCTGCAAACAAACGATGTTTAAATACACTGTCTAGTGTCAAACTCGTGATTTGGCTTGGTCTTCAAAGTAGAATTTCTACCACAGAATTATTGTGGTTTCTGAACCCGCGATCTAGGTCTTGTCTTGTCTCGATCCTCGAAGGGTTCTTTCACTCTTGTCTCGAAATTTTATTCTTCGGTTTTGTTAATTTATGTTTAAAAAAAATCATGCCCTAATTGTTTTTCTTAATTTCAACTGGAAGTTATGACAACCGTTCTACGTCACGATTGGTCCATGAATAGTGTGATATAACAGCATTTAAACCATACTTATTATTGGAGTAAATTGTGTAATGACTTGTATGATTCAAACGTAGATACATGCTCTTCATTGCTTTCGTACCATCATTTTATCAATTTGTAGTTTTTTATACATATGAATCATTTGACACTAAAATAGTGTTTGAGATCCAAGACTTGGGTGAATTAGTGTTGCCCACAGGACTCGAGGAATTTCTCGTCTCGAAAACGAGACGATATTTGTTGTGTTTCTTGCCTCGTCTCGAATTTAAAAAGGTAAAATGACGCAATATCCAGTTTTCGTTATTTTGCGCCACAGTGAAATATTTTATAGTATAAACTACCAATGCACTTGTAGCGATGTTAGTTTCAAATGCTAATTAACAAGTATCTATGACATTTTCATTCAGGAGGTCAACCCTTTGAAACTTCGTTCGACAATACGACTACAGTTATTAAGATCTTACGTGTTCTTATTTCTGTAATAATTCAGGTTTGAACTTCCTATATAGTATTACTGCTTATAATACCGATTCAAATATTATCAAAACCGGTGGGAAATTTAGGATCTTGTTTCGGGGGGGGGGGGCTTGAGAATCAGTAAGATGCATTTGTGTTGTGCGTATAATGCGAAAAATAAAATGAAATTATTTCGGGGGGCTTCGAGTTCGATAACCCAATAAATATGCCACTGATCAAAATATATTTGTTATAATTATTAGTGCATAAATGTAAATTAACCTTCATAATATTACTAAATACTTATGTTCATTGCATTATTCACATAGAACAATATCATGGTGATGGGGCAAACTTTTTAGCGCTATATCTCAGTTACATGAGTTACACGTTATTGGCCTTTATAAATAAATTCATCGTTTCTAAATTAACAGATTTTACACGTAAATTTTCCAAAAAAAAAAAAAAAAAAAAGGTGGCACTCCATTCTTGTTCTGCACTTTTATCTAATTAAATTATATGATGAGCGAACTGTGAAGATCTCTCTTCGACGCAAGTGTTATATTAATAAGCCAGGATATAACTGCTTAAATATCTTTCCTTTCCTCTTTCAAAAATTAATAAAATCACTTATTATGTTCTGCCTTGTCATTTATTTATCATAAATATTATTATTTTCCAAGTGTATAGTGAATATTTTATGGGGTAACTGGGAAAGGATATGACAAAGTTTGTCCTCTAAAAGTTGCAAGACATTTAGTATTCTTTCGAACGATTCCAGCAGTTATACCACTTTCCAATTCAAATTTTGAAGTTGTCCCCCGTTGGAGGTCTTCACGAGACGCCACTGGTCTCGCTATTATTTTTATTCTCGCTACTTCCCGCTCTCGATACTTCTACACATACGATTTGGTAATGCAATTTTTTGTTTGAAAGCACTACCTGCAGTATTAGTTGCGATATAGGCCTGGTACGTTCTTATTGAATCACCCTATATATATATATATATATATATATATATATATATATATATATATATATATATAAAATTGAAGAGTTTGGGGGGAAACAATGATAACACTCATGTGAGCTTAATTGTCGAAAGAGTTCAAGTTTGAAATAACAGCATATTTAGTATGCTTTTTTTAAAATCTTGAATTGTTTCCGCAATTCACCTCACATGAGTGTTATTATTGTATCCTGTAACCCTGTATACAGCTCACGCGGTTTTAAAATTAGAGTTATCCTTGTTTTCCTCCGTACTTTTCAATCGATTCTGTAAATCAGATTTCAGTCAAAATCAAGTGAAAAAATATTTCACTTGCTTATCCTTGGAATGCCAATGTCGGGTCCAAATGATCTAGATCCTGAGAATTATTGTAATATTTATTTATTTATTTATTTATTTTGTATATTACTATTTGGCATACGCCTGAAATTCCATGATTTGTTCTTTCACCTTCCCAGATATTTTTTTAAAGTTATATGTTTTGTTTTTTAAGTTACATTCATTATTTTGGAAAGCAAAATATTGATAATAATGCTTTTAGTTTTGCGTTTCCTCTATTGTGTATCATCTTTTTCACCTCGCAAAAATCAAGAATTAGGCTTCAAAATGGTCGAAAAAAGAAAATAGAGAAAATGCATCCTGTTTGGCAAGGCTTGTTATAAAATACAAGTGAAAAGATGTGTAGGCAGATATGGTTGTCTCATTTGTGACAGTAGCCAGTCTTGTCTTCCGCAACCCTTTCTTCTTCCGATCATATGATACGATTGTCAACTAACATAACTTCGAAGATATAAGCTCTCCACATTATTAGATGAACAATCTTTCCTCATTTCATAACTTGTTATCCTCCCCTACCAACTTTTGAAGATCAGGGAAGAACAATGGTGTGAATCAATCAGGAGAGATTGTATCTGCAAATTCACGAGCAGGAAAAGAAACCCTGGTCATTCTCCTATATCTGAATTTGTGTTTATTTTCATATTATTTCCAGCGTTGTCACATTTATTTTTAAAATGTAATACTAATGAACTATAAGAGCTAGTTTAAAAATAAAAAAGTGAACATATAGTATTGGGGTAGGTTAACATCTGAAGAAATTTTGAACTGCATAAGACAAATAGTTTTCGTAATACTTTGGAACAAAGTTCAACATGATATTATATAGGGATTGATTATCTCAGCTCAAAACGTTAGACACGACCTTAATTAACTAGTTTAGTGAAGTCCGTATAAGGAGGTTGTTAGGGCGAGTTTTGACTTTGGCGGGAGTGCTGATTTAAAACTTCAGACTGAATGGAAATTGGCTGTGGAGGAGCAGAAGGTAATGATTGCAATGGAGGTGCAGAAGGTAATGATTGCTAATAAAAAGGAACAGGTTGGGTGTGTTGTACAATATAAATTGACTGCTGTGCATAGATTGACATTAACGAACTAGGATTCGTTTGGTTATGAAAGTCATTTAAACGAAATGCTGAGGGGCGGTAAGGTTGGCCGATTAAATAATGAATTGCCTGTGATAATTCCACATAGTTCCTCTTCTGCATGAGGTCCTGAGCCTTTTCTAATTCTTGGAGTCGATCCTGCAAGTGCTGGACTGTTTGGAAGGATTCCAATGCTATCTTCTGTAATAAATTTCTTTGTAATCTCAAAGAAAGAAAATGGATTTTCTGTTGCTCCGAAGACTCTGCAATTAGCTGTCTAATGGCTCTTACTTTTCTTAAGAAATATGAATCGATCGACTAATTTTCGTTCTGCTGTATTGGAAAAGTTTCTAATTCTGCCTTATATGCTGGTAAATTTGGAGGAGACAATGAAATTAATTTAGTTCTAAGCTCGTCGTAATCTATGGTGTTAAATTGATTCTGACTTTGTAATTGCAATACAAAATCGAAACATCATGTAAAGAGAATTTCTTTCTCATTTTCAGGGGGTCATTGCCTGGAGTAAAGCTAAATGATCGAATAAGATGAAACATCGATCCTGGTTGTCTGCACTGTGACCTGAGTATCTAGTTAGATGTGGAATATTCACAGGTATTCGGGAGCCTGATTCTGCCATATTACTATCGTTTTTTCTATACGTATTGGCGGCGCAGTGGCTCAGTGATACAGCGTTCAACTCCAGTGTTTGGAGTCCCTGGTTAGATCCCAGCTCGGGCCCTGTGGACTTTGTGGTGGACAAACACCGTGCTCGTGGGTTTTCTCGGGTTTCTCCCGTTTCCTACCACTTTCTTCATTCCACCCTTTCATTCATATCTCGTCATTACCGTCTCCTTTAGCGTAACCGGCATATTCGTGGGACGTAAAATCTAGAATTTTATTTCATTATTTCATTTTACGTATTTTTTTACAGATCCAGTGCTCGGCATAAATACCTGCAAGCCTAAAACGAATCAATTTACCGCTAAGAGTAATGAGAGAGATATAACAACACGGATATTTTTTTATATAATCTTGCCTTAGTAACACCAACACTAATACATTGTACTTTTAAAGTTGTAAGTCCGTTTTTTTTTTGTTGTTGTTGTTAATAAAAGAGCGTCCCACAGGAAAGTCTTTAAGAAATATAAAATTCTCTCAGTTTATGTAAGGTAGAGCAGTTATCGCACACGGGAATTTGGGCTTTCGCATCAACTTTTATTACGAAAGATTTTCTTAAATATAGAAGTATATTACAACAAGTAGTTCCTCTAATAATTTTAGGTAAGAAAGTGGAAGGAACACAATGACCAGGGCTTTTGCAGGTGAGGTTACTCTCTTTGACCAAGCGTCGTGAGAGGGGATACGTTTGTGTGATTAGGTTTCTCTTGATGAGCTGGCGTCGTGAGAGAGAAAGGGAACCCAATGACTGAGCATCGTAGGGCCTACGAAAAGATATCTCTCAATTGACAAAGCGTCGTGATAGGGTAACGTGTTCCCAATGGCCGGGCGTCTTAGGACATTAGGTGGTTTGATCAATCTGGATACATTGATGCTTGGTGAGCCGTGCTCTTGTCTTTTATCTTAAAATGTCGGCTATCTTCTGTGATCTTCGTCTTGTCGACTCCTGGCGATTGTGAGCAAATCCTCTTCGGTACTGTAGTCTGTTTTGTATTTGTTTACTGTCAAGACGTGTAATACACACATGGTTATCCCATGATATGAAGACATGCGGAACCTTACAATACTTTTTTATATTCTTCTAATCGAGATTTCTTCATAGTTGTTTTTCAAATTAAAGTACTTACAAACATATTCTCATTATATTGTCCTAACAAAACTATATGGTATATTGATAGTTTAATAGTTTAGATTGATCGATTCCCTGGTGTGTATCGATAGTATTTCATGTAACGACCCCATTACGAAATCCTGGCTACGTGGCTATATATATATATATATATATAGCCACGTAGCCAGGATTTCGTAATGGGGTCGTTACATGAAATACTATCGATACATATATATGGTGTTGCGAAATACATGAAATACTATCGATATATATAAATGGTGTTGCGAAATAAGTGTTACAACTCTTGGGAGGTGACTCCTGCCACTGAGACAAGAAAAAAAGTTCTCTTGAACTTTCGGTTATCGGACATAGTTTCGTATCTACAAGGTGCCGAAAGCATGGGAAAATGACTTTCGGACGCCAATAGTTCGGAAACTATCCAACGTAAAGAGGGTGGGTAAAAAATTAACTGAAGAAGTCATACCTGTTGTATTGAATTTTGCATGTTTCACAATCCTACTATGCACGCGCAAGGGATTCCCCAAAGGAACGTAGGGAATCCCGGATAATCTGCCAAATGAAAATTGGTCTAATGGATTTGAATTGATAGGGTTTCTACCAGGTAACGTTAATTCGTTTGTATTAAGTCGATATCTGGAACAAATAGAAAATGGCGGACACCTTCATGCCCGTTGTGTGTGGTTGCATAATCGCCAGGTACGGATGCTGGCCAACAGTGACGTTCTGAGTACTAAGTATAGCGAATTTGTACTCAAATGCTCTAGAAAGACTTCCGGAGTGTCGGTAGATCACAACAGATGAAGCAGTGTGATTCACATGTGTAGAAACACTTAACGAAAAATGTCCAGAAATGCACTCAAACTCAGTAAACGTGAGTTCAAAGCGTCGGAAATGTAAGGAATAGCATCAAGAACATAAAATCAATTGCCAATTCACCAATAATATTTCATCAATCGGATGCAAAGTGATCTGCACGATTACATACCAATAAGGATGCAGCAACTGAGGCCAAGTTGAAATTGTGCAAAGGGAATCACTAAGAAACTGTGTAAACTAAATGCATGTCAGTAGTGGGATCGCATGATCGATATTGAAATGTGGCCAATGTGTGTATTGATATCGACATGTAGCTAATGGACAATTGTCAACATGTCCCAGTGCTGCTAGGACACCGTCCCACTTGCGAAAAATAGGAAAATAACTACTCGGGTCTTGAATCTGAGACCGTGTGCTCCAGGTAGGATTGGAAACTGCAACCACGCGAGCGAAAGCGAGCGCTCTAGCCCTGAGGCTTCGAGGGAACCTCACTTTCTCAGTATTCATTTCTTTGAGGAGTACCCACATTGTTTGGCAAGCGCTCTTGTACAGCCTCTCGACATGCTTGTGTGTTTCATTTTGTTACTCCTACAGCACAGTTGTAAATACTCAGAGCTTTAAGACATTTGTTTCTATTTCTCATGTCGGCTTATTTTTCAAAGGTATGGTGTGCCAGCAGTAGTGTTACATGTGCCAAATTAGTTAATTTTCGTCTTTGTCTTGGCATGTGCACTGTGTGTAAGATAGGAATTTCTGGAGGTATTTTCCTATATTTTGAGTACGTCATATGTCCCAGAAGACATGGAACGTGATACAAGTTGGTTATTTTCACGCTCTATCAGGATTTGAACCAGGGACTAAGAGATTTCTTCTCATATGTGTCGACTATGGGACAGTGTCCCAAACAGAGAGGGACATTGATACAATCGTATTCTAGTTATGTTCTACCGAAAAGTGCACCAGATGTTATAGCAGAATGTACAACGTTATTTTCATACTTTTCGCACGTGGGACTGTGTCCCAGCAGTGGTGGGACATGTTGACATTTGTCCATTAGCTACATGTTGATATCAATACACACATTGGCCACATTTCAATATCGATCATGCGATCCCACTACTGACATGCATTTAGTTTACACAGTTTCTTAGTGATTCCCTTTGCACAATTTCAACTTGGCCTCAGTTGCTGCATCCTTATTGGTATGTAATCGTGCAGATCACTTTGCATCCGATTGATGAAATATTATTGGTGAATTGGCAATTGATTTTATGTTCTTGATGCTATTCCTTACATTTCCGACGCTTTGAACTCACGTTTACTGAGTTTGAGTGCATTTCTGGACATTTTTTGTTAAGTGTTTCCACACATGTGAATCACCCTGCTTAATCTGTTGTGATCTACCGACACTCCAGAAGTCTTTCTACAGCATTTGAGTACAAATTCGCTATACTTAATACTTAGAACGTCACTATTGGCCAGCATCCGTACCTGGCGATTATGCAACCACACACAACGGGCATGAAAATGTCCGCCATTTTGTATTTGTACCAGATATCGTCTTCATACAAACGAATTAACGTTCTCTGGTAGAAACCCTATCAATCCATATCCATTTAGACCAATTTTCATTTGGCACATTATCCGGGACTCCCTACGTTCCTTTGGGGAATCCCTTGCGCGTGCATGGTAGGATTGTGAAACACGCAAAATTCAATACAGCAGGTATCACTTCTTCAGTGAATTTTTTACCCGCCCTCTTTACGTTGGATAGTTTCCAAACTATTGGCGTCCGAAAGTCATTTTCCCACGCTTTCGGCACCTTGTAGATACGAAACTATGTCCGATAACCGAAAGTTCATGAGAACTTTTTTCTTGTCTCAGTTGCAGGTGTCGCCTCCCAAGAGATGTAACACTTATTTTGGAAAACCCGATATATATATATATACAGGGTGTTGCACGTAAAACCGGCCCGTCGTAATATTCTGGTATATTGTGTTTTTGGCAACATTTAAAAATCTATCTTCCTACCAAGAGATGGCGTGTCGAGGTCGGGTCGACTTACGTGACCTGCAGCCAGTGAAACTTGTCGGAACCAGTTGAGAAAAAGGCCTCGCTGTGTTAAGCCGGGTGAGTGTCAGTGTGTCATAATGCCGTATTCGATACCCGAGCGTGTTGCCATTGTTGAAGGGTTCATTCTCACTGGATCTTTTGTGAAAACAAATAATTTGTTTCGGGAAAAATTTCCAGGACGTTCTGTGCCAGCAAAAAGCACCATTCAGGAATTGATTGAAAAATGGGGGCGTAAATGATCGGTTCAAAATGCTCCCAGGAACAGACGACCATCTGTCTGCACACCTGAATTAAAATGCACGTGGAGGAGATAATCACAAGAAGTCCTCGAAAGTCAACCAGGAGATTGAGTCAACGTGTTCATGCGAGTGAGAGAAGTTGCAGACGTGTTTTAAGGGGACTGAAGGTAAAACCATACCGGATGAGTGTTGTGCAAGAACTGAAGGAGCCTGACCTGCAGACGAGGGTGCATTTCTGTTCATGGCTGTTGAGTAACGTTGCCAGTGGTTTCTTGGATCCACTAATGCTCATCATGAGTGACGAGGCGTGGTTCCACCTGTCTGGGTACGTTAATTCCCAAAACAACCGGTATTGGTCGACAGAAAATCCACACGCAATCCACCAGGTACCCACGATGATGAGAAGATTGGTGAGATGAGAAGATTGGTGTTTGGTGTGCCATTTCTGCCACACGCGTTATTGGGCCCATATTCTTTCTATATGGGAATCCTGGAGGAGTTTTATACACACTTGACCGAAGAGGAGCGTCAGTTATGTTACTTTCAGCAGGACGGTGCAACATGCCACACATCAGCTGCATCATTGTCCCTTGTGCATTAGATGTTTACACTAGAGAGGACAATCAGCAAAGGCTTGTGGCCTCTTCGGTCACCAGACTTGTCCACGTGTGACTTTTACTTATGGGGACTTTTAAACGGGAAAAGTATACGAAACAAATCCACACAGAATTGAAGAACTCAAGACCAGGATCCAGGATGTCACCAATAGCATTACGACACAAGAACTGACAAGGGTATATATGAATCTCCTCAATCGTGCTCACATGTGTGTTAAAGTGGGCGGAGGACACTTTCAGCACCTGCTGTGAAGGCTGCTGTGAAGGTGAGTAGTCATATTCAATACATTACATTTCATTTTATGTGTTCACTTTACGGGCCGGTTTTACGTGCCGCACCCTGTATATATGTATGGCGCTAAATTCGTTGTACAAAAGCAGAGGAGTGATTGCTGTGAATAAAACAAACAAAAAAGTTCCAATAAACATAGATCGAAAACCCCATCGTTTACGTGTTAAAGGCTGCCGAAATCATAAAAAAATGAATTTTAAAGGTTCATAGCTCCAAAACTATGGGACCTACCTTCGTCGGGTCAAGACTTTACTTAGGAAGTAGTATTACCCTATCCAAAAATGCGTGTTTCAGAATCCTGAGGTGCTTCCACAACAATTTTTATAGAGGGAGTTTGAACACGGGTCTATGATATAAAACACTCCAAATACCTCCATAAAAACTGTTTCTTGAGTACCTTAAGATTCTAAAACATGTATTTTTGGGTAGAGCACATACTAGTTCCCAGGTAAAGTCTTGACCCGACCACAGTAGATCCCACAGTTTTGGAGCTTTGGACCTTTAGAATTAATTTTGTCATGTTTTCGGCAGCCTGTAACACGTAAACGATGGTGTTTTCGCCCTATGTTTATTGGAACTTTTTTTTTTTTGTTTTACTCTCAGGAATCACTTCTCTGCTTTTGTACAACGAATTTTGCGCCATACTGTATATATACATCTATATATCTATCTATCTATCTATCTATCTATATATATATATATATATATATATATATATATATATATATATATATATGTGTGTGTGTGTGTGTATGCGTTAGTGTGTGAGTGTGATGTTTTAGTGCTCTAAATGCATGGGCGCCTCTGGTGTGTTAAATTTCGGGGATTAATAAACCAATTCTATAATCATTTCTGAACATTTGAGGAGGACATAACAATATATCACGTATTTAAAAAAATATTGGGAGCATAGGACATCCCGCACCACCAGTGACGCTTGTATCTAGATTTGACCCATTTTTTGTTACATTTGACAAACCAGTCTCAACATTATTGCATGTACGAATGTGGTTTAAACGACAAATTGAAATATAAAAATGTGAATGGGTCCATTGTTACTCAGAGAAACTTATGTATATGCAAATTCGAAACACATACAGGAGTTAATACTGTTGTTGACATAATTGGGTATACGTCATATGGTAGCATCACATCTAGCAGCTAATTCTAATTATATTTTAGTTCTGTTAGGTACGAAACATGATCTGATTTGTAGATATGTCCCATAGCACTATAGGACACAACATACATTCTAAAATAATTAAATACATATATAATATTTTGTATTTCATTGGATTTTTAAAAAATAAATACACTTCCACGTAGATGACTCGTACATTTTCACATATATTTATTCAATTTTCATCAAACTCAGCATATTTTTAATTTTTGACCAGTGTAGTAGGAATATGAAGTATTTTCCGGGATGTACCCTTCATCCTTTGACCACCGATTCTTGAGGTTCTGGAGAAAAAGTATCTAGAAGTTCTAAAGTGAACTTACGTCATCTTAATGGAAATTATAATAATAATTAAACTAATCTGACCTGCATTTGCACAATGATAAAATCGGTATACTAAGTACCCATGTGGAATACACTCGGATATAAAAGTTTGTTTTTCAAGTTGTGTAGTGAAAGTTGTGATTTAGATTTCGTAATTTTTTACAACAAGATATGGTAATTGCTATTGTGCACTTGATAAATTGCAAAAAATAATAAAAATAAAAATTAACAAGTAAAATAAAATTTCCTAAAATTAATGAAAGACAAAATTGTCTTGATTGCATGAAATTGTTTTTATTTGTTTATTTTACTTCTAATACTTAGTTATATGAAGCGAAAAGTGATACAAGGATGCCTGGTATATTTCTGTATATTCTTTATTTAAATCAATGGCTTCAGTTACAATATCCTCATAAAAGGGAAGTATTTTAGTTCTGATTTTAAGTAATGCTTGCTAAGTTGTACATCACTATATGGTCAAGAATTTTCTAAACTTAAATTTATTTCTATAGATTTTCAAGTTCAGAAGTCCGTTTATAAATTAACTGTGTTTCTTTTTCAATAATAGTCTGTCTTATGTTGCATAAATGTAACACTTTATGTCAATAATTTCATTGATAGGCTAGATAAATTATCAAAAGTTCTTTGCATCTAATGGTTTCATTAAAAACTTGTACAATTTTTTCATCTGTAATTTATTTATTTATTTAAAGAATGAAGAATATGTAATATATTGGGTGTATCCAATATATTAAAGAATATACAAAAAAATACATTAACATATTAAATTATAAAATAACAATATACAAAATATTTATGGAATGAAATAAAAGAATAAGAAAAAATAACTGCTACAGAAATTAGCAAGCAAATTTTCTACTTATAAGTGCTATTACTTCGCTAAAGGAAATCGGACTTTCTAGAATCCTTTACTAATAGAGTTTAACGTACCCGGTTTTCAGAGACGACAGGACTTCGGGCTTCCAGAACTCATGTCTATCTTCCGGTGTTGGGTAAATTAATTAAATGCACTTATTTCTATATTGCTAATTTTTCTATTTTTTATGCAAAGAATGTTTGTGTATGAGCCTCATTCTGGTGTTTTATTTATTTATTTATTTTCTTATGGTAACATATGAGGTTTATAATTCTTACTTTTAGCTAACTATATTTTTTTAAATATTTTTAAAATCTTTTAACCACTATAAAATTAACCTTTTATATACTTTGAAATTACTTTCTTCTTTGATTCGGAGTAGGAGTTCATTATAGATCTTTGGAACTCTGTAATATGTGTGATATTGAGTTATATATTTACTCGTTGATTTAATTTCTAAACTTTTGTTTGTCACATTTCATTTGAAACAAATTTAACATTTGCCTCTCGAATTCAATGTTATTGACAAATATTAGCGTGATCTTTTTCATATGGTCATTATTTCTCATAAAAATACATCACGAACACCCTAGTAATATGATGAAGAATACAGAAGGACCAGTGTTTGATGTATGCTCAAAAATATTTGTAGTGCCAAATAGCTTGTTTGATATCTGTTCTCCTATAACCCTGTTTTGAGTTGAGTCATCGCATTGATGACAGCATTAGAATCTGGCTCTAAGCTGACAACAAACTGTGAGAGATATAGGTTTTGCATTCAGCTCATATCTTGTCTATGATCTATCTTTCATTCATGAAATTATTTTAACGTTCAGAAGCCTGACTCCAGCAGTAATACTAGATGAACTTTTGCACTGAGTAGAAATTTTACCTAGGTTAGTGCTAGGATAGCTGTACCTCATCATGTCATAGCAGTTACTAACGTTCACTTTATGTTCATACAATACTACCTTGAGTAAATCTGCTTGAAGTAATCGCACTTTCCACAAAATTGTATTACGTTTCTTTATTTTGTATTGGTTGTTCTTCCGTTTGCGAGTCCTGGATTTGTAATGACCAGAAATATATAGGGATATAGAATGGAATATTTTTGTGTAAGCAAAATTATATTTCTATTATCTTACTACTGTTTAGAGATAATTTGTTTACAACACAATAAAACACATTAGATGCAAGGAGGAAAAAATTTATCGTTGAAATATTGCGTAACATAATTAATCTATTGATTCTGACAACCAATATAATCTAACAAATTTTGTTCTGAAGAAAATGCGTGTGCGAAAGATTCCGATTCTTGTTTCATGTGCCATCCATATGGATATAATTTCATGTTATGTTCTAATTCAATGCTACAACAGCGATTTTATAAAGCGTGAATAATATTCGACTTGAAGGGAGCACAAACGACTTATAGAAATCAAATGGAATGCGAGACGAAGCAGAATTTGAACTTATTTTAATTCTAACTCTCGCTTCGGAATAATTCAAAATTAGATATATGTTTATCACAATGTATTTTTGAAACTTATTCTGTTCAGAAATTATTTATCCATAAGAAGAAGTTCATGTTGTATTTAAAACGTAATTGTATTTGAAGTATTTGACACAAACATTTGTTCTTGTGAAGTTAAAAAAATATTTTCATAGGATATTATTATTATTATTATTATTATTATTATTATTATTATTATTATTATTATTATTATTATTATTATTATTAAGAGAAACATTTGGAGAAAAATACTCATGAATTTTTTCACATATAAAATAAAATGAATATCAATAAATATGTAGTTCCTAACATTGTGCAAAAGATTAACATTTTTCGCTGGATATTATGTACCGTTAGCTCATATAATGTTAGTAAACAATAAATGAACAAATTCTATGACCGAACAATAATAGAAATGTATTTGCCTTTATCATTTTAAAGGTTTTTCTGGATAGTAATTCTTACTGCGTTGTTTTGGTTCACTATATGGACGATTTTTCGGAGCTGGAGGAAATTCAAAGACACTCCTACAGTAGTCACCATAGAGAGGAACTATGTAGATTGGCCAGTGCCATTACCTGCTTTCTTTATATGCTCAGAGGATTACGTACACCAACGTACACTGAAAAGAGCAATCAGAGAGTAAGATTTTATTTCTTGTTAATAATTTCTTTTAACATGTAGTATCGTATATGTCAACTATATAAAGTAAGAATGTTAATTGATTGATGATAAAGAACGCACTATGTATTTAGTAATTTTCACAATGATTTGTCATATACATGGTAATCTAACTGCTAATATATGGCTTTCATAAAATTGTACATCACAATATGTACTGAAAGTAATTATTTCAGTTCAGTTAACTTTGTACAAAACAGAGTATATTTGGATCGTTGTTGAAAGCTTTCAAATATTCTTGTAAAAGACAATGGGCATAAACATAACAGCCCTCAGTTTGAGGATTACACATTTGTGTCCTATTCAATGTTTTCAAAATTTTGTTCTTTCTGACAGTTCTTAAATTTAATAGGTATTAATACATACCACTGCCAAAATGTAAAAAGGGGGACATTGTTTATCCATGATGTATGAAAGATGTAACCATATCAGGTAATATAGTCTCATGAAACACGATAACTTAGGTCAAAATCTGAATTCCGAAATGTACGTTTTTTTTACAATTTCCTTTACACATAACAGGTAAGAGAATCTAATAATCGAACTTACTAATGTTCATTGTCCCGGAATTATATTGCCACAGCAAATTTTTAATTGTAACCGTTTTCAAAATATAAGGAGTGTGCTCCTCCAAAACTTTAGCTTAGATTAGGGTACACATTACCAAAATGTGGAGGTTTGAGTCATTGACCTTGTGCCAAGGGACCCCAATTTGTTTTTGTGGACTTAGCCGCGTCAATCCTCCTGTACTGCTGTTGAAGATGGGAACGGAACCAGAGAGTTGGCAGGCTTTATCGATGAGTTACCTGAATGTTTAAGAGGTTGATTTAGCGTTAAATTATCTTAGTCACAGTAATGTATAATATTTTCCTGTTAATATAAAATACATTCAAATATTGCAGTAATTTTTAAAGATAAATATTTTCAAGGAATCATTACTTTTTAATTGCATGTACTTATGCTATTTGTTTGTTAAAATGAATCGTAATGTATCAGCACCGAAGATATAGAAAACGTGGATCTCTAGTTTAACGTAATTGAACCGGCGTAATACCACCGAGAATCGAACTCGGCAGTATGTGAACCAGCTATAGTAGCCGCACGTTTTCTCATAGCATTGTGTTAGCTATCAGAGAATCAGGGAGGACTGTTTTTGTATGTGTTTGACGCTGATTTTAAATATTTAATTTTTTTACTTAGTACAGTCGATAGATAAGATGACCTATTTCGGAGTCGTAGAAATACAACTTTCTGCAATGCACGGTGCGTCACTTTTCAATCGTTCATACAGTCGGCCTGTTATATAGTGCCTACTTTTAAAAGATGGAAATACAGACTAAATGCTTTGTACTGTCAATTATTTGGCATGGTTGGACAATTTGTTATACCACAGATGAAGCCATGTTCGAACAATTTGTCAAAGTACAGTGAAATCAATGTGGTACTATGCGGCCGTAATGATCTATGCTTTGGCGTACTTGAGATACTTTCCCGTAAGAACACGCCACGTTCAATCGCATAGTGAAAGACTGAGTAATATGGTAGATCTGGGAAGGTAAATAAAATGTATTACACCAAAAATACTTAAATTTGTGATGTATAAACTCTCATCATACATGAAATTTTCCAAATTCAACATGTGGGGAAAGAAAATCTGAAATAAATGTTGCCACCTCTGTATATAAGTATACCAAATTCCACACTAATTAATTGTTTGTACTTTGTTCCGCAGATATTTTATTTTCTGACATTCCATACGAATCATCCTCTACTTTTCAGATATTCTAAATCCGTTTTTCAGTAGTTAAGCATTGCTACTTCCATTACGCCTCTAATTGATTAGCATACTTGCACGAATGATTTAGTGGTACATAAGGATGACTTTTGAAACCTTCGTTTCTGTTTCTTTCAGCTCATTTGGAAAGCTAGACAAAACAACCCGCAAACGTTACATGGATTTTCTATCAGATGTAGCAAATATGAACAGTGTCAACATGTTTAAGCTTAAGAAGTATAAAGGTCTTCAGTTACCAAACATGACTATAAATGAAATTCAAAAAATGGTAAGGACTACATAACGTTATATGATAACATTTTCAATTTTAGAGTATGATGTTTCCCAATTGCGTTTAACCATGTCGGTCATTGCATCCCCCAAAGGGGCATAAAATATGACGATATTATTATTATTTTACAACTTTAAAATCCAACTTTGAACATTAAAAACTGTTTACAAAGGATGATCCATCTATGCTTATTTCCTGTAAACAGTTTTCAATGTTGCCAGTCTGATTGTAAATTTGTAAACGAATAATAATGTCGTCATATTTTATGTCCCAAGGTAGCATATAATTGAATGTGTTTCATAACTGTATAAGAAACAGATTTTACTAATTCAATCAATCACAAATGCATTATTTCTACAAAATGATTATGACATTGTATTCATTATCATGATAAATATAGAATTGTGGTTTAGACAAGGTACCACAAATCACCTATAATGTGGTCATATTATTTAAAATGAAAGCACTGAATTTATATTTATTAATGATTTTGTTTATGCTTTACTCTTGTTACATTAATAGCGTATAGTACTTTTAATTTTCTAGGGGAGAAATACTGTAGATTTTTACACTACTTTGCATAGGAAGCACTGAGTTTAGTGAGCCTAGATTAATTAGATTTCGTACATTTTATCAGCTGTGGACTAGATTGCACCCTTTTGGGAATTTGAATGAGAGATACACTTATTGAACATTGCAGATTCTCTGTTTATTCATACCCAAATTCATATATAGAAAAATGTATGAAGAATAATAGGAAGGAACACATATAAGCCTATTCACTAATGGAAATTGCAATGAAAACTTTAACCATAAACGTACAAAAAGGAACGTTATTACGGCAGCTTGGTTTCGGTCAGCAGAAAAGAAGTTAGGAACCATTGGCCGAGCAAAGCATAAAATCTCTGGTGTTGATTTGATGTTTATGAAATGTTTTAGTGATATGCTCATACCAAGCTCTCGATAAGGATATGCACACATCGTAGGATAAATTTTAAAAATATCAGTAAGAATTCTGTCATATTTGTGTGTTTCAGATAATTGGGCTTTAAACGCATATAATAAATCCATCTTACGTTAAACGTATTCTGCGACTCTAAAACTTTGCTTCCAATGCGGGATATCCTACCTAATTCGGGATAACTATAAATGTTACTACAAACATAGACGACTATTTCAAATTTAGCGATTAATTTCTTTGTAGCGTATATTTACTCACGAAGCCTAATAGTAATGTATGTAATATTTTTTTCACAGTTATCACTAGAAAGTGGATTTTAAGGTGCAGCACCTTTTCTAAAAATGTAGTTGTTAAACAATCAAAGTTCAAAATATCTATTTCCCGGCATAAAACAAACTGAAATGAAGACACTTAGTTCACCTTTCTTGCTACATTAATAAAATTTTCCTTTTTATAACATCTTTTAGCCTTTAGCACCTTTATTGTCCCTTTTTCTATTTTTTTTTAATGGACAGAACAATGTTTTTATTTTCGAACTGGTTTGTACATTATATTCCATAAATTTAGACACAAACTTGATGGATTTGCTAGGGACAGAAATGAACGGAATTTGGGAAGCAATCCGGACGTAGAAACCTTTGCAACGTCAACTGAACTTCCTGTCTATGTGCTTACAAGATAAGCACTACTGGTTTCCATTAATGTCGAGCAATGTTTAAGGATCCCGTGAACTCCAAGCGACAGAAATCAACATTCGAAATCATACAAATGTTGTGCATGATCAAGTATAACCAGTATCTAATAACCCAGTAGTATGGAACGGTTTCTCAAGCCACAATCTTGCTAAATTAGTATTTCCTTTTTTTTAAAATACCGAGTTGGTTTTAACCACAATGTTATTACAAAAATGTTGAATGTTGTATAGTTTTATGAAAATAAATTTAAAAAATACAATATATATCAAATGCTTATAGCCAAGTTTTTAACAATATTTGCTGGGGTAATGAATAAAGAATGTTCACGTATCTGTATACTATAGCACTTAATAAAGATATCCTATTAGCTTTTTTGCACCTTTTTGAATAATTTTTCAGCACCTTTTATTCCCTTTTTCCTATCACATTTTTGCACCTTAAAATCCGGACCCTAGTGATCACTTTCAATTTATTATCGTTCTTGAGACTATAATGATTCGAAAACTAGTTACTTTGGAATGACGAAAGGCTGTTACTTTTAGAGGGGCTTAAAAATAATGAAATTTCATGAGAATTGATCTATTCGTTATGTATTTATTAATGCATAATTCTTATCATAACATGACTATTATATACCTTATATATATATATATATATATATATATATATATATATATATATATATATATATATATATATATATATATATATATATATATATACTATGGTTTTTTATTTTAGGATGTGACTTTTAACAGTTTTTAACTTTTTATGTTGTCATTTTAACCCTCTAATAGTGCATAGGTATCAACATACGAATTAAAGGAATTAGCTTACCTGCAAGATTCTTTGTGCTTAACCTTTTGCAGATTTTGTTTCAAAAACAAATTATTACTAAAATATGTGCTCCTTGTATGCTGTGGAATATCGTTCTCGCAATGAAATGGTGCTATTAATGTTTATCTACTACAGTATAAATCTACTAATAGAAGAGTTTGAATTTTTAATGCATGAAAATCTATGTTGGTTTTTATAAATTATAGTGACAATTTCTTGGAAGTCAGAAAACGAAAACGACCACGTTAACAATTTCCTGAAGATAAACTGTTCAAGATTTGTAACGGTGTTTCTGGGTAATAGCTACCTTGTTTCCAAATATTCTTAGAAAGTAAAGATTTGGTTCTATAATACTGAATAAGTAATTTTATATAAACTACGTTTATTTAAAATAAAAAGTGGTCAGTACGCTCCACGTTTTATTATACTTATGTAAAATATTCAGAACAACAACGGCGTAGCATTTAGTTATTATATACCGTGTTTGGTGTTGCCATATACATTGAGATTGACATATCAGCTTTTCGCCAATCAGAAAATTGTTTTGCGTCAGGTAACTCTAGTGCGCTTCGCAGTCGTGCACTATGCACATGGAAATGTTGGTTTTCTTCTAAAATTAGTATCTAGTGTCAGGATTACCAACTTTCCTACATAGTACTTAAATGGTGTATAAGAATTAGAAAGCACTTCACAGTCACAGCGCGGGACGATTCATCAACGCCTGCTGGATTGACGCTGAAGAAAGGGTAGAGTCATGTTGGAAAGACTATAAGGTGGATGGAATGCAGTGCTACATTCTTGTCGCTTTGGCGCATGACGTCATCTTGGTCTCAGACATGGCCAACGAGTGGCAAATGAACTTTTAACAAACGCTTGCTCGCTGGTGTCTCACACGCAAACTTCTCTTCTATTTGTAGTGATCGTCAACGAAGTAGAAATTTTAGTAAAAATCGTAATTATAGAAGCATAATTTAATAAATGACGAAGCTAAATTAATTGCAAGGAAGATATTTACAATAGCAAAGGCATAGTGGAAAGACCACACCAGTCATTCTTAACTATGTAATTCAGGAGGGAACCCTTAAATATGTATATATAATTATCCAAAGTTATGATTAAAATGAGCAAAAATTTCAAAATCTGAGTATAAGAATGTTCTGAAAATGTCGCCCTGATATGGTAGGTGGATACTTTATTCTCTTGATCTAATACATTGTTATATATCTTCGTAACCGTTAATCGTTATTACGAACCTTCGTTAGTTCATTTGAAGTGCAACGTCCAGTTTCAGCACCGAGGCTACAGGGAATGCATACCTTCAGAATGAAATGAGATCCGAATTAAATTAACGCGTTCAATGCTCTCCATATGTGTAACTCGAGGGAGGTAATGCCCCCTAGAACTTCGTGCCTCACTTGTCGAGTTACATGCCTGAATCTGTGGGGAAAATTTTGTCTCATTATCTTATGGAAATGATCATAGAAATTATCACCTCTGCCGCTCCCCCTCCCTCATGATTTCGAATCCGGATCTTACATCGAATTTCGTCTTTTTAAATCGTACTGTTCGATTTGTGTACGCAGAATTAACACAAGCCACTTTATATACTACTATTACATACTATTAATACTAATCAGAAACTACATAATGAAATCGTGTTTATATAATTTCATTTAACATTGCATTTATTTATTATATTTATGTAAAACGTACCATATTTTAGGTTTATTTTGCCCTGTCGCCTGGAAGCTAAAATCCATTTCTGGAGGCATTCCCCTATTCATGAGGAAATCTAAAGTATTTTCTATTAGTTAATTTACTTTATCTGTAGTAATTACTACAGCCGTACACTGAACAGTTAGGCATTCTCGATATCACTTAACACAATAAAGTAACAAAGAATTTCCCCTTGCCACTTCCAGCCTCGCCTTTTCTCGTTGTCCGTTGCAACCCAGATGACGTCACAACCACAACAGCGCTTCAGGCGACATGCGCATGCAACCACCTTGTGGTCTTTCCACCATGGGTAGAGATGTGCTGAAAGAAGAAACACCTGGACTGTGAGAGAAGGCTTGAGCGTATTTAGTGCGTTTCGTAACAATAGACCGCCTACTGTTTCTGAATCAGTAAAATATTTCTAAGGGAAGAAAAAAGGGAAAGACGTGTTGCCAGGCGAAGGAATTTTATCAAGAAAGAGTTGTGGGGAAAGTGCTTTGTGAAGAGCATTGTAAATTTGCTATTATAAAGTATGTGCGTGTATAACAAAAGAACATTCACAGAAGTACAAGGAAATTCCGAAGAATTAGCTAATCGCAGAAAAACCTATGTAACACAATAGGGTTATTTTGTCTGTCAACAGGTATCGCATTAAAAATGGTAAGAGCTATCGGCAAGTGATTTCAGGGAATCAGTTCAGCATTCTATAGGCTCCATCTCCTTCAACAACTTCTACTTAAACGGAAAGTGCTAGAAATCAGCCTTCCAATTCCAACCGTAATGCCCATAACTCAAGAACGGTAATAACTAGCTACAAACGGTTTTCGTAAATCGATTTAGGGTTTTATTGTTGAATTTCCATTGTTTACCAGTCTACTGTAGTTTCATATTGTGGAACGATACTCACTTATTATTATTATTATTATTATTATTATTATTATTATTATTATTATTATTATTATTATTATTATTATTACACAATATTATTTTCTCGCCAAACTGCAGAACAATTCACACGTCAATTAGGATTGGACCTGTAATATTTTGATATTAGTCCACCAGCGAACGAGTGCGGGCGGCCGATTTTGGAACTAAAATACAAACAACAGTGTTTCTAACCGGATCACTTGTAATTAATCTATCACAGTTGTTTTTGCCCTGTTCATAATAAACCACTTCACGCATATGTTCAAGTTAAGACAAACACAATTTCAAAAGTTATGGAAGTTATTTTCAGAACATTTTAAGGGACTGAAAAAAAAGTACATACACCCTCCATATTAATATGACAATAACTTGCCAATAAACTAACCTCAGTGTTGTACAAAGGAACACTGAGAACTTCGTAGCATTAGAGTGTAAGAAATTCCTAATTCATCTGTTAACGAAACCTCGAAATTCATCTTTGTGAATCAAAGTTATATTTTGGCAACTGCGTTTTCATTGTTTAAAGCACGTTCTGTTGTGTAGTTTTGAGATAAGGCGTCTTCGAAATTGCTACCAATTTGGACCATGTGATCGATCGATTGACAGTACCTTCAGTAACAAATTTGCATTGAGATCATTTTCGGATGTGCTGCAAAAGACTGGTGAGAGAGAAACTGATAATCTAACCGCCTCCGAAGGAGATTTGGACCCGCCCCTAATTAAGAAGGTAGATAAAGATAACTTTCTCTGGTATCTAACTTGTCATTATTTAGCATGGTTTGGTAATTTAAAAATCCAGTATTTCTATCATATTTTGAAAAAAAAAAATTTAAAAGAAATAAACCCAATGTTACATTGAGGCGGTAGGGGAGCTATTAAAATTTAAAGTGGGGAGCCTGACAATTGATTTCCTATAGCTCGCGAAATTCAGAAAAAATGAATTTCATATTAAAAAAGAAATACAAAATACATTTTCAGGGTAACTCTTACATTCATTATGTTATTATAAAATTAATGGTACTTTTGAAATTGATTAGAGTGAATAGATATGTATTTAAGTAACAAAACCACTTGCGTAAGTTTTTTCAAAATATCAAGTTAGAAGAACGAAGTTTGTCTTCCACTGCTATCTCATTGTTCAAAGATACCGGCGATGAAACAATTGGCCGGAAATCTACGTAGCACATTTTAGTACTTACACTTGAAATAAAAATACAGCTGTTTAAAGACGATTGATTAGCTTTGTCTTTGAATTTCATATGTTCACACAGGATTTGTTAAACAAGACCGTACATCTGATATGTTTGAACTATATGCAACTTATGCTCACGGGCTAAACTCAGTCTTCTGAAGTCAATCGACAAATGATTACGTATTACAGACACAAAGACAACACTAGGCTTCCAAGTTTCAAAATTATATTGTGTATGAAAACAGATAATAGAATTCTTTGTCACAAGAGACCTAGGGTCTGAAAGAAATTCAGAGGGAGTTCAAAGGGAATTTATATACTCATAAATAAAAGTTGTTAATTTATTGTGTATTGAACCAATGATATTTAAGCTTACATTACCCATACACGGATGTTTTATCGATACTTTTATTTCACATTTACCAAAAGGCTGGATTACGATTATAATCCTAAAAGAAAGATACATTGTAATCAGCTTTTACAAGGCAATCCCGAAAGACAAGCTATCCAATCCCGTAGCCCTTTAAAAAATTAAGGAAAATTTCTTCTTCACTTCCTTTTCCCCCAAAGGGTTCACATTAATCGAAACAATGAAATGAAATTTCTTTAGTTTAACGTCCCATGATTATGCTCTTTATGCTAGAGGAGACAGATGATTAATGAAAGTGAAACATTGTAAAATTAATTGTTGGGCTCTCACAGAACCACATACAACAAAGACACATGCGCTAGCCAATAGACCAACGGAGAGAACTTCCACAGTTCTCGAGTGGAAACGTATCGGAATTCTTTCTTGGCTACAACTCAAGAAAATAATTTAGTTGTCAATCGATAGACCTACATTAAAACAAATACAAGCATCGCGAGCCTTAACTTGATTTAAACTTACAGTTACATGATATTGCGCAAGTATCTAAGCTACCAACCCATAATTAATATTTTAGTCATTACATCTTATTACTGAGTTTTACAGGTTTCTACTGTTTTATAATGAAATCAAATAAACGTAATCATTTTTTTATATAATCTGCTTAATACACGGTAGAAACTCACTTGTATGCTATCTTGTTCTTAAATTGTTAATTTCCATGTATATGCCATTATCCACAATACATCTGCATTACTGCAGGAATAACCATTACTGCATTCAATAACAACTATATAATTTATGGAGTTCTTTATTAAGCGAAACAGATTAGGCTACTTATAACATGTAAACTGCAACTTTTGAAAATCGTTGGATACACTGCAGAGTGACGCTCTCCGTTCCTCTGTCCCACCGCGCTTACCAAGAAACTGATGTAAACACTACACTAGCGCCCTCCACGAAAAACCGCACTAATATCCTGGTCAGGTAATACCTTTTATTTACATGCCATTACTTTAAAAACAGGCTTATGGCCTGTTAAAGATCAGCAAGCGATAAAATTGTATAGATGGAGCTTATTTGGTGAGGTGGCTTATGTAGGTGAGTTCCTATTTAGACACAAATGAGACACTAACAAGTTTTAAATTAATCGCAACTATTAAAATTGTCAAGAGAAAGTGATTATTATTCACTAGCTCTGATTTATGTATAACATTAGGGGAGCCAATTTAGGGTTGTCAGGTATAAACCAGACAAAAATGAGTATTTTAATACAAGTACAGAGGCATAAGCAAAGTTAAGGAGGAAGGTCGAGAACAATGGTCTCTCTAGGATTCTTCCTTCTTTTCTTATTGCACTAAAAGTTAGGTAATGTTCAAGCAATTATCTTGGACAAATTTTTATTACTTTATTAAAATATATTTTATTGTATTATGAAGATGGGTATATTGAAAGTCGTGAGCAACATTTTTTTACACAACTGTAATATTTATTTGTAAGAGAAAGCAAATATATAATCTCAATCTACAAACATTTCTTTCACTTTTCCACATAGTCTACGTTTCTTTGTACACATTTTTCGTATCGTTCTGTAAATTTGAAAAAATCCTTGCGATAGAATTCCTTTCCAGCTGCCCGTAGACACTGAGGCACTGCTTGCCGAATATCCTCCAGTGTATCGTAGCGGTGGCCTCGTATCCTTCAAAAAAACGAAAAGATGGTAGATTTAGGTTGCCATGTCGGGTCTGTAGGGAGGATGTCGAATTGTTTCACTTCCAAATCCTGATCTGCTTCACAATGACGCGTGCAGTATGCGGGCGTGCATTATCCTGTTGAAGGATGACCTTCTTTCCAGGACGTATATCACGCAAGGCACGAGGGAGCTTCAAAAGTGTCTGGATGTAGCGGGCGGACCAGGTTCAAGAAAGTCGACCAGAATGCTACCTTTTGCATTCCAGAAGACGCTCCCCAGAACTTTCTATACGATTTCACTGTCTTCGCTTTCTTCTTCGATGGCGAAATCGTGCCACTCCATACTATGTCGTTTTGTTTCAGGTTCATAATTATGGAACCATCTTTCATCTCTAGTCACAGTACTCGTCAAAAAGTAATCACCTTCATGTCGAAATCTTCGCATAAGGGTTTGGTCAATTCTTAGTGTCTGACGTTTGTGGTGCTCAATTAATAAATGTGGGATCCATCGTGCGCAAACCTTGCGATTACCTAAACTGTTAATAATTTCTTGCACCGTACTGTGTCCAACACCAAGTTTTGCAGGGATTTCATTCACAGCGATATGCCAATCTCCCCTAATCAGCTCATGAACGCTTACCTTGTTGCGTTCTGTGGAGGCAGTTCGAGAGCGCACACTGCGAGGTTTATCTTCGATACTTGTGTTTCCATCCTGAAGATGTTTCACCCACCTCCTAACACTGCGCACACTTATGCACACATCTCTATAAGCACGCTGTAGTCTGCAATAAATTTCAGAAGCAGATTGGTTCTCTTCAGCAAGGAATTCAATCACAGTAGCTGTCGAAATGAAACATCGCTCCCGTCTTCTTGGAAATTCTGCCTGTAGTCATGTGCTAGCAACAAACAGCGCCAACGTCTGGAAAGAAAGAAAGAAAGGTATATGGATTGAAATGAGATATAGTACTTGGTTTTAATACAACTAAAGATTACGGTTATAAAAACATGTTCCTCCCGACTTTCAGAATGCTCTTCGTATTGGTATGAAATTATTATAATGCGTAATAGAAATCTTCACAATATTTAATTTTGTAAGTTTTCTCATAACTGACTACTGAAAACTGTGAATTTCATATCATTCAAAAAAAAAGTTCTACCGTTTTTTTAAACGGGCTGTCATAAAGCTTATTTTTAGGTAGGCTTGCCACGAGATGGAAGTTTTAATATATCGCACCCTCGGTGTAAGAGAGTTACAACACATAAAGCGGTAATATTGAGTGATTATCGCCATTGGATATAGAGAAGCTATCTCTATCTTGTGGTATTTATCATAAACGTAACTCAAAAATGAACTCCTAGATGACAGAAATACATGTACTTCAGTCAAAGATTTTGATAATGTAGGGTGGCCAAACGCCAGCATTCGGCGAGGGCCTGTGTTGAATAGGGTTACAATTTGAATTATAACACTATTCTTCTCCACCCAAGTCTTATCGTGAATCTGTAGGAATTTCAGAAGCAAAAGTAGCATGACCTGATGTCCCCTGGTCAAGAGTTACCACATTCCCAAAGTGCATTGTGCATTTTATAAAAACTTTAAAATGAAGAAAGTACCCCATCAGGAAGTCGCGGTCGCCAAGAGAGATTGCCGCCGTCGACGGTGGCAGGCTGCCAGTACGCATCCGGCACTTGTCCGCGGCGGCACGACGATCTACTTGTTCAAAGTTGCCTACGTTTTGCCGAGGCGCCAAGCGATCAAAAATAATTTAAAAATGCCCTTTTCCGACTCTCTGTAGACGGTTGCCGACCGTCAGAGTCGGCAAAGCAGTGAGAAAGGTCTCTTTCCGACCCTCTGCCGACACCTTATGCCGGCCTCTTTTCGACGGAGGTGTCGGTGCATCTACTGAGCATTTACGGCTGTTCGTTGAAAGCTCGACAAGGCCTCTTTTCTACGGCGGCGCCGGTGCATTTAATACTCACTTCCGGCTGTATGCCGACTGCTCCATAAGGCAACCTTCTGACGACGGCGCCGGCGCATTTAATACTCATTTCCGGGTGTTTGCCGACTGTCCGGCAATGCAGCTATTCGACTGCGGCGCCGACGCATTTTATGCACCCTTTCTGCTGTTTACCGACTGCTCGGAAAGGCTACTTTCAAGCGGTGGCGCAGGCGCATTTTATGCGCCTTCCGGGTGTTTGCCGACTGCTCGAAAGGACCTCTTTTCGATGTCGACCTCCCGATTGCTCCACAGGCGGCATCCGATTTCTTGACGCTGTCGAAAAGTGGCTCTTTGCCGACTGGAAATCAACCCTTCAGGAAGGCAAAATTTTCATCGTCTTTTACATTAGTCTTGCTTAAGGTTCCCCACGTGCTATGAGTTCTGTACAAGAAGCATCCTCGGAAGTTCTTGAAGTATAATACTTGCATTTGTTTGTGTGTCCGAGTATAAAATTTCTTCCTTTTTGTTTTTTTGCAGCACTCTAAACCAAAAAAGAAGAAATTGAATGGGACATGAAAGTATTATATACAATACTTTCAGAACTAGCAATTGTACTCTTGTCGAGAAACCATATGAGGCAGACTTAGGCTAAGCTACTATAAAAGCTGGTGAAAATTTTGCCTTCTTGAAGGATTGATTTCCAGTCGTCAAAGGGTCAGGTTTCGACGGCGGCAAGAGATCGGATGCCGCCTGTGGGAGAGTCGGGAAGCTGATATCGCTATGGGAGGTTGCGGACGAAAGTATTCATTTGGGGAAACAACAAATTATTTTAAAAGAAATAAATTAGTTAAACAAATATGAAGGAACTCGAAAAGCTTAATGAAGAGGATTAAGTTCAGATTCCTAAGTATTGCAGTAAAAATATATCATGGAATAGAAAAAATGCAGTTCGAGAGTGTAAAATCATGTCATACAAAATTACATTTAACGACATAATTAACAATATACCAAGTGGAAGTTTAGTGGAAGCAACAAAATAATGGTGGTTGTAAGTTAAGGGATTTCCGCTCTGATAAAGGTACAGTAGGGTATTGACTATCCAATTACGACTAACCGATTTCCCATTTAACCGACAAGGTCCATAAAATAGAAAAAAAACTTATACAGGTGAACGGCTCGTGTAGTAGTTTACAAGTAGAAGAAAAGGCGACACAACAATTGGTGTAACAAAATTAATTAATTAAGTTCAAACAGAAAAGTGAAGATTCTAACGGCTGACCACATGATCACTAACTTAAAGGTCTAACATACATGTTTTTTTTTTTTTAATCGCTCTGGGCGTCGTATTGGGAAACTCTACTCATGTCTTCTCTTGTTTTTCTTCCTTATATAACTTCACGCCCCGATGTTCAATAATGGAACATCTCCGAATGCATGCATAATACTGTCAACAATATTTATCAAATCTTATATTTTGATATAATATGACAAAACTGTAGAGTGAGTTTTCTACTTTATAAAAATTGTCTGTATTATATTATTTTACTTTCCAACTAACTGTAAAACAGTTGAAATTACTCTGTAGGAATTACTAAAGACATGTGCATTACACAGTATCACAAGCTTTTAGTGTACGTACAGCACTGTACTTCAATTTTCAGAATGTCTATCTATATTTTCCGAGCCGAGATTATCTTAGGTTAGAAAGGTACTAATTAAGTCGAACAATCTTTGCTCTACTGTATTTACATATATCTTTGTATTCACTTTCAAATATACTTTTTAGGATACTGCACATAACAAAATTGATTTTCACTACCAAAAATTATTCTAACTACAGTTCGCCATACCAAAATATAACACAACTAAAACTTATAAGAAAGAGAAAGAGTATTTCTTATAGAGAAGAAGTACATTATATTCTTTGTAGAGTTTTGAAGAATTTATTTTCAAAATTTGAAGTTGGTCATAATCAGATAGTACTTATATTGTTTATTCTTCGCTTTTGCAATTCTACACTGTGCTTACATGTTGATGAAAATATTAAAGTCAGTTGATATAGTATCTGAAATCTTGTCACTCATTCGTGACAAGCAACTGAAATATATAAAACTTTAGCCATATATTTATTCCCTTTCTTAAAATATAACAATATTCTTCTTTCAAATTAATAGTATTGTTACTTAAAATGTGATCTTGTAATATTTCTCAGGTGAGAACAATTCCAACAACAGTTTCGCACAAAAAACGTAAGTTGTTGTTATCAGAGACCGCACTGTACAGTAAATATGGATTATGTAAATCTTACAATACTGGATTCGTTTCTACATTTAGGTATGAATTTTACTCTTTTTGGTAGTAGAAGCAAAAAGCTAACGAAAAATGCATTAGAAACAATAAACATGATTATTTTGTATATTTCTCATTTTGGTTTTAGAGATTACAATAAAGTAATAAGTACTTACGACTATATTTATTTGTGAAACCGTTAAAAGTTAACTTTTTTGTCTAGTTTTATTTTCCTGCCTAAATTTCTTAAAAGGAAAATGTAGGTTAAGTTAAAAATTCTTCGGCCACAATGCATGCAAATTGTTTAAAAACTAATATTGAAACAATATTGTTAAGAATCACGCAATATGTAGTGAAATACATTGTTTAAAATACCAAGCCCGTAATAATTGTTGAAAGTGATTGCACTTTCAGCGATGTTAGGTTTTCAATGTTTGGCCCTCACTCCTACAGGATTCGGAAATAGCGCCGACATAAATAGGATAAAACGAGCACGACGACAATACAAGAGAAACAACCTAGCATAGTGAATAAACTTTAAAACACCAAATTGTTGTTGTTGAAAGGTGGCAAAATTGAAAGCAATCATTTGAATACTGCTGTACGATACATTACTAATCATCAATACTGCTAAAAAGTAATTATAAATTGTGGTACTAAAACACAAATAAACTTAAAATAGTCATGTACTTGACTTGTAACAGGCTTACCACACTGAAAAAACATTTACTCCAGCTAAAACGCTAAGGCAGGGGAAGCTGAGATCAATCTTTCTTGTGGGACGGGCCAACATACATCTATCCTTCATGAATGAATGCTCCATTCCTACAACAACAGAATTCTTCAATGGAATTTTATATGTCCGCTTTAGGGCTCGGTACCGTTGGCCTGATAGTCCTGCAGAAAACCTACAATTATTGCATTTTCTCACTACTCTCTGTAGTATGACGTCACAAAACATACAGGGTGTATGTTTGTTTTGTTTGTATGCAAAACTAGAAAAGTGCAGAATACGATATACCTCAACAAAGTAGACTAACAATTTACAGATTACGCAATGAATTGGATAAAACTGCTCCATATGCAATGTTCCAAAAATGATCGACCAGTCAGTGTTATTACGAAGGATAATGAAACGTTAGTTACGCAGGCATTTATGGAAAGCTCTAAAAAGTCAAAGAGGTGTACTTCTGGTAAATTTCACATTCCCTTAGATCTGACGCAATTCTTATTTCAATTATTAGGCAAATAGCAAATAGCAAATCAATATATGTTCGATAGAATTGTTCACACTGACTGTGAATACGTCCAACTCCAGTTTCCACAATGAACTAACAGAGATACTAATTAATTTCTGCATATTTGAAACCACAACCTAGATATGAATTTCTGCCAAAACTTAGAGAAAATGTAAAACCTTACTTTTCGTTATTTATGCGTAGCATGGAACTACTTCTATCACCACATATATTTAATTGGCGCCTCTATTTGCATAGTTCCCTATTAGTCATTAGTTGCAATTCACGACCCACTTTTCTTCCCACATATGTCGTTGCGATGTTGACCTTATAGGGGCACCTCTCCTAACTTTATCATAATCTTAGTTTGTAGTCTTCCTCATAGGCAATATTATTGATAATATTTCTTATAGATTTCATTGACCAAAATTATATTAAGTAATAGTTGTAAACTAAGTTTTTCAAAAGGTAGTACAAAATAAGTAAATTATAAGCAATATGAAAATTAATTTATAATTAGGCGAAAACATTAAGTAAATTAGCATTTTTGTATTCGGTTAATATTTAATATTGGGTTTATTCAAATGAATTCCAAATCTCTATTCTTGTTTTCCACAATTTCCAATATAATACCAAAATGCACATAAAGGAATATTGCACTCAAAATTTACGTCCTTTCGTTATAATTCTATTCAACAATTATTATGGTTTAACTTCAAAGAAATTAATATACAATAACGTAAAGTGATGTACCTATGAACGAGTAACGACGTGTTTAGTCTGTTCACTATCTTCATTGATATCTTACTTTTGACAGTCTAAAATAATCAACGTTATTCATTTGTACAAATGTACCTTAGATGATCCTAGGAATTTAGTTTCCAATAATTAAAATCTTTCCTAGAATAAGAAAAATATAAAACTAGAATTACGGTTGTGTTGGTACATATTTTGTTTCCCATTCAGACGCAAAATACTTTCAGCCTATCTCGTAAATCTAATGAAAATTACATAAGTGTTTTGTGTACAGAGTTACGGTTTCTAATAGTGCAAACGTGTTAGTTCAAGATAGCTACAACGTTGTTGCTTTATTGTTTTATGTCAAAACACAAATCATTCCTTGCATGTAAGGAGGTCCAATACTGATTTTTAAATCCTGTCCACCCTAGAGGCAATACATCCACCATCTCGAACATGGAGATGTTTCCCAGCGCTAAATTTCGTGGAAAGTCTCGTCTACTTCCTACAAACTCTTCCAAAGCCAGATGTAGACGGGAAATACAACTAATGTTAGGCAGAAGTGAACATACCTGCTATAAATGTGTGTAGGACTAAAATGAACACCTGCTTGCTAACAAACTAATGAGATCAAATGTGCCAGAACAGAAAGTGTGTGCGCTATTTCGTTACAGATTGTTTGTAAGCCCAAATTCGATATTGGAAGCAGTGATGAGCAACGTTCAACAAAAGCATAAATAGAAACACTATTTGAGCAACTTGACGATAGATATGCTGAGGAAAATGGGAACCAAGTGATTGTAACGTAGTAGTGTAGTAGTATAATTAATGAAGATGAAATATGGAATGAGGTGCAAGCACAGGACAACACGCAGAAAAAAAAATATTTGTAATTTATTAGCGAAAAACGAATGCAGTTATGAATTTGCCTAGGAGGAGTCTATGCTATGCTACAAGTGATGCATCGAAGTTAATATGCGAAAACTATTGTACATTAAATGATGGCAAAATCAGAGGTAAATTAACATGAATGACGTAATAATTCAGAAAAAAGAATGAGGCTTCATCAGGATTAAGCGTGTAATGGTATAACGTAAACAAGAGATATAATGGAGTGTGAAGGTCCCTGACAGGTACAGTATGTAGTGCTATGTAGTGTTTTGTGTCGAAAAGTAATGGATGTTGTGTTTGAAACGGACGGCAGATATAGAAGGGACTCAAGATGGTACTGGAAGGCGGGAAAAATAATGTTGTGTGGATCTGGAAAATAATATGAAAAATGACTCTTTAGAACCCAACTTATGCCAAATATGCAAAGTTTTAACAACTTTGAGCAACGAAATTTTTCTATGGTTACAACAAAAATGCAAACAATGGATCAAATGGGTAGATTATATTACTTGCAAATATTCCAATAGACGCACCGTTACATTACAAGGAGGTGTTATGCATGACAAGAGGCACTTCTTTCGGGAGCTCGTTACGATAAGTACATTGCAAGAGAAACGTGTGGGTGTTTGAATTTTCACGAACGAGAGGATACAGGATAATTCACGAAATTCGTAACAGTAGCTCCTAGTGCACAGAAATATTTGATACAATCAAAGAATACAAAAATGCATGTACCAAAACACGAGGTGAAGCTTCTGAAATCAGGGACGTTTCAGAAATATCTCTACGGTCGACAACTTCAAAATTTAAATGGATTTTTTTTGTCACCGTTGAAACAATCGCTAAATTACGAAGAACTCTGAGAAGATACACCTTGTAATATATCTGACCATATGGGAAGTATACTAGCTAATTATTACGTCCGTGTATTTTCACTCAAAAGATTTTCATTCCAAATTTCCAGCAACTAAAAAGGGATAGAAAATAATTGTTTCAAATTAAACCAAAGTACAAAAGTGCACCTGAGGAATCAAACTGTGCAATTTTCGAAAACCGTGGCATCTCAGGAGTACCTCCATTGAAGGCGATCAACTTCAAAGCGTTAAAAGGAAGCAGGTGTCAATTTTACTTGCCTTGAAAGAAGCGCTAATTGTTGGACTACTTTCATATTCAATAGTTCATGACAGTTGGTACCGTATGGCTGCTACACAAGCTGAGTTGTTGAGAAAACAATTCATGAGACGATTTACGATGGTGGAAGAAAATAAAATAGGAAATAATTTTTCGAAACGAAGGAAAAAGTGACGAATCTGTTGTTACCAAAAGGCTGAGCAAAACATGAGTCCATCAACCTGGTTGTTAGCAATAGACCAAATTCAGAAATATGCGTACCTAAACAATAGTCGTTCCTTATGCAGAGTGAAGTAGTTGCAGTCTTTCTTTCAAAAATGCTCAAAGTGATGTTTACGAACAGCAATATAGTGTTTTGTTCCCTTTATATAATTAAGAGCAACAGCCTCAAGCTTGCCCATGGTTGATGTTACGGAATGGGGTTGTAATGCGATGTTTCATGTTGCGCATTGTAATTGATCTACTGGTATAAACAAAGTTCTAAATTTAACCTCAGAAAAAATATTCCATAAAGCAGATCCCAAGACCTCGGAGGAAACTGGGATGGAACATCACTCTATGAAACGTTGTGGAAGTAGGATCTTTAACTCCTCCTTACAGATGCCAGCATTTTGTGTTGAAATTAATCTAATTGAACTCACACCGTCTGATTCGTATGGTGTGGTACATTTTTCAATAGTAGATGAAGATGGTCCCTAAAGACGTCACGAAACATTGAACCTGCTAGAGGAAGTGGGGGTAATTTGAAATCCAATTTTTATTTTTAAACAGAACTTTGTCAATATACACATGTATTGAATACTATTAGAGGAATATAATTCTTTGTTTCTTTTTGTACAAGGTTTGAACACAACAATTTCACTTACGTTGTATTAAGTTTCAAGTTACTCCTTGTTAAATAAAAAATGGCAATGTTTGCCCGTTTGCAAAATGGTCGGATAAAGTGGACCCACAGATCACCAAAAAAAAAAAAATGAGTAATAAAAATAGACAAACAATAACTAAAATAATAATGTACTACGCGCTATTCATTCACTTTTATGTCAGAACAATCAACAATTTAACATTATTTGAGCACTGTTTTGCTATCCCGAGCTGACAATATGTTATATATTCTTTACACAAATCACAAACATAACGCTCAACAGTCTCTAATACAATGCATGTTTATGCCACCACTGTAGGGACTGGACCCACTTCTCACAACCAATATCTTCGCTAATTTTTATATCACACAGAACGCAAGAGACATAATTATTCTCAAGTTGATCATCATTCGCATTAATGGATCTAGTGTTTGCTTTTTTCGTCGCATGAACCATGTCCAAAATTTAAACGGCGAGATGATTTTTAAAGCTTAGTTGGTGCTGCTAAAACTTGTCTATAAGGGTTAGACGTTACAATACATGGAGATCCCATAGCTCTGACACGTCCACTACGTGTTGCAGATCGAAGTACATGGTGGTGGTGGTACCAAAACTTGGGAAGGAGGATCTCGAAATCTGGAGTTTGATGACGTGGAAGGTTGACATATGTCATCAGAATCCATAGGCATCACAAGCATCAGAATCCATAGGCAAAAACGCTGGGTTCGCTTTACCTGCCCGGGTCTACTATACTCGCACTTCCTCTAAATAACACTAAAAACAATAGCATAATGACCTTTGTCTCTACAAATCCACCCAACACATTGATGGTCTACGGTGTTCACATCTCGTACGGATTCTCCGCTGATCCGTAATATGCATTGCGGAAATTCTCGTTGTCATCACTGCAGACTGAGCTTCAGCAGTACATGTAATGAAGACTAGGAAATTCGGATATTTTCATAATTTGTTGACTATCCAGCTGCAAAACAGACACCATAAATTGCGATGAGAGTCACTTAGTTTCTGACACCAGCAAAAATAGTACGAGGGAAAATTTTATTTTTCAGAATATGCAATACACTTCAGGTATTTTGATCAACACAACGATTTCAGGACATCTGTTGTGAAGATACTTTGCACATGTGCATTCATTACGGTAGCTGCATGTGCATCAATGACAATTTTTCATTTTGTATCACTCCTCTGCAGACACCATAGTAATGCCTCTTGTCTCCCGCAATCGTGCTGCTAACTTCCACAGAAGAATGTAGGAAATAGATTTTCATTCAGGATAGCGTGTAGCGTATAATCGCACTAATCAAGATAATTTTTCCCTACATTCCATTGAAGCATGACTATTTGGAATGTCTCCAAATTCGTATACGGAATGAATGTTATTATTTACCGGCACCTTCTACCAAAACCACTGAATTCTTCTATCAAAGCAAGCAAAATCGAAAATTGTTTATATGTGACATTTTGTAGTCTGCCTCCCCAATAGGAGTATTCCCGAGATGACACTGGTTTGAAAATTGCACCGTTTGTTCCCTCAGGTACGTTTTTGTGTTTCGGTTTATTTTCAACCAATTATTTGCTATTCCTTTTGAGTTACATCATGCGGAGATCCTTGCACAGAGGTATTAATGAGCTCCTGTAGCTCCGAAGCTGCAAGAGATATGGCAAAATATTTTCTCTCAAAGTTGTTCAAAATTAATCGTGGGGGCATAAAAAGTCCTTAGTTTTACTTAGAAGTTTAAAGTTCAACTGTAGAGGAATTCAAGAAACGCCTCAGATATCAGAATCATCACTACGTGATTCGGTACGTTCTAGAGATGCAAGGGCTCGGAAAAAAAACGGCTTTTTTGGAAAAAAGCTCGGTTTTTTCTGCTTTGCTTTTTTGCTTCGGAAATTTTGGGCTTTTTTCAAAATACTGCTTTAAATTGATAAAACAGACTTTGTATCGCTTCTCTATAACACAAAAAATCATTTAATTAGTGGTTGATCCTGATAATAATATAAAACATCGAAAATAAACCATGAATTTCGAAAAAATATCTCAACAATTTTTCTTCAACATATTTACATTCTGAATTCCACAGGATTAACCAATGTATATAATAAGAATTTTTTAACCTCCTATATACAAAAGTAAGCAGAGTTGGCAAGAACCGTGGCTGTTTTTGAAAATGCCAAAAACCCGTTTTTTGGGGGATGTTTAAACCAGGCTTTTTGGTTTAAACCTGGCTTTTTTGACTTAGATTTTTTGCTTTATGTATTTATATTACATATTCACAGAAATAGCCTAAGTTTGTTTCGCCTTGATGTTATTATGCAACAGCGGGATTATGCCGGAAGAACTCCCATAAGCTTAAAGAAGTGCGGTCAGTAAATTTCTTAAGTTGAGAATCTCCCGCCCTAGCCATTGGGAAAATCCCGTCATTACTTGAAATGGAAGACAATAACGGGAAAATCCTGTTATTGCTTTGCATGTAAAATTTAAAGGTCAACGTACCATAATCAGTACGCTAAAACTGAGGTATTAAATTACAAATTTAGTACCGGTACGTAGATATCATTAAAAGTCCAATCCAAGCTAATGTTGGAAGCTACGTAGGCAATCGATAAATTTTGCCAATTTCTATCAATATATTTAAGCAATATTGACTTCTTTATAAAACAACACGCATTTAGGCATGTAGAAATATACAATTTGGTTTGTTTCGTATATTTAGGCTTAACATCCTTACGAAATACCGAGGTTATCAAGGAGAAGACTTTCGCTTAAACTGACATCTGAACCGCTACTTGGGTTACGCATGAAAGAAGGATTTTGGTTCGACCGAGAATTGAACATGGGATACCTTGATTAAAAGGCGAAAGGGAAATAAAACTATTGCAGGTAGTTTGATATCTGGAAACGTTACCATGAAGTTCACACGATTCGCATTTTTCATTCTTTTTATTTTTGTTGTTTAAACCAGTTATTAAAAAAAAAAGTTGGTGTAAATCAGCTAGCCCTAAAAGTAAACACTTCTTTTTAAAGAATACACAAATAACTAGCAAAATAGTATGTAGTATTTTTACTTCAAAATATTCCATACCCTCTTTTTGAAACAAAATAAAATTAAAATAAAACATAAGAGAAATACTTAGATTTATATGATACACTTAAAAGCTGCACATCTAGAGCTTTTGGTTCTGTATATTCTTGAAATTTTACAGTTAAGTTTTATAGAACCACCATCACAGTTTACCCAATCCTCAAGTTTTCTGAATTTTTAACAAGAGGGATTCAACATATCATTACGGAACTCCCCCCCCCAAAAAAAGACTACGGAATATATTTAAGTTAAGATAAATACAACTGCACAACAAACATGACTGAGTGATTAGCTTTTGCGCTTCTATCGGGAAGTCCGAGATTCAACCAGCATTCGACCATTCTGACAAAGCTTTTCTTTATTCCATCTGTGAATGTAGAAATAGTGCGTGTACTGTGAGTTGGGCGACTTCCTTTTTTATTGTTTTTAAATCGTTATTATTACTAATTACCAGCAGTGACGGTTTTGCGAAGGTTAGGGGGGCGGTCTTTCGGACTGAAGCCCGTTCCCCAAAGTTACGGAATGTCTGCAACAAACGAAATATCTATTATTTATGCCTTTACTCATAAACTTTAAGCTCCCGTCAAATAAAAATTACGAATGTTTAAAAAAACCAAACATTAGTAAGAAACCCTTCCCAAAATACTTTTCTAAATCCGCCACTGATTCTCAGTATAAAATGATTTTTAAAGTTGTATCCGGAAGATTATTGCTAAACATATAAACGAAACGAAATGTTAGTTATGCCTGTTCTCATAAACTTCAAGCACTTCCCAAATAAAATTAGGACTTTTTAGGAAACGAAACAATCAGAAAAAACCCTCCTAAAGTACTTTTCTAAATCCGCTACTGATTATTTCTATAAATTGGTATTCAAGGTTGTGTCCGGAAAATTATTGCTAAATCACTTCACAGCTACAGTATAACAGAAATGTGGAAGTACGGTTTGACGGATATATTGAAAAACGTACGCTTTGACTGATAAATAGAAAAACGGGCAAGTTTAACTTTTGCGCTAGAAGCTAGAGTACTAAAAGCTCTTAGAAATGAAACACGGATGACAAACTAGAGAAGAAAAAATATGTCGATAACTCAAAAGTTAAAATAAAGTTAAATAGCCTCTAAAATTCCCCTCAAATACTACATTCTTCATGTTAGCTTTAATTCGTAAAACATATGCTCCATCCATCTTGATGGTGAATTTCAGAGCGAAATATCACATTCAGGTCATGGAATTTTTATCTAACTATAGAATATACTATAAGAAAGCTATTTAGATAGAAAAATCATGAAGTTGAAAAAAGCCAAAATTTCCAAAATTCTCGTTTTTTCCCCAAAAAAGCCGGCTTTTTATGTGAAAAAAAAACATCGATTCAAAAAAGCCGGCTTTTTTGCATCTCTAGTACGTTCACTTTGGTATAATTATTTTAGTTTCAAAGATTTATGTACAGAGGTAGTTAAAGTCGTGTTGGGGATCTCGTGAACCTCCCTTTCTTTACCGATAAACGTGACACGATAAATACCTACACATATTCTGTCAGAAAATTGTTATCCATTCCATGAATCGCGACAGGATCAACACATTGTATAGAATCATGTCTAAGTTTCTAATTTGCAAATAGGAACAGGTGATTTCCTGGAACCTCGGCCTAACAACGAGTATAGTACAACACTTAGTATCTAGTTTGCTCGTGCCTCCAGACACAGAATCACACGATAATCGATACAATGTACGAATGAATATTTCTCGTTGTATACCTAGGAAGTTCGGAGTATGATGATGGAGATTAAAGTTATTTAGAAGTTCCAAACATACTACTAAATATTTCTGGATATTTATCATTCTATCGTATCATTTATGGACAAATTTAGTTCTCGATGAGCTCTGTGACGATATGCCTGTGCAATTGGCTGCTCTATACAATTACGATGCATGGATTTGATTCCGGTCTAACTCCAGTTCATTCCCGATTTCAGACGAGCTTCCAGAGAGCGTAAAACTTTTTCTCCACAAAATCCCAGGTTAGAAAAACACTACAAAATTCAAGATGGCATGTGTTTTGAATCTAGGTGGCAGGGCGTGAAAATTTATATCGAGTCTTTTTCCGTGTAAAATGAACCGTACTTTATCTTAAAACTCTCAACAAATAGCAGTTCAGCTAAATGACTATATCAAAGTGAGAAGAAAAGCTGTAAGAGAGTAATTTTACATGATTACAACGAAGGTTTGAATTAGCACTTAAAACACATATCTACTTACTGCTTCTAATCTTAGCGGGGAACGATATTGAACATAGCGGTAAATTATGATGAACATATTAAAGTTGTTTGTATTTCATTATAAATATAATTTAAGTTTCATGTGACTAAAATGGTAATGAACTTTAAACACATAAAAATTACCAGTATTTTAAGCAGAAATATTTCTAGTATTTTAACAAGTATTTTAATATGTTTGTCTCTCTTTTACCTGATATTTTTAGTTAAGATAAAATACAAGTATTTCTTCTTATAATAGTGCTTTGAATGGTACCAGATCAAGGGAAAATGAAGTAATCATGGCTACATTCGAGGAGGGTTTGGTGAGAGTGGCAATCCTCATGCCATTACCAAGGTCAAAAGTAGGTACTTCATAGCGTTTTGTCTTCCAAATTAAACTATAACTAAGGTATATTTGAGTTTATGATGAATTTTTAATTTTATGTTTTCTTTACACCTAATTATACTCAACACCAATATTGCTGATACTTTAGACAGATACTGAAATATGTGGAGTACAAAGTTACACATTACTTTACATGTATTTGAAACGAGAATAATTGTCAAACTAAATTATTCTCTACACTGGCTATTATCTTCTACTTCTTTTGTTGAAGTTTCATGTTTAACTACCTGTAATTCTGTCTTGGCAGTAAACGTTTGGAGGATGACAAAGAAGTGAGACCGTATTTATTAACTTACAATGATTTTAATAAAATTGTTGACTTATAGAAAACTGCTTTAATAAAAACAGTAATATTATTTCGACTTTCTTCTTTAATAATAAATTGTGAAACTCAAATTTCTTTTGTTTCCAGATGTACTTACATTTACAAATAATAATATTAGTTTTAAATACAGAATTCAAGAACCATTCTACTTTCTTCTTGCATACGGCTATTATTAATGTGTATAATATTTTGTAGAACAAATGATTATGATCCAGAGGTGGCTGCGTGAAACAGCACACTGTCGTCTTGGGCTGATGGGACAAGTATTCCAATGTGACTGAAATTATGAATAAAAGTTGAGACAAGTTGCCCTGAAAGTACTTTTTTATTTTTCTTTTGTGTCCGTTCGTGACTTACTAACTGACTTTTCTTCATTTTTCCTGTCATTAATATCATGTTGTTAGTAACTTTATTGAGGTTTAGTGTCAGTTACGATAGACTACTTCTTCTATATTTTTCTTTTCATTATACCTTTCTCTACCTTCAATTGTAATTGATTTCCTAATTATTTACTACCGTGATTAACCATTATTTGTGCTGAACAAGATGGCATTCTTTGAGCATTGTGTTAGCTCTAACGGAATATAGCGTCAAAAAGCTTTAAATCTATGTACTACCATGAGCAAAATAAATGACGCGTCTCTTTATTTTGAAATTTTTTGAAAATATCTCTGTTTTCTTTATATGTTCGAAATTTCGGAAGGTTTCCCCAGCAGGACGGGTTAATAACAAACCCGTTTTTAATATTTGTGTTAGATATTAGCTTAAAATAAATAAATTAGAAGCAAAAAACATTAAATCGACAGAAATCTCGAGAATTACCAACTCTGCTAAAGTGGGAAATTTTCAAGAGCGCGAGGGAATTCTGCAGTTCAACACGAAGCAGCGACATCTATATCACTGAGAGAAATGTGGATAAAATCTACAAACGAAACTTTTAACGAAATATTTCTAATATGTCTTATTTCGTGCATTATCTGCAAACTCCAAATATATGAATCTATGCCAAGTATTAACGTAAAGATAGAGCAAATAGTGGAAATTGTCTATGGAAAAGGACGAATTGGTAGCGCGACCGTAATGAAAAATCGTCTTTACCGTAGAACAGGGTCAGTTCACGTAAGGAAACAAATAGCTCGGTTAGTTAAAGCAACTAGTCTGTATGCCAAAGGTAGCGGGTTCGAATCCAGATGGAAGTGACGTTGTCATTTTTATTATTATGGTTATTTTATTTATTTTTTTATGTGGGAAAGAATCAAATTGTAACATATGTGTAAAATTCATGACGATACCAAAAAAAGAAAAAATGTCGTTGCCGCACTTGCATTAGCATCCCTAATTTTGTTTGCAAAAAGTTTAGTAATTATTTCCCCTGTGCTCACTGCTCACTATACGTAATGCTCGCTGGCGCGTTGTTTCCCAGTAAATGTTAATCCTAATTTGGAGAATTTTATAAAGTTCAGGGACGTGTAGTGCATATTACCGCTGTTACCGGCGGTAACGGTAAAAATATGAAAGTTTTCGTTGTTTTCATATGTCTCTAAATTTCATCATCAACGTGGGAAGATGTTTACATATTTTCCTTTTCTTTCTTTCTTTTTAAAAAAAAAAAGTTTCGACGGCCTATGCCGCATTTACACTGCCAGCGTCAAATAGGAACATACTATTGTTGATACCGTAGATTTCAGAGGTAACGCGAACCCCGATACCGGTCATTCACTTCAGAAGCACCTTTCAGCGTGCCAGCCAGAAGCATCCTGCGCGCTCGTACTTGGATGTCTGGAATGGCCCTTATGTTACCGTTCGCCTGAATGGAACAGGAAAAAATAGGAACATTCCCTGTCAAAACAAGGAGAATCTAGAATATCAGCATGTTTATTCTACTCGCTCTCCTCTCGGTATAGAGGATCGAGCTGGCAGTGTGATTCAACTATACTGTTTCGTTTGCTTCCTAATCCAAGTATGGAAACATAGTTGTAATTTCCGTATTCGTAAAGTTCTTTCATTGTCTTAACAGTATACAATTTCATAGTAATGATAATTAGAGAGAAGTAAAGATGTTTCCCGGCGCTCCTTCTAATTCGAATATTTATTATTATTTAGGATTTATGCTAATTAAGTTGGAAATATTTTGTTTTTAATTTAGTATTTTCGATTCAGCAAATTTCCAGCTTTAGCCTCTAACCTACTATTCTAAAATTCACCTTTAGTTCGGAACAAAGCGGAAGTGAGGGGAAGCGAGTGCAGCGTTGCGCTGCTTAACGCGAAGGAATGGTGTCGTTGCTTCAGACCAAGGAGTTCCAATGTCGATCACTAAACAGGCAGGAAAAAAAAAGAAGAGAAGAAAATAGTTTCATTGTTTTGTTTTCAGATACTAAACTTAAAAAAAAAGTCAAACAATATTAATTACGTTCACACTGTAACATTAGTTTCGTAGTAAGTTATCTAACGTGAACTATGAATTTTATAATTTAATTGCATACTGTGAGTTAGCAATAGTTGAATAGTTGAATTTGCACTTTGATGCAGTTTGATGTGTTGAAAGAGAACGGTGCAATTGTCTTCATCATACCGTAGTTTGACTGTCCCAAATTGTGTTTGACAGTCTGACTCGTTTTCAATACGGAAAACTTGTTGCTCAAACATACGATGGAGCTTCGGTGAGCCAGTATCCAGGGGGGGGGTTAGGGGAGCCGGTCCCCGTAGATTTTTGCTACCCCCTCTAAAATTTTCACGGTTGGCTTGGAAATGAACTATAATAGAGTGATGAACTATAATAAGGTTAGATAGGCCCCCTAACTTCAGCACCCCCTACATTTTTGGGCTGGCTACCGGCCTGTGTAAACAACAAAAGTATCCCAACAGCCTCAAACACAAGGTGGAACTATAAAAGTAGGATAAATGATGTGCTGTATAGCTTTAAAGACGAACTGTTAGAACTCTAAATCCATGACAAAAACATCGACGAATGAGATTCTCAAACCAGAGTTAGTGCAACAAAATTCTACCAAACCTTTTAAAGTTTTGACTTCAATTTTTTACTTGAACTGTTTTATGTTATAGGATCAAGATAAGAAATCTTGTTCAATATCTTAGAGAAAGAAATTCATGATGTAAGTTTTTGCAGAAAAAAAAAGATGACTGACGAATATCTAAGATCATTGAGAGACGGTTTCGATTATATTTAGTAAATAATTGAAGAACCTGAAGAGCCACACTTTTCAAAAAGATCAAGGTAAATGAAGTGGGATTTGACTCCCCCTCCTTAAAAATCATTGCCAATGTCTATAGTCTGAAATGATTGATACGCTTAAAGAAAAAATGTACTAGAGTTTCTGATATTGAAAAACTAGAGATACTTGTAATATCAACAACCGGTAACAATTGTGAAAGTGTCACACCACGCCACTGATAAAGTTTCACAATATTTCTCACTAGATAGTCTTCTATCGACTTGTTTGGATATTTTGATAACAGATTTCCCTATTAAATGTTTAATTTTCCCTAGATGTTTAATTACGGAAAAGTTTTACAATGTATTTGTATTAAATTGAAATTGTTTTGAATTTACCACATGAGATAAGTAGCTCGAAGGAGGAAAACTCAAGTAATTGATATTCTACGTAAAAGCTACCTATTGTAGAATGATGATACTTCTTGCCATCAGCACATAATCTTCACGTTAGAGAGTCAGACAGAAAAAAATTCTGGTTTTTCCTCCCTATGACCACCCATCTTAAACCTCTACATTCCATTGTTCGTCTCACAAAATTTCGGTGCTCCAAAAACATTCATATAATAATAATAATAATAATAATAATAATAATAATAATAATAATAATAATAATAATAATAATAATAATAATAATAATAATAATCCTGAATATGCCATCCTTACATAATGTAAGGATATCTTAGTTTCTTAGTTTAAATCTTAGATATCTTAGTCTAAAGTGCTTTCTTTAGTAATTATTTGAACAACCATGTAGGAGGGGGTACGGCGTTTTATTTTGCCCCTCTCATTTCAGTACACTTCCAACAGAAAGTAATTTCTCATAAGCAGGGTACACAAAATGAATAAGAAATATATTTACAGCATCCTCTCCCCTTTCATGATTGGAATATCACGTAGCATTTTTTTATTCTACCAAAGATGGCCCTGTGCGGTTAGGGGTAGGTAACTTAAGAAATACCTAATATATAGCGCCCCTTGATTGTAATATTACCGCTTCTTTATTTGTACGAGGGAGCCCCAACAAGGTGATAAAAAGAATAGGAAAAATGTCTATTGAATCCAGTGGCGGATCCAGCACAAACTTCTGGGAGTGGGGTAGTGAAAGATTCTTTTGATGATGTGAAGCTGTCACAAATTACCACTTAACTAAACTAAACATAATAGTGGGGTGAACTGAAACCCAGTCAGTTTAAATTGATGTAAAAGTTTAATTTTTGGCTTCATATTAAACTTTTGGTTTCAAATGAAAATTTCAGTCCCAGTGGTCAAGGATCAAATCTCGAGGGGCTCTTCAGTGTAGGTTAATACGGGCCCCTTATGAGAAAAGGCAAAAATATTAAAATGTTTTTAACGTTCGAATTTTTCATCTATTTTAAAGAATTGTTGGGCTTTGTATTAAAGTGTTGGTTCCAAATGGCAATTTCAGTCCGATGGAGAATGATCAAATCCTGGAGTCGGGGGGGCTCATCAGTATTTTGTGCTACGGCTCCATTATGGGAAAAGGCAAAAATATGAAAATGCTTATAACTTTCGAATTTTTCGTCTATTTTAAAGAAATTATTGGCTTCATATTAAAGTCTTGGCTTCAAATGACAATTTCAGTCCTTGTGGACAATTATCAAATCTCGGAGGGCTCTTTGGTGTAGGGGTTTCGGCTTCTTTATGGGACAAGATTCACGTAATTGGTATTGCAAAATTGTTTTGTATACATTAGTGTAAACTTGCACCATTTGGTTAATTTTACCTCTTATATTTTGCAGATTTCAAATTCCAAGCATAGTTACTTCTCAAAGCTAAAAGGCACTTACTAGTTTCATTAAAAGGAAATGTCTTTTATGAAAAGTTGTCATGGAGTAGACGAACGAAGAGGCACCCAAACATTGGTTGAGTCGGACGGTTGAAACTCGTTAAGCTCACTTCAATTATTATTATTATTATTATTATTATTATTATTATTATTATTATTATTATATTAATAATAATAATAATAATAATAATAATAATAATAATAGAGCATTCATGGGGTCCGTGGCTCGACTCCACTTCGCGCCAAGTGAAATTTGAGGTAGACAAATACCGTGTGCATGGGTATGTGTTTTCTTGGAATTTTCCATTTTCCTCCCACTTTCTTCATTTCATCATTTCATTCATCATCATTCTCCCTTAGCGTAGGTGCATAATCGTGCAACGTTAAACTAGATATTCCATTTAATTTTAATTTCAATAATAATAATAAACAATTAATTCAACTGAAAGAACTGTAATTTATGTTGACGACAATTATCATAAATATGCAACCATTATAAAAACAATGCTTTGAGTAGATAGATAATCCTTCCCAAGTGTTAACGAATGCGCACGAGATAAGACGTGTCTCGAGAAAGAGACGAGACGCGCTTTGTGACATCCAAAAGAAGACGTAACAAATGTTTTGGAAACGAGATAGCTTTTAAAATGTCTCGTCTTGTCTGGAATGTCTCGAAAACAAAAGTCTAAGTTTTAAAATTATTTTTAAAGATCTATTCTCTCAAAAGTAGCTCTCTGCCTTAAAATTAATAACGGCATTTGTGATTTTTTTAAAAAAGTAAACAATGTCTAATGTTAATAGTTAACTTTTCGAAAAGAAGCTTCATTAAGGGTGAACCTGAAAGATGTCCACAAACTTCGGGAGATGATTCGTGACTTCAAAAGGAGACAAATAGCCCTCTTGCAGTTTTCGAGTTCAGCTTCGTTGTCGAGATACAGGGTTGCCAACTGGTCGTGTTTGAGAAACTCACTGGAAATAAATTCAACTCCAAGAATAAGCTACTACAGGTCAATTGACTTATACCATGCTGCAAGGTTAAATATTTGTTTATGAAGTGTGTACAAAATTTGACAGTGCCCTTTCTGAGAACATCGTCGAGAAAAAGTCACCTCCAAGAATAAACTACCCCTCGTAAATTTTTCTAAGAGAAATATCTGATACTGCAATATAGGGTTGTTAATTAAATATTGATTAATGAAAAATAAACAAAATTGTTAAAACCATTTTGGAGAAAATAGCTTTTTTCGATTTTCGGCTGTTAGTAAACTACACTTATTTTAGGCGGTAGGAAAAAAATGGGAAAATCTCCTGTAGGAATACTATGTAAACCCTAAGTTTAAAATTTGGTGTAGATACGTTGAACGGTATAGCCTCTAGGCGAGTGCAGAGAAAAGTGTACCGAACGGACGGACCGGAAGGACGGGTATCGAAAAATCACATTTCCGGTATGTAGACGCCATGAAGTATGTAAATCCGTTGAAATCTGAATTTGATATACTATTTTCACAATCACCATATTTTCTTCTCTCTTTTGTCGCTCGAAAACGAAAAGCCTGAGTTTACCACAAAAAGCTAGGGTGTTTACCAAAAAATATTCAATTACAGGGCCACCGCACTAAACTTTTTCAATTCAATTTCTTAACTGTGTTAGGCCGCAGTTGTTACTGAAGTGTGTATTTGGATAATACGAAAAAAAAATTATATTATTCAAATACATCGAATGTCAGATTATCGAATAAAAAACTTCGATTGAAGAAAATCCACACTACAAAACTAACTCACACTTTGAGCACATTTTCATTAGACATATAATAGAGCAATTAATGTAATAATTGTTTATGAAATATGAAAAAATCAAAAAATCAAAAAATGAAATATGAGTCATTTTCGAGAAAGTCGTTCAAAAAGAACACGTCAGAAGTAACCTACCTCTTGTGAATTGTTTCGAACAATGAGTTAAGATATACTTTTGCTTATTAATGAAATATTTATTTGCGAAATTTGAACAAAATCGCCTGTCGTTCGAGAAAATTGTTGGGAAAAACCTTGACCCCCAAAATAATCTATCCGTCGTAATTGTTTTTCATAGAAATGATTTATACTAAAATATAGGGTTATTAATGAAATATTTATTTATGAATTATCAATAAAATTGTCCACGTAAGTTTTGAGAAAATCGTGAGGGAAAAATAACTCCCCGAATAAACTATCTCTTGAGGATTCTTTCAGGGCAAGCGAGTTATTCCATATTATTAGGTTTTTAATGAAATATTTATTTCTGAGTACGAACAAAATTGCTTGATTCATTTTAGAGAAAACCGTGGAGGAAAAACACCCCCAAGAGTAAACTACCTCTCGTATATTTTTTTCAGGACAAACGAGTTTTGCCATATTGTTCGGTTATTAACGAAATATGTATTTTTGAAATACGAATAAACTCTTTTGAGTCATTTTTGAGAAAATCACCCAGACAACACACTCCACCAAGAATAAACTACCCCTCGCATTTTTTAGGACAATCGAGTTATTTATGCCATATTGTTAAGTTATTAATGAAATATTTATTTATGAAATATGAACGAAAACACTTGAGTCCATTTTGAGAAAATCACTGAGAAAAAACTCACCCCTAAGTATAAACTACCCCTTGCAGATTTTTCTCAGATAAATGCCTTATACCACAAAATAGGGTTGCTAATTAAATATTGATTTATAAAAAAAGAAAGAAAACAAGATCGTTAGAGCAGTTATTAGAAAATATATTTTTTCTATTTTCATCGTACAGGAAACTACACTTGTTTTGGGAGTAGGAGGGAAATAAAAGAAACTATAGGAAATACTATGAAAATATTAAACTAAAATTTGGTGCAGATAAGTTGAACGGTTGGCCTCTAGGCGAGTGCACAGAAAATTGTAGCGAACGGACGGACGAACAGATGGACATGTATCAAAAAATAACTTTTTCGGTATTAGGGGCTATAATACGTGTAAATTCGTTGAAATCTCAAATTTGATTTTTTTTTTCGATCACCATACTTTCTTCTCTCATTTGTCACTTCAAAGTAAAAGGAACTCAGAACTACAGATAAGAGACACCTACTTTTACACATAGACATTTATTGATTTAAAACTGTTTTAGTTTGTCATTTCACTTCCAATTGAAAGGTTTTACCATGACTAACGGCATACCAATGACGAGACGGAAGTTTTGAGGAAGTAAATGCATTCAGAAGTCTAGACTACATTACGCCTATCAGCCTGTTTTTACTTGTTGACAGTTGTAATTTCGTCCAAACGCTACATGAAATATTTCTTGGTTGACGTCATTGTGTTACTATTTTAGTATTGTTCTCTTCAGACTTGGTTGAAGTTTTGTCTTAACGGTTATACATTTTTTCTTTCTTATTTCATCGTTACACATAAGAATAAAATGTTCTGGTGAGTGGATAAATTCGAACCTACGAACATTGAGTTTTCATTCTTCCAACACATTACCAATGGACCAAGCTTTGTCTTCACTTTAACGCACGGTTACAGGGTTTATTACGATTTAAATAAAATGGCTGGCTGTTAGAGTTTCCTGCCCAAATATTTCGATAAAAAATTTTCATTGCTTCGTCGATACGTAGGGCAATGTTTAGATACACATTTTAGGATAGTGCATTTTAGTGTATATAATAATTTCATGCCAGATAAAAGCTAGATAAGTTTTGATAAAATGTTTCATATGTAGTTCTCAATAATAGGCTTGCTGTTCGGGGTGAAGTTTCAAGGTTCAGCATTGACTAGCAGTTTTTGCTTTTAATGTCCCTTCTTACAATATTGGCAGTGGACAAAAGTTAGCCCGTGTTGAAGCTTTTTGCTCCTAATTTAATTATTTTACTTTATTATTTAACGAATATATTGAAAATTGTCAGCAGGCACGTATACAGTAATTTATTTCGGAAGGGGCCCGACTTCAATATTAGGATAAATTATAATAAAATTTTAAAAGATAATCCCAAAAATTAGGCTAAATTTACAGAAAAGTTGGGATTTCAGAGGGGGTCCGGACCCCCTGTATCCACCCCTAAATGCGTCCTTGTTTGTCAGTAACGTTTCCTCATTTTGAAACCCTCAAGAACTTCGGATATATAAAGGGAAAATAGTTATTTTCGATAAAATATCACTTCAAGGAGACGCGACAGTTTTATTGCACATGGTGGTATCCAACGTTCACAAGGGCAAGAATTCCTTCCCTTTTATTCATTTGCTATTGTGCTCTATCGAAAGGTTAGGTTTGTAAAATATTACTCTTACAAACAAGCGTGATTGGCAGATAGAAATACTGAACAGAACTCCACAGAAATGCATGCTGAACAACTTATTGAATGCGTTTATAGCTACTCTTTGGTGATTTGGCCTCAAGGTCAGTCGAGTGGTAATTCAGTTCCGTCTCTGTTCTTGAGCCATGTTCGTATCACTTCGAACAGTTTTGCTAATGAAAAGCATGCCTCGTAATATAACAGACTTCTTTCGCGTAAGAAATCGAAACTCAGTTGGTCACAGCAACTTTTGTTACCTAACCATAACGGCCTAGGGTCGTCTTCAGTAGAATAAAAAATGTTACGTGATATTCCATTCACGAAAGAGGAAAGGTTACTTTAAATATATTTCTTATTCATTTTGTCTACTCTGCTTGTCAGAAATTATATACTTTCTGTTGGGACGGTGCTGAAAAGAGGGGGGGGGAATAAAATTTCGTGCCCCCTCATACATTTTAAATTTTGTTACATGGTTGCTCAAATTATTACTAAAGAAAGCATTTTAAACCAAGATATCGTAAGTTACATTATGTAAGGGTGGCATATTCAGGAATAATAATAATAATAATAATAATAATAATAATAATAATAATAATAATAATAATAATAATAATAATAATAATAATAATAATAATAATAATAAATGTCTTTGGAGAGCCGAAATTATGTGATACGAATCATTACATGTAGAGCTTTAAGATGAGTGGTCATAGGAGAGGAAAAAACAGGGTTTTTCTCTGTCTGACCAACGTAAAGATTATGTGCTGAAGTTAAGAGGCATAATAATTCTACAATAGGTTGCGTTTACGTAGAATATCAGTTACTTCAGTTCTCCTCCTTCGGGCTACTTACTTCATGTGGTAAATTCAAAACAATTTCAATTTAAGACAAATACATGTAAAACTTTTCTGTAATTAAATATATATAGGGGAAATTAAACATTTAATAGGGAAATCTGTTATCAAAGTGTCCAAAAAAGTAGATAGAAGACTATCAAGCGAGAAACATTGTGAAACTTTATAAAATTCTCCAAATTAGAATTAACATTTACTGGAAAACATTCGTTATGCACCAATGAGCATGTAGTGAGCACAGGGGAAATTATTACGAAACTGTTTGCAAACAAAAATTAGAGACACTAATGCAAGTGCGAGAACGGCTTTTTTGGGGGGGGGGGTATCGTCATGAGTTTTACACATATGTTACAATTTGATTTTTTCCCACATAAAAAATAAATAAAATAACCACAGTAATAAAAATTACAACGGCACTTCTATGGGGTTCGAACCCAATACCTTCGGCATACAGACTAGTTGCTTTAACTAACTGAGCTACTTGTTTTCTTACGTGACCTGCTCCTGTTCTACGGTAAAGACGATTTTTCATTACGATTGTGCTAAGAATTCGTCTTTTTCCATAGGTAATTTCCACTATTTGCTCTATCTATACGTTAATACTTAGCATAGATTCATATATTTGGAGTTCGCTGATAATGCATGTAATAAGACACATTAGAAATGTTTCGTTAAAAGTTTCGTTTGTAGATCTAATCCACGTCTCTCTCAATGACATAGATGTCGCTGCTTCGTGTTGAACTGCAGAATTCCCTCGCGTTCTTGAAAATTTCCCACTTTAGCAGAGTTGGTAATTCTCGAGATTTCTGTCGATTTAATGTTTTTTGCTTCTAATTTATTTATTTTAAGCTAATATCTAACACAAATATTAAAAACGGGTTTGTTATTAACCTGTCCTACTGGGGAAACCTTCCGAAATTTCGAACATATAAAGAAAATGGAGATATTTTCAAAAAACTTCAGAATAAAGAGACGCGTCATTTATTTTGCTCATGGTAGTACAAGGTACATAAACAATTATTGTGTATTTGGGGACACAAACACCGGTAAGAGAAGAAAAGGTCATATAGGAAGCAGCTGCATGTCGAACCATTGTGTGATACAGATCATACTTTAAATGGTGCTATTGTACTCGTAATTACCGGCTATAAATACAAATACAATTCTTAAATTCAGCAGTACCGGATATTTTCAGCGGACAGCAGCTTGCAGATGCTGTCAGAATCTCTTCTCGCGTCTAGAAATAGGCAATGCACTCCGTACCAATCCGGGATAAAGGCAAGAGAATCTTTCCCAGAGGTGAAGGTAACTACAAAGATATTAAGACGACTTTTTCAGTGTAACGACCTGTTAAGATTCTCTTCGCGAGCTCGAATGTCTCGAAATCAGGTTCTTTGCAGTTTCTTTTGTTTCGCAATCAAACGGCTGGGTAGTTATTATGAAATAATGTTTCTCGAAGTCAGATAAATCCTTACCATGATGTAGTCTAATCCATGTAAATGACAAACTTCAGATGCAATGCTGTCAATCGACTCACACTTTCATACATGAATCGTATTCTTTTTATCATTAAATTGTTTTATATGTACCTGAGAGAAAACTAAAGATATGGAAGTTCGTACTGATCGTACTACCGCAAACTATGGATGCGTTAAAATATCAAATACTACCTTCTATAAAAATGTATACTTTGAAATATCTAGGGCCAATTTAAGAAACGAAAATCATAATTACGAAAAAAACTAAATTTCAATTAAAAACTTAAAATATATAAAACGATAATCACGTTTTATAACCGGCATGGCTGTGAAACATTGGCACTCATTCTGAGAAAAGAACGTCGACGGAATGTGTTTGAAAACAAGATCCTGAGATAAATGTTCGAACCCAAGAGGAATAGGAATGGAGAAAGTCATAACGGGGAAGTGCATAATTTATACCGCTCCCCAAACATTGTTAGGGTTATCAAGTCTAGGAGACCCATGTGATCAGGTTATGTAGCCAGAATGGGAAAAAGTAGGAAGCTTTGAAAGTTGTAACTGGAAGTCCAAAGGAAAAACCACCATTAGGAAACCCTAGAAGCATATTGGAAGTCAATATTAAGATGGCTCTTGGAGACATAGAAATATAAACAGAATGAATTTCGATAAGGATATAAATGAACAAAGAGCTTTTGTGATCGCGGCATTGAACCTCCGGGTTCAATAAGTCACCACACAGTTAGTTTTAAGTTAGTGTCTGCCAGTTACTGAAATTGTTCTTTATCATTACATTTTACATATACTGGAATGAGTTTCACTAATTGTTGCTGCCCATTCATTACCTCGACAAACACTTTTCCAGATATGCGGGTAGTATTTCCTTATTCATGTCCTCAGCACAAAAAGATATTTCGGCAACAGAAATTATACCTGTATTACTTTATCATTGCTCATGTTTTATAAAGATAGCCAGTTTGCCTGGCTTGTAAGCTGCGTAGAAAATGTCACCTAAGTTATTTTTACGAAGGACGATGCTGATGCTATTTAAAAATGTAAATGTCTTTTATTTCATGTTTTTTCTCTCAAAAGGTTAAAACATACGAATTGAACTGTGTGTTCTTCTTTTGCTAGATCTATTCAATGCAACACAACTTATTGTACAGTAAATTTGTAATATTTTGTATTATGATAGTTCGAAAGCAAACTATTTAATAGCGCTCCAACGACAACAAAAATTGCAAGTGATAATTCGACCAAATCTTGCAAGTCACCTCTCATGTAATTAAAATTCGTATTGATGTGTGGAAAGGCGGTTGAGGGTTGATTTAAGTCAAGGAACAACGAGTGTATAATCAAGTAGTTAGATTTGAAGGAAATATTAAGGCTAATTGTCCTTGTCGAAATATACTTAATAAGTTGTTAAAACTTTGCTAATGACAGCACTGGACTTTTCGTATGCAGTTGAGAGTTAAGAGCATTTATCTCTCATATGTAATATAAATGCTCTTTCCGACGCTTTGCTCGGATTGATCATGGTACCCTTCATATACGGCTCAGTTTATACTGATTTTAAATCACAACTTCATACAGAATTTGAATTATCTAAATTTTGAAAGGCAGTTCGGTTTCGTTTTGGGTGTCATTTATATTGTCTGTAATTCCTTTAATGTTAAGTAAAGGAAAAAATGAGCTTCCTACTAACGGACGTAGGGTTGAGATTCTACATTATTCTGCTACTGTGTTCTCTCGTGTTTTAACAGTTTTACATGCAACTGAAGTCCCTAGAAATATGTTTAATATATTTATAACTCACAACAGAAAACTGAGTCATCAGAGTTGTAAAACACATAGCAGTTCCAATGCTAGAATTTCTCTTTAACAGGATTTGCTATATTTCAAATTTCGTTTTAATCTCGGGTATTAAAACTGCTTTGCAATAATCGGGAAGGGGACATATAGCCTTGTTGATGACATCCCCATCTCCCTTTACTTATTCATTCATCCATACTTTGTAATAAGCTTTGTGATAAGAAATAAAAACCATCAGCAAGTTGAATGGATGTATTTATATCTTGCAGCGTCGTATATCAGAAATAAGTTTCTCAACATATATTCTTCTCTAAACACCAACCAAGAAGTTTGTGCTAAATGCTTGAGTGCTTTTGCACAAGCTGGTAAGTCACAAAACTGAATTTCCTAGTCATTTTCAAGAAAGTATCATTGGAAACAGATAATTCTCTAAATTTCAGTATACAGGATTAAATCAAATTCAAACTTCTACCAAACTCTTGAACTTGTGTATCCTGAGGTATCTAAAAACATCAATAATCTTTCAACTCAATTGTTCCAAAACATATTTTTTAAAAAAGTTTGAAGAGGCAGTTATGAATCTGTTTCACCAAGGAATTATGAATCCGTATCGATAATTTATTCAGCTATTTCAAATATCATGACGTCCCACTTAGTCATCATTGTACACTATTGTAAACTATTGCCAATATTGAAAACTATTTAATAGGTTCCTCGACAGAATATGGCTTTAGATAAATTATGATAAAAATGAATGATTTATTGAGGAAATCAGCAGCAAGAGTGTAATTCCCCGTTATAATGACCAACACATATTATACGTATATTAACTCCCCGTAGCCCGTGTGGTCAATTGTAATATCACTTCACGCGCGGAGTCTCACTTCGCAATATTTATTTATCTTATTTTAATGTATATGTTGTTTTGAAGTGATAATAAATTGTTTAATATATTCTTTGCTATGTTCTTGACAATTGCACTCACATATTTTACAACACAATCTCCTTTAACAGTTGAAGAAAACTATTTTTTCTATCCGCAAAATGTGACTCCGTGGCGCGTGATACGGCGGGTTAAATTTTAAACTAAAAATTCTTAAAATAGTTAAATTCTAACCATAGATCGTAAAATGACATATAAGGCCAAAAATATAAAAATGAAATAGAGATCACGAAAAGACCAAGAGGGCAAAATACTAACTATGTAACAAGAAAGTGTCGATATAATATCAATAATCGTAAGACGTTGACAAATCAAAAAAGACGAACTTAAGAGCGCATTCAGTATTCCAATCTCACGAATAGAACATATAATACAGCCAACAAGGAAGTACTAACCTCGAAACCCTGACTAAGATATTTAAACATACCAAACCGTTTCAAGGAATCTGAATACTCTGTACATTCCAGTACACTGTGTCTTATACCTAGCGGCTTGGTACTGTCTTTATGATACAAACAATTAATACCACACTCAACATAGGATGAGATAAATGAGACTGTTCGATATCTGACCATATCAACATAATTTCATCTCGATGATTAGTCCGTTTTGCCATTTGTCAATTGCACAATGTACTTGCATTAGGAAATTTATTTTCGTTAACGTAGTTATAATCCACTTGGCAATATGACCGCATCCCTTGGAAATACTAGCTTCTAAAAGAGTTCAGAGCGCGGAAGAGAAAGTTCTACAGCAGCCAATGTCACTCGACATTCCGGCTTTGCTATTTTGTTAATGACAAGGTGTTCGACGAGGTAACAAGGATAAAGCCTTCTTGTTGTAGTGATTGCAGCTCAACACGGATCTCAACACAACATTATGGAACTCGCCGTCGTGGACTGGTTCCTTTGCATTCTCATATGGAACTACGTGGAGTCTCTATCGCAGTCTTCTGTTCTAGATCAAGAACAATGCTCGTGCTTACAGCTAATACAGTATGACATAATCGTAAATAGGAGCATGACTGTATTACAGATCTAGGTCTGTAGTTGGAGAGTATCCAGGGGAATCTTGGATTCAGCCCTCTGGGACTACCTTCAGTTCCCCTGAAACATACAGTTTTTGGTTAGTTTATGCTTTGTATGAATAAATGTAAACTTAAATCAGTCCATCACAATTATCTCGGCACCTGTCTTAATGTTCTGACACCGGCTCTGGCTTTGTCACTGTATGCAGCTCCGTGCCATGTCTTTCCTGACCATAATTCACTCAAATAGGAGCTTTCGAATTACAAAACGCGGTAGTGTTTGAATTTCTGACTCTTAAACTAATTAAGTGGGTTATATATACAGGGATGGATTTTAAATCGACAATATACAACTTTCACGAATACAGGAAGAGCAAACAAAGTGATGGTGAGTAGCAAGAATTTTCTGGGAACTAGATCACATGACTTCTTGGTCTCTAGTTGAGCTACTTCAGCATGTTTTTCTGTAATCTCAGATTTAAACTTCAGGTCTCTTAAATTGAAGAGCTCCCAATACCGATTCGCATCTAGTAGTTGACGAAGCTTCGAATTTTGTCATTTATGAGTAACTCTTCCTATTGTTTATTGTCGTCTTTCCCCGTCACCAGTGTGTCATTTCATATTTCGTAATCCTTTAACTTGTCCGGACATATATATATATATATATATATATATATATATATATATATGTGTGTGTGTGTGTGTGTGTGTGTGTGTGTGTGTGTAAATGTTGTATATATCCAAAAGAAATAGACCCTTAAAACCACTAGGACGGATCAATTAAGCATTCTCACTATCAACACATTTACTTAATACAAGGTGTTGGAATACAGTAATCGCAACATTTGTCTGACTCATAATATCCACTCTACACCTTTTTTCGTTCTCTCTCTCATCACATGTGGGCGTTTCAGAGGAGTAGGGCACGGGCACAAAACTACGGGGCCACGGTTGCACAGTGAAATAGCACATATCTCTGACACAGGGGATTCTTAGCTCGATCCCATCTCGTACCAAGGGACTTTGTAGTGGACAATACCATGTGCGTGGATTTTCCTGAACGATTTCTACTTCCTTCCTACAATCTTCATTTTAGCATTTCATCGATTCTCAGCATCAGCGTCTTCGTTGTCCTTGGTGCTTCACATAAGGCATTGATTACAAAATTTCATTTCATGTGATCACACCAGGGCCTTCGCAGAAAGGATTAACGATATTTCTTTCTCAACCATACAGGTACTCTCTAACTGAATGATCAGCGTGGGGTCGACGTATCCAACGAGACACAGAGATGTAGTCCGTCGAGAAACGCAAATAGCATCGAAAAAATAGTAGCAACAATATAACGGATGCCACTATTGACAAACACACTACCTAAGTCAATTTGAAAGATATATATATTTTAAATATTTTCTATGAAACTAATCTAAACATTGGACTCAGGCAAAAGCAGATCGGAATAGCGCATGCCGTCCACACACGAAGATGTCCACTGATCATCGATATACTTATTTCCATCTAACCTTTCCTGAGTCCTGTATAAGTATGAACAACTTCATCTCAGCACAAATAATGTACCAACTATAGTGGCAAAACGAATAAAGAATGGAGGCGCCTTCGTATCAAATAAACAAATAACTAATTCTAACAAACTAATAACAAAAAGTCAGTACGCTTAAGATTATTTAGACTGCAACACGAAAGAGTAATAACATATAGCATAACTTTAGGTAAAGTGGTGAGTCCGTTCCTATTATTCTAGTTCAATAGATTGTCTTCACTTCAGTATTTTATTTTGTTATTTAAAACATCTACCTGTTTGTGATCATACACATTTCTTTCTCCTTATGTTAATGTTTGTTCGTTTTTCTCCTAAATATTTTAAGATATACTATAGATTATAATTTCGATTGTATTAACCTATACTTAGTTATCATTTAATTATATATTAAATATGTTGGTTGTTCTTAAATATAAGTTTCCTTCTTTTCCCCAATTCACCATATTACCATATTACACCTAAGTTCACATTGAAATTGTTTGCTGACTGCTGAAGCCAGCTCCATTAGCATCGTCAAGAATGATTTCCCTCTCAGATGTGGAGGAATGGAGAATTAATATCTTTCTGAGTTATATAAGAAGCTATAACATGCCAGCAACGTCTACTTCATTCACGTATTAAATGAATTACATACAGAGGATGGAAAAATATATGTAAATAGTCCACACAAAGAGCCCGTCTAAGAATAATATGATGTAAGACTACAACGGGCATACAGAACTAGCTGCAATCTTCTGACATTTGATAAATACAAGTCCTATGTAGTTCTCAGGTGAATCTCACGTTTACCATTCTTCTTGTAAAATATCTGTAACATTCTTAATGTAAAATCTTTGTAAATAGTATTTGGATAACATATCTTTTCAACACTGAAAACACGGGTCAATAATATTGCAATCAGGAAATGGATTATGATAAGGCAGACATCCTGTTGGTGCTCAGAAAACTAATTCTCCATGATGAGAGCTGTGCAAATAGGAAAGTTGTAATCTTAAAAAACGGATCATCATCAGGGAACAGACATTGCATCATATGCTTGATGAAACTGGTTTCGTTGACATTGGCTGTAACCCAACCTTGCAGGGTAACAATAGATAAAACAGATGCTTCTGTTTCTTTGTGAGTACCTAAGCACTCATTACTTGTCCAACTCCTCATGGCTCATGCCTCTAAGCGTTGTTCAGGCCCAACTTTTGAGCAAAAATGTGTGTGTCCGTTTGCCTGAGACACCTAGTAGATTAGCTATCCCACGTACTTACAACCGCCCGTCAACCAGCGTCATACCCTGAACTTTTCATATTGTTTCTGGTGTGCTGGCGATTGGCGGACGTTCATTGCAGATCATCTTCAACAGTATCATATCCCAAGATTGAACACATCGCCCATTAGCAAATAATGGCAAATAAAGGTAGTGAGTAACATAACCCTTGTCCAATTCAGGTTTGATGGCTGTCACAACTCTAGTGGTTTATTCACTAGACACTTATGACCACATGTACAGAGCACTTTCCTTTTTTCGTTGTCAATCACCATTGTCACGTCACTAGCTGTTTTTTGCTCTTTCCTATTGCTCTGCAAACTACGCTACTAGACAAATGGCAATGCACATTTTTTGTAAGTTCAGAACAGACGTGGCCTTATAATACTCATGCTTTTGTTCGCATTGTAACGATAGTAAGCTCTAGCCTAGTGAGGTAAATGAGGACGGCATCGAGTTAGCGAGACTCTAACTGTGTATTGTGAGCCACAGCTCAAGTACTGCGAGTTCTCGTGTGATTCTAATTGAGATTAGCGGGAGTTAGCCCCGTTGAGAACTGCAAGACTGAACTCGAGTATACCCTGGCTGTGAAGTAACCATCTTTGCTTCTTCTTTCTTTCTTTCTTTCTTTCTTGCTTGCTTGCTTGCTTGCTTTTCTTGTTCCTTTTCTACTCAAATGCATAAGTTATATAAAGGTAGCATGATCTACAAAACCTTAATCAGCACGTACCCAAATTATCCAAAGGAATTGTTTAAATACCTGATGAAACCTGCATTTGCGTCTCAACATTATAGGTTGCAATCAGAGCATGCGTACTGAGCAATTAATTTTTAGTAAGTACAAGTACACGATGTCTGAAGCGGCTTGAGTTGATTGGTATGAAAAGATGAATGTATTCGAAATTCGCAATGTGTCGTTTAATTATTATGTATTTGAAATACGATTTCCTACCTGCAAATCCTTTTTTTACATACACATCGCAAAAGTGAACAAGTTTAGTTATTTCAAATTCTGAGTTCTTAAAAATGAATCCATAATTTGTAGTTTTAACCTCCTCTGTAATCATGGCATTCAACAGAATTTCTAACAAGTTACATATGCGAACCGTGACAGCTACATATTTATGAAAATTGGTACTCTGACTAATTGTGGATTGATAATCATCGTAGTGATAGTCACTCGGTGCGGAAATGCATTATTTACAGGCTACGTATAAAACATATACCAAGCAGTAACCGGGTGAGGCTGTGCTTAATCATACACCAAAAACGTCGGAAAAAGACAGAAAATGGAAAATTATGGTGGTAACTTGATACATAAGGCAGGGGAATACGTGGCCAAGAACACGGCAGTAGTGTGACACAAGCAGTGTTGGCATTCCAACACAAATTCCTACTTTTTCAAGTAGAACATAACATTTTTGATATTAAAACAATCGACATGAAACGAGGAAGAAAACAAACAAGAGATGAGTTATTAGTGTTGCAAAATAAGAGAGATATGAGGCTCTAAATTGAGAGATCATTATGCCTGTACAGAGAAACTAACAAATGTACAACAACAACATCACTACTGAAGGTTCGGGGCCACGGTGGCTCAGTGGTAGAGCGTTCACCTCTGGTGCATGGGGTCCCGGATTCAAACCCTGCTTCCGCGAAGTGAACTTTGTGGTGGACAAACCCCGTGTGCGTGGGTTTATTCGGGGATCTCTCGTTTCTTCCCACTTTCTCCATTCCACCATTTTATTCATTCATTTCTCATCATCATCGCCTTTAGCTTAGCCGGCATAACCGTTGGACGTAAAACTCAAAAATTTCATTTCATTTCATTTTCATTGCTGAAGGTTCTAATTTACAGTAGGGACTAAACCACAGCCTACACAACATCCTGTGACTAACGGGCTAGATCGAGTCATATCGACTGTAGGGCTTGAGCTAGAAATGTACGTATTTTGCCACACTGTCTATGGCTTTTCTATTGTGTGTATTGGTGTATTATGTTAAACTAATTTGCGCCTGTGTATATTATTGGTAACCTGGATGCCGTGTGTTTCGTATTCATCGTAATCTTACAAGCTAACGTTTTCTATACTCTCGACTGACCCCTATCACAGGACATTAATCTTTGAAAATTGATTCTGACGTGCTTTCTTGTCATAGATCTGTTAGATTTCGTGTCACAGCTTTTCTGTACTCTTTTGAATTGTTTTACCGTCGTTTATGTGGTTTGAAGGGCAAGCAGGATTTTATGCAGTATCGCAACCCCAATACAGCTCGTTTTGTAGCTCTTGGGAATTGTTGGAGATATCGATTACACACGAACGCTGTTGGAATTTCTGTGCTAGAGATTGACTTGCTTTTCACATTTTCGCATTATGTCATACTGGTCTTCTTATTTCTACGGCTATTTTAACATGTGCCCTTTTTGGGTTAATCCTGTATTGAAGCCATTAGACACTTTATGCTTTGCATGCTGTAATTTACTCAATGCTGTCCATTTGTTACTTCTGCAGTTTTGTTGTTGTTGCTCATCAGTATGTTTTCTCTGTACGGACTCCAGAATTTCACAAATTCAGAGCATCATATCTCTGTTATTTGGCAACACTGATAACCCACAATCTGCTCAGTTATTACATGTTTTACGTTAATAGTTTTAATGCTAGAAAATGGTATACGTTATATTTGAAAAAATGTATGTTTGTGTTAGGATGTCAACACTGCTTGTGTGACACTACTTCCGTGTTCCTGGGCACACACACCCTCCCACAGGTATCATGTTACGTACACATATTTTTCATTTTCTTCCTTTCTCTGGCGTTTTAGGTTATAATTCGGTCCGGCCTCACCCGGTCACTGCTACGTATATGCATTGGTGCTATTCCGCCGGTTCGTACTGCGTCGCTAGAAAAAATTGTTTAAAAAAATCTAGTTCGCAGAAAAGTTTGTTATGCCTAAAAATATCAGTAAATTTTTCCCAGTGATACCCAGAAATAGTAATTTTAGTTTAACATTCTTTGTTTTCAGAAATTCTTACAGTTACAGGGTTAAACATATAGTCTTTCAGAACAAAGTATGAGCATTTATTTCTTAATCTTTAATACTCAGATATCAGGAATGAGAACTGTGATCACATGAGTGTAGTGGAGAGAGTCTTTTATATTTGAAGCACATACATATCATTATCAAAAGTGCCTTTCCATTGTTGGATTAAGGTGTTTCCAATAGCTTTCAACAATCATCTACTCTGGGTAACTCCCTTCCAAGATATTCGCAGTCCTACATAATTTCGTCACGCCACCTTGTATTAGATGCTGTGTATGTTTCTATTTCTTACTTATGGTATTCGTTAAAAAATTGCTCTTGTCTACCTTGTATGGTTTGTTTCCTAAAACTTAAGAGAGTTATATCCATCCATCCACACACATACACACACTCTCTTTCTCTCTATATCTATCTATCTATCTATATCTATATATCTATATCTATATCTATCTATCTTCTATCTATATCTATATCTATATATATCTATATATATATATATATATATATATATATATATATATATATATAATCGAAAATAACTGATATTACGTACTGTTGAATTCACAGATTTCTGGTCATTGAGATGAGGAGTGACACTTCCGATGGGATTTAAATCAAATGAAACAACGCAAGTTCGGAGAGGGGGAAGGAATATTTATATGTATACATACACACACACAGAAATATATATATAAGGTGCTATGTAACTGCACCGACAAACTTTGTGATTAGATTCCTTATACGAAATGAAAGAAAAAAATGTAATAAACATGGGCCGAAAAATGCCTCCTTTAAAAGTTATGACCCATTGAAAATTCCAAAAATCATTTTTCAAAACTCCCTAACTTACAAACTATAGGATCTATTACAAGCGGCTTAAGGAATTACACAGGAACTAGTATGTTCTCTATGTAAATATCCATGTTTTACAATCCTTCCCAATCGGTGAAAGGAACTGTAAAAAGGAAGTTAAAGTATAGGAATACTCCTTTAAGTACTGGTGGTGCGGTCGTTTCGCTGGTACCGGTGAACTCTGAAACATCGATATTTAGATAGAGCATATACCAGTTGCTGTGTAATTCCTTAAACCGCTTGGAATAGGATCTACAGTTTCTAAGCCAAGCTGTTCTGCAATGTGATATTTTGAATTTTCGGTAGTTCGTAACTTAGAAAGGAGATGTTTTCCAACCCATGTTTATTAGAACTTTCTTCATTCATTTCGTATAAAGAATCGCCTCCCAAAGTTTGTCGGTGGAGTTACCTAACACCTTGGATATAAAGACGATTACCATTGTTGCACCCACTACATTCCGCACGATTACGGCAACCACTAGAAGAGGTTAAGTGTATTGATTACTAAGTGCAAAGATTGATTGGTAGATAAATAGATAGATAGATAGATAGATAGATAGATAGATAGATAGATAGATAGATAGATAGATAGATAGATAGATAGATAGATAGATAGATATACGGAACCGGTTGTTAAAACATTAGAATAACACCACTGCGTATATGTATTATACATAGCGGATAAACAAGAGATTTCTTCACCGAGTGACTATCACCACGATGATTAGCGATACATAATTAGTCGTGGTAACAATTTTCATAAATATTTCGTTGTCACGGTTCGCATATGTCTCTTTTAAGAACAATAAATACATAATTTTGTTGTTCACAATGCTCTTGTTCTCATACTTTCCTTAAGCAACACATACATGGACTTTCAGAAGACATGCTACGCTCCGCATCAAAAAAATTGCGACACCTAACGCCCTGCAGTTAGGCCACCCAATATACACCTTCTTATCCCATAATCGTGTCAGGTAAAGAGACCCCTCTCTCTCCTCCTTTATTGTAGCAAAATTTAGAATTACAAATAATTTGCTGTAAAAATAAGCAATGACGTAAGAATCTATCATAATTTTACAATAAATAATCTACTGTATATAATATAATAAAGATGACTGTTTCCTATTATTTCTTACAGATTTTCATAATTTCGCCGTACGAAATTCCTTATGACAAAGATGTATTATACCGATATTTATATGAGAAGGATAGTCCAAATGTTCTTGTTCTTTATATGGATATAATATCAACCGTTAGTTCTGATTCTATTAGAGGATTAAGCATTGATCAACGACAATGTATCTTCAGGGATGAAGTGAAGTTGCTCACACGCAGTATATACTCTCCAGAAGCTTGCAAGTTAGAACACCAATATTGGGATGCCTTTAAGACATGTGGTTGTTTCTTACCAGGATTCTATTACTCAGGTATTTATAAGGAAATATTTCCTATTGTGACGATTGTGCAGCTCTCTCACCCATCATTCTGATCGTTTATCTCCCACATATTTGGAGAACTGCTCTCACTAAATCTTAGCTGTGGTCACAAGAGAAAATAAACCAAACTTACACCAAGAAATACTTGGGAATAGTGGGACCTTAATCTAGCGGAATAGCAAAGGCTTCTGTTAAACTCATTGACGTTTATTACATAATTAGTCAAGCAATATACAACTTACAGTTTTGCTACATAAAGAGAAATAACAGTTATTTATTAACAGGCAATTATATTATTAGTACTACATTACTTAGATTGGACAATGAAATACAAATATGCGACTACTGATATTATTCTCGAGAGCTTTACTGTTGGTAGACAAAACATTCTGAAGGGCATTATGACATCCCTAAGCATGTGAATGATGTTACAATTATCGCTTGTACTACCATGAGCAAAATAAATGACGCGTCTCTTTATTCTGAAGTTTTTTTGAAAATATCTCCATTTTCTTTATATGTTCGAAATTTCGGAAGGTTTCCCCAGTAGGACAGGTTAATAACAAACCCGTTTTTAATATTTGTGTTAGATATTAGCTTAAAATAAATAAATTAGAAGCAAAAAACATTAAATCGACAGAAATCTTGAGAATTACCAACTCTGCTAAAGTGGGAAATTTTCAAGAACGCGAGGGAATTCTGCAGTTCAACACGAAGCAGCGACATCTATGTCATTGAGAGAGACGTGGATTAGATCTACAAACGAAACTTTTAACGAAACATTTCTAATGTGTCTTATTACATGCATTATCAGCGAACTCCAAATATATGAATCTATGCTAAGTATTAACGTATAGATAGAGCAAATAGTGGAAATTACCTATGGAAAAAGACGAATTCTTAGCACAATCGTAATGAAAAATCGTCTTTACCGTAGAACAGGTGCAGGTCACGTAAGAAAACAAGTAGCTCAGTTAGTTAAAGCAACTAGTCTGTATGCCGAAGGTATTGGGTTCGAACCCCATGGAAGTGCCGTTGTAATTTTTATTACTGTGGTTATTTTATTTATTTTTTATGTGGGAAAAAATCAAATTGTAACATATGTGTAAAACTCATGACGATACCCCCCCCCCAAAAAAAAAGCCGTTCTCGCACTTGCATTAGTGTCTCTAATTTTTGTTTGCAAACAGTTTCGTAATAATTTCCCCTGTGCTCACTACATGCTCATTGGTGCATAACGAATGTTTTCCAGTAAATGTTAATTCTAATTTGGAGAATTTTATAAAGTTTCACAATGTTTCTCGCTTGATAGTCTTCTATCTACTTTTTTGGACACTTTGATAACAGATTTCCCTATTAAATGTTTAATTTCCCCTATATATATTTAATTACAGAAAAGTTTTACATGTATTTGTCTTAAATTGAAATTGTTTTGAATTTACCACATGAAGTAAGTAGCCCGAAGGAGGAGAACTGAAGTAACTGATATTCTACGTAAACGCAACCTATTGTAGAATTATTATGCCTCTTAACTTCAGCACATAATCTTTACGTTGGTCAGACAGAGAAAAACCCTGTTTTTTCCTCTCCTATGACCACTCATCTTAAAGCTCTACATGTAATGATTCGTATCACATAATTTCGGCTCTCCAAAGACATTTATTATTATTATTATTATTATTATTATTATTATTATTATTATTATTATTATTATTCCTGAATATGCCATCCTTACATAATGTAACTTACGATATCTTGGTTTAAAATGCTTTCTTTAGTAATAATTTGAGCAACCATGTAACAAAATTTAAAATGTATGAGGGGGCACGAAATTTTATCCCCCCCCCCTCTTTTCAGCACCGTCCCAACAGAAAGTATATAATTTCTGACAAGCAGAGTAGACAAAATGAATAAGAAATATATTTAAAGTAACCTTTCCTCTTTCGTGAATGGAATATCACGTAACATTTTTTATTCTACTGAAGACGACCCTAGGCCGTTATGGTTAGGTAACAAAAGTTGCTGTGACCAACTGAGTTTCGATTTCTTACGCGAAAGAAGTCTGTTATATTACGAGGCATGCTTTTCATTAGCAAAACTGTTCGAAGTAATACGAACATGGCTCAAGAACAGAGACGGAACTGAATTACCACTCGACTGACCTTGAGGCCAAATCACCAAAGAGTAGCTATAAACGCATTCAATAAGTTGTTCAGCATGCATTTCTGTGGAGTTCTGTTCAGTATTCCTATCTGCCAATCACGCTTGTTTGTAAGAGTAATATTTTACAAACCTAACCTTTCGATAGAGCACAATAGCAAATGAATAAAAGGGAAGGAATTCTTGCCCTTGTGAACGTTGGATACCACCATGTGCAATAAAACTGTCGCGTCTCCTTGAAGTGATATTTTATCGAAAATAACTATTTTCCCTTTATATATCCGAAGTTCTTGAGGGTTTCAAAATGAGGAAACGTTACTGACAAACAAGGACGCATTTAGGGGTGGATACAGGGGGTCCGGACCCCCTCTGAAATCCCAACTTTTCTGTAAATTTAGCCTAATTTTTGGGATTATCTTTTAAAATTTTATTATAATTTATCCTAATATTGAAGTCGGGCCCCTTCCGAAATAAATTACTGTATACGTGCCTGCTGACAATTTTCAATATATTCGTTAAATAATAAAGTAAAATAATTAAATTAGGAGCAAAAAGCTTCAACACGGGCTAACTTTTGTCCACTGCCAATATTGTAAGAAGGGATATTAAAAGCAAAAACTGCTAGTCAATGCTGAACCTTGAAACTTCACCCCGAACAGCAAGCCTATTATTGAGAACTACATATGAAACATTTTATCAAAACTTATCTAGCTTTTATCTGGCATGAAATTATTATATACACTAAAATGCACTATCCTAAAATGTGTATCTAAACATTGCCCTACGTATCGACGAAGCAATGAAAATTTTTTATCGAAATATTTGGGCAGGAAACTCTAACAGCCAGCCATTTTATTTAAATCGTAATAAACCCTGTAACCGTGCGTTAAAGTGAAGACAAAGCTTGGTCCATTGGTAATGTGTTGGAAGAATGAAAACTCAATGTTCGTAGGTTCGAATTTATCCACTCACCAGAACATTTTATTCTTATGTGTAACGATGAAATAAGAAAGAAAAAATGTATAACCATTAAGACAAAACTTCAACCAAGTCTGAAGAGAACAATACTAAAATAGTAACACAATGACGTCAACCAAGAAATATTTCATGTAGCGTTTGGACGAAATTACAACTGTCAACAAGTAAAAACAGGCTGATAGGCGTAATGTAGTCTAGACTTCTGAATGCATTTACTTCCTCAAAACTTCCGTCTCGTCATTGGTATGCCGTTAGTCATGGTAAAACCTTTCAATTGGAAGTGAAATGACAAACTAAAACAGTTTTAAATCAATAAATGTCTATGTGTAAAAGTAGGTGTCTCTTATCTGTAGTTCTGAGTTCCTTTTACTTTGAAGTGACAAATGAGAGAAGAAAGTATGGTGATCGAAAAAAAAATCAAATTTGAGATTTCAACGAATTTACACGTATTATAGCCCCTAATACCGAAAAAGTTATTTTTTGATACATGTCCATCTGTTCGTCCGTCCGTTCGCTACAATTTTCTGTGCACTCGCCTAGAGGCCAACCGTTCAACTTATCTGCACCAAATTTTAGTTTAATATTTTCATAGTATTTCCTATAGTTTCTTTTATTTCCCTCCTACTCCCAAAACAAGTGTAGTTTCCTGTACGATGAAAATAGAAAAAATATATTTTCTAATAACTGCTCTAACGATCTTGTTTTCTTTCTTTTTTTATAAATCAATATTTAATTAGCAACCCTATTTTGTGGTATAAGGCATTTATCTGAGAAAAATCTGCAAGGGGTAGTTTATACTTAGGGGTGAGTTTTTTCTCAGTGATTTTCTCAAAATGGACTCAAGTGTTTTCGTTCATATTTCATAAATAAATATTTCATTAATAACTTAACAATATGGCATAAATAACTCGATTGTCCTAAAAAATGCGAGGGGTAGTTTATTCTTGGTGGAGTGTGTTGTCTGGGTGATTTTCTCAAAAATGACTCAAAAGAGTTTATTCGTATTTCAAAAATACATATTTCGTTAATAACCGAACAATATGGCAAAACTCGTTTGTCCTGAAAAAAATATACGAGAGGTAGTTTACTCTTGGGGGTGTTTTTCCTCCACGGTTTTCTCTAAAATGAATCAAGCAATTTTGTTCGTACTCAGAAATAAATATTTCATTAAAAACCTAATAATATGGAATAACTCGCTTGCCCTGAAAGAATCCTCAAGAGATAGTTTATTCGGGGAGTTATTTTTCCCTCACGATTTTCTCAAAACTTACGTGGACAATTTTATTGATAATTCATAAATAAATATTTCATTAATAACCCTATATTTTAGTATAAATCATTTCTATGAAAAACAATTACGACGGATAGATTATTTTGGGGGTCAAGGTTTTTCCCAACAATTTTCTCGAACGACAGGCGATTTTGTTCAAATTTCGCAAATAAATATTTCATTAATAAGCAAAAGTATATCTTAACTCATTGTTCGAAACAATTCACAAGAGGTAGGTTACTTCTGACGTGTTCTTTTTGAACGACTTTCTCGAAAATGACTCATATTTCATTTTTTGATTTTTTGATTTTTTCATATTTCATAAACAATTATTACATTAATTGCTCTATTATATGTCTAATGAAAATGTGCTCAAAGTGTGAGTTAGTTTTGTAGTGTGGATTTTCTTCAATCGAAGTTTTTTATTCGATAATCTGACATTCGATGTATTTGAATAATATAATTTTTTTTCGTATTATCCAAATACACACTTCAGTAACAACTGCGGCCTAACACAGTTAAGAAATTGAATTGAAAAAGTTTAGTGCGGTGGCCCTGTAATTGAATATTTTTTGGTAAACACCCTAGCTTTTTGTGGTAAACTCAGGCTTTTCGTTTTCGAGCGACAAAAGAGAGAAGAAAATATGGTGATTGTGAAAATAGTATATCAAATTCAGATTTCAACGGATTTACATACTTCATGGCGTCTACATACCGGAAATGTGATTTTTCGATACCCGTCCTTCCGGTCCGTCCGTTCGGTACACTTTTCTCTGCACTCGCCTAGAGGCTATACCGTTCAACGTATCTACACCAAATTTTAAACTTAGGGTTTACATAGTATTCCTACAGGAGATTTTCCCATTTTTTTCCTACCGCCTAAAATAAGTGTAGTTTACTAACAGCCGAAAATCGAAAAAAGCTATTTTCTCCAAAATGGTTTTAACAATTTTGTTTATTTTTCATTAATCAATATTTAATTAACAACCCTATATTGCAGTATCAGATATTTCTCTTAGAAAAATTTACGAGGGGTAGTTTATTCTTGGAGGTGACTTTTTCTCGACGATGTTCTCAGAAAGGGCACTGTCAAATTTTGTACACACTTCATAAACAAATATTTAACCTTGCAGCATGGTATAAGTCAATTGACCTGTAGTAGCTTATTCTTGGAGTTGAATTTATTTCCAGTGAGTTTCTCAAACACGACCAGTTGGCAACCCTGTATCTCGACAACGAAGCTGAACTCGAAAACTGCAAGAGGGCTATTTGTCTCCTTTTGATGTCACGAATCATCTCCCGAAGTTTGTGGACATCTTTCAGGTTCACCCTTAATGAAGCTTCTTTTCGAAAAGTTAACTATTAACATTAGACATTGTTTACTTTTTTAAAAAAATCACAAATGCCGTTATTAATTTTAAGGCAGAGAGCTACTTTTGAGAGAATAGATCTTTAAAAATAATTTTAAAACTTAGACTTTTGTTTTCGAGACATTCCAGACAAGACGAGACATTTTAAAAGCTATCTCGTTTCCAAAACATTTGTTACGTCTTCTTTTGGATGTCACAAAGCGCGTCTCGTCTCTTTCTCGAGACACGTCTTATCTCGTGCGCATTCGTTAACACTTGGGAAGGATTATCTATCTACTCAAAGCATTGTTTTTATAATGGTTGCATATTTATGATAATTGTCGTCAACATAAATTACAGTTCTTTCAGTTGAATTAATTGTTTATTATTATTATTGAAATTAAAATTAAATGGAATATCTAGTTTAACGTTGCACGATTATGCACCTACGCTAAGGGAGAATGATGATGAATGAAATGATGAAATGAAGAAAGTGGGAGGAAAATGGAAAATTCCAAGAAAACACATACCCATGCACACGGTATTTGTCTACCTCAAATTTCACTTGGCGCGAAGTGGAGTCGAGCCACGGACCCCATGAATGCTCTATTATTATTATTATTATTATTATTATTATTATTATTAATATAATAATAATAATAATAATAATAATAATAATAATAATAATAATAATAATAATAATAATAATAATAATAATAATAATTGAAGTGAGCTTAACGAGTTTCAACCGTCCGACTCAACCAATGTTTGGGTGCCTCTTCGTTCGTCTACTCCATGACAACTTTTCATAAAAGACATTTCCTTTTAATGAAACTAGTAAGTGCCTTTTAGCTTTGAGAAGTAACTATGCTTGGAATTTGAAATCTGCAAAATATAAGAGGTAAAATTAACCAAATGGTGCAAGTTTACACTAATGTATACAAAACAATTTTGCAATACCAATTACGTGAATCTTGTCCCATAAAGAAGCCGAAACTACACCAAACAGCCCTCCGAGATTTGATAATTGTCCACAAGGACTGAAATTGTCATTTGAAGCCAAGACTTTAATATGAAGCCAATAATTTCTTTAAAATAGACGAAAAATTCGAAAGTTATAAGCATTTTCATATTTTTGCCTTTTCCCATAATGGAGCCGTAGCACAAAATACTGATGAGCCCCCCCGACTCCAGGATTTGATCATTCTCCATCGGACTGAAATTGCCATTTGGAACCAACACTTTAATACAAAGCCCAACAATTCTTTAAAATAGATGAAAAATTCGAACGTTAAAAACATTTTAATATTTTTGCCTTTTCTCATAAGGGGCCCGTATTAACCTACACTGAAGAGCCCCTCGAGATTTGATCCTTGACCACTGGGACTGAAATTTTCATTTGAAACCAAAACTTTAATATGAAGCCAAAAATTAAACTTTTACATCAATTTAAACTGACTGGGTTTCAGTTCACCCCACTATTATGTTTAGTTTAGTTAAGTGGTAATTTGTGACAGCTTCACATCATCAAAAGAATCTTTCACTACCCCACTCCCAGAAGTTTGTGCTGGATCCGCCACTGGATTCAATAGACATTTTTCCTATTCTTTTTATCACCTTGTTGGGGCTCCCTCGTACAAATAAAGAAGCGGTAATATTACAATCAAGGGGCGCTATATATTAGGTATTTCTTAAGTTACCTACCCCTAACCGCACAGGGCCATCTTTGGTAGAATAAAAAAATGCTACGTGATATTCCAATCATGAAAGGGGAGAGGATGCTGTAAATATATTTCTTATTCATTTTGTCTACCCTGCTTATGAGAAATTACTTTCTGTTGGAAGTGTACTGAAATGAGAGGGGCAAAATAAAACGCCGTACCCCCTCCTACATGGTTGTTCAAATAATTACTAAAGAAAGCACTTTAGACTAAGATATCTAAGATTTAAACTAAGAAACTAAGATATCCTTACATTATGTAAGGATGGCATATTCAGGATTATTATTATTATTATTATTATTATTATTATTATTATTATTATTATTATTATTATTATTATTATTATTATATGAATGTTTTTGGAGCACCGAAATTTTGTGAGACGAACAATGGAATGTAGAGGTTTAAGATGGGTGGTCATAGGGAGGAAAAACCAGAATTTTTTTCTGTCTGACTCTCTAACGTGAAGATTATGTGCTGATGGCAAGAAGTATCATCATTCTACAATAGGTAGCTTTTACGTAGAATATCAATTACTTGAGTTTTCCTCCTTCGAGCTACTTATCTCATGTGGTAAATTCAAAACAATTTCAATTTAATACAAATACATTGTAAAACTTTTCCGTAATTAAACATCTAGGGAAAATTAAACATTTAATAGGGAAATCTGTTATCAAAATATCCAAACAAGTCGATAGAAGACTATCTAGTGAGAAATATTGTGAAACTTTATCAGTGGCGTGGTGTGACACTTTCACAATTGTTACCGGTTGTTGATATTACAAGTATCTCTAGTTTTTCAATATCAGAAAATCTAGTACATTTTTTCTTTAAGCGTATATCATTTCAGACTATAGACATTGGCAATGATTTTTAAGGAGGGGGGAGTCAAATCCCACTTCATTTACCTTGATCTTTTTGAAAAGTGTGGCTCTTCAGGTTCTTCAATTATTTACTAAATATAATCGAAACCGTCTCTCAATGATCTTAGATATTCTTCAGTCATCTTTTTTTTTCTGCAAAAACTTACATCATGAATTTCTTTCTCTAAGATATTGAACAAGATTTCTTATCTTGATCCTATAACATAAAACAGTTCAAGTAAAAAATTGAAGTCAAAACTTTAAAGGGTTTGGTAGAATTTTGTTGCACTAACTCTGGTTTGAGAATCTCATTCGTCGATGTTTTTGTCATGGATTTAGAGTTCTAACAGTTCATCTTTAAAGCTATACAGCACATCATTTATCCTACTTTTATAATTCCACCTTGTGTTTGAGGCTGTTGGGATACTTTTGTTGTTTACACAGGCCGGTAGCCAGCCCAAAAATGTAGGGGGTGCTGAAGTTAGGGGGGCCTATCTAACCTTATTATAGTTCATCACTCTATTATAGTTCATTTCCAAGCCAACCGTGAAAATTTTAGAGGGGGTAGCAAAAATCTACGGGGACCGGCTCCCCTAACCCCCCCCTGGATACTGGCTCACCGAAGCTCCATCGTATGTTTGAGCAACAAGTTTTCCGTATTGAAAACGAGTCAGACTGTCAAACACAATTTGGGACAGTCAAACTACGGTATGATGAAGACAATTGCACCGTTCTCTTTCAACACATCAAACTGCATCAAAGTGCAAATTCAACTATTCAACTATTGCTAACTCACAGTATGCAATTAAATTATAAAATTCATAGTTCACGT